>NC_058110.1:28304723-28904723 GCF_914725855.1 Thunnus albacares | reverse complement strand
AAATAATGCGCGAGGATATTCCACCAGCGGCAGAAAATACATTAATCTTATAAATCTATGATTAAACGCTCAAGTTTATCGCATGAACAATATGTAAAAGTACTTCCAGAGGATTACTGTGCATTTAACCAGCACACATTGTGTTTATTTTCACAACAGTCAAGTGCTTCTATGCATTAGTTTTATACAACTCCACCCTTTATGTAAACAGATAAGCCCTTTGACCTTCCTTTTTCTTCCCATAGCAGCTAACTTAAATTTGGCCCAATGAAAGGGCGTTTTTCTGTTCAACAGTGTTCCTCTGTGTAAATATCCATGCCGCAGGACCATCACTGAATGCTGACACAATGCTAAGAGCGAAAAGGCAGAACACACTAACAAAGACGGCCTTGTTTAGAGGTAAATGCGTCATTCTCATGAAGAGTAAACATGGCGTGTTGGGTCGATGGCAGATTCAGAAAGTTGCATTTTAGCACCCCGGTGTTGATGTTGAATCATCTCTGCTTGCTTATAGAAAAGAATAGTTTTAATTCACCTCTGCGGCACTTTCGGTCTCTCCACATGACATCCGTTCATCCTGAAGTTCCTTCTGGGGAAGAGAGGAGGTCGAGGCGTCCGTCACCTCCCACTGTACAGCGGACGGTGTTCTGTTGGGGCTCAGATGTGTCTGTCCGTCCACTTCTGTCCCCTGATGTTTGGTGTCTCGCTCCTGCAGCGATTGCCTGTATTTCTTCTTTAGGAAAAGGTATTTCTCACCCTGTGAGACAGTCAAAAAGCACAATATAGCTTTCAAAAGTAGAAAAAGTCATGGCACAGACACAACTCCTCCTGACCAGACGCCATCTGATACAGTTTCTCACAGTGTTTTAATGTGTTTATCTAATAATGGAAATTATATTTATCTATACCAGTGTTACTCACATTTCTAATGTTCTTCAAATCAAATTATTCAGGGACCAAATCACATTAAATTAATGTGTTAATTTCTTTACACATTAACATCAATGGAACAAACTGCAAGGATCTGGACTTAAACATTTTCAAGCAATAATGAATTTGTTTGTAAATGATTTATATAATGTAAAATCTGTAGGGTGTTATTTTGGTGTTACTGTTAACAGCTTGTGTGTGTGATTTAGTTCAACCTTTATGTTGAAAAAAAAAGATCTCCATTTCAATAAAACCACCTGATTCAAAGACTAGTTTGGACATATGCTTATTCGCCGAGAGTTAAATATACAGTATGAAGATCGAGCCATGATACAATTAGCTTAGCTTAGCATAAAGACTTAGAAGCAGGGGGGAAATAGCTAACCTGGCTTTGTCCAACATTTAAAAATCTATCTACTACCACCTCTAAAGCTCACTATTTAACTCGTTATAGCTAGTTTTTTCTAAAACATATACAAACAAAATGTAATTTAAAATGTAAAAAGAACAAAATGTGGTTTTACAGAGAGTTATATGATCTAACTGCACCTGGACAAGAACTAGTTACAGCAGCTAACGCCCTATAAAACCACAACTTGTCATTGTTTAATTTACTGCCTGAATAAACCAGATATAACTGACATATAATAAACAATAGAAGTGCTGTTGAGTGATTTTTTTTTTAATGCTAAGCTAAGCTAACCATCTCCTGGCCTGGCTTTTTTTTATTGGTGAAGCTGGACAAACACAAGACATAATAAATATAAAACAACACTGCAGAAACTCAAACATACAAAGGAGGGGGCTGACACTGCGTAGAGGTGGGATGCATGTGGGTTAGTAGAAGTGTGTGTGTGTGTGTGTGTGTGTGTGTGTGTGTGTGGTAGATGTAGAGATTTTGTGTAACAACAGACAGAAAAGAGAAAATACACTCACAGAGAACTTTACTATGTGCAATCTAATACAACAGCTCTGCCATAAATTCTACTTTTAGAAGAAAAAAACATAAAATAAAGTAGAATTATCATCTTTCTGACAATATCAACAAAAACTGAAAATGTATAAGCTTCATAAAAGTTCCTAATAAAGTGCTCAGCATGTGTATATATACAGGATATGTGTATATATACAGTTGGATATTAATAATATCAGTAATCATTAAAAGAAGAGAAAAACAAAGAGAAGCTTTCAGACTAAAATAAACGAGTGGTATCGATCATCTAACATCTAAAAATACAGTCTGTACACAAAAACTCCGATTAATCTGTCCAGTAACATTTTTACTGGCATCGATATGTGAAGATTCTTCATAAAAATAGTCTGAAGGAAACTGAAAACTGCAGCTGCAGTCCCTCGGGGGGAAACCAGTGGGTACAACAAGTTCTGAGAAAACAAAGTGAGAAGACAACTCCTTGCCAGATTCAGTTCAGTTTCATAGCAGTCATTCCTTTTTTTTTTTTTTTGTGATAAGCATCAGTGTGGAAATATGAATAGAGATCATGTGAGCGGAGCTTTTTTTTTTCTCCACAAAAGGTAAAAAACACTTCAATAGTTTACTTACATTCTCTGACTTCACCACAGCGATCCGGTCAATGATGAGCTTGAATTCCTCTCTGTATTTAGCTGCAGGGGGAAAAAACCAAAAAAACATTTGGAGTGAAAAATTGAAAACTAAATATAGATACTAATTCCTCCCATTCAGTGGTACATTAGTGTTTCCAAAAGCCATAAAACGTTAAATAAAGGTGAAAAGAAACTGTGCAAACTCAAGCTCAGCTGTTTCCTGTGAATGACAGGATAAATCACACAAGTTTAACTTACTGTAAAACACTGTGTACATTATTAATGTATGAATGTGCACTTAATTCTGTTTAAAACCCCTGGACAATCCTGCACTACCTTATCAATATCTACCTGACTTGCACTAATGCACATTGTATTATAGCCTATTAACATCATTGAACAGTGTATACTAGTATATTCTAGTTATGTTTATATCTCTAGTCTCTATTCTGTTTTTATTGATTCTACTTCTTTTTATATCTGAGTTAATCTATGTAGTTATTGTCCTCATTATTTTTGTATTTTGTGATGTCATGTGGCTGCTGTAACACTTCCCTTTGGGGTTAATGAAGTACTCTATCAATATATGTATCTATAGAGATATGTAATAGTGTATTTATGTGAGCTACAGTCGCCTGAGTGAGATGCTGGTTTGTGTTTCTTTATTTGCAGTAAAGATGAAACTGCAGTAGGAGGAAGATCTGCTGCTGCACAACAACAAGCTAGATGCAGAAAATTTGCAAAAAAAACAGCTGCTTCAACAAAAAAAACAGAAGCAAGACATGCTAGAGTGAGGAAGGAGGTCCCTCTCCAGCACGAGCAAACATCACAGAGCATCCCCAAAGACAAAAAAAAAAAACCCTGACTCATTACAGTATATCTTTCCTGTGGGAACCAAACAGACCGCGGCTGACGAGCTGATAGACATCATCAGATAAAGCTATCTGTGCCTGTTTACAGATATTCAGACTTGTGCGGTCTGTGCGATTAAGAGCTGACTCTCTTGTTATCAAGAAGCTTTGTCAGCTGCACAAGCACAACATTTTTCCTGGCGAAGGTATTCCATTCATGCCTAGGTGTACGCGGTCATGCAGCTCTGGACAATTGAAGTGTTTCCCTTTTCCTGATGTGGACGGAAAGAACATTTGTTGTGAGATAATTGCTCGGCTCACGCTCACAACAACAGGAAATCCAAAGGAAGCGGCAGCCACTTACGTCTGTCTCAACAAAAGGATTCTTTGCCTACCACAGCGTGTAACAAGGTATACATGCTAGTTATTTATTAGCCAGAGGTCTGCACAAATAAGCAGCACACACGTCCACACACACATCCCCCCCTCCCCCCCCTCCTCACTCTTCCCTGCACCGCTACATGTCCAACCATGCCCCAGTTTTGCGACCTGATGAAAAAGCAACCCCCCTCCCCTCCCCCCTCACCTCCCCATTAGAGGTCCAAATCCAGTCATGCATGTGGACTTAATTATGATTAAAACACTATCATCACAATTACGACATGAAAAGCTGCAACCACATGCTACGACAGACTTTAAATATGTGGGAAGCACTTTTCTAATTGGACTGCCATGTCAGATGGCAGAGTATCGAGGCAGCTTTCTAAACCTCTGTCAACAACTGCGGTGCTGACTTAGCATCTGGACGGTACGTGCTGGCGACTGCAGCGCAAGGTCACATTGGATAATCATTTAGGGGGGTTTGAAATATGTTTGTATTTCAGACGGTGCCAAAGGTAAAGACGCTGTCAGATTTACAGCAATGATAAATGGATCATTACAAGCTTATTATTTGTTTTTTGGGCCAATAAGAACTGTAGGTATTCTGTCATTAGCCAGTTTTAAGTGTTTTATCTTTTAAGGTATTCAGTGGGATGTGTATCCACACTCAGTTGCCAGTTTGTTCGATAGACCTTGCTGAAAGAAGCAGCCAAATTAGGGCTGAAACTAACAATTATTTTCATTATCAGTTAATCTGTTGTTCACTTTCTCGATTAATCAATTAGTTGTTTAGTCTATAAAATGTCAGAAAATGTGTTGATAACTGTTTCCTAAAGCCTGAGACGCAACCTAAAATATCCTGTTTTGTCCCGACAAACAGTCCACAACCTGAAAATATTCAGTTTACTGTCATAGAGGACAAAAAAATAAGAAAATATTCACATTTAGGAAGCTGGAATCAGAGGATTTTTTCTTAAAAATTAAAGCGAGACTGTGTAACTTTTGAAAGAAGACTTAACACATCTACCTGTTACAAATAAAAAGTTTAATTTATGAGTAATAACTGCAATATTGCTCTGATAACACACTCAGGAGGTTTGATGCTACAGCTTTACTTGGTCTGCTATGACTATTAGCTTCATGTGGCTAACTTTAGCTAATGTTAGCAAACTTTAGACAGATTCAATGCCGTGTAAAACTAGGCCAGGTTGGTGACTCCTCTCTACTTGTGTTACTGTCACACTACATTTTAGTATGTCACAGATGATTTATCACAAGAGTAAACACACCAAACCTCACCACACACGTGTGTTGTTTCCAGGATGTTATTATGTATTAATGTGATACTGTGACACCCCATTCACTCTAAGAAAAAGCTGCTCACCAGGAACATTTCCTCAAAATTGTTCTTAACGCTGAGTGTACACAGCATCAGGCTGCATATTAAGCTGCACTACACAGCAATATCTGTTTAAATATTACAAACATTAGCTAACGTTTACAAGCCACCATAAACTACCGGTCATACCAGACCAAGTCAAACTGTACACGACTCTATTGAGCTGATAATATTGTATTTTATTGCTTAACAATTCAACTGTTCATTGATATCAGGAATATTGTATTAGTCTACTGTAGCTTTAAAGGACAGAGTCACAATATGTCAAGTCTGTCTTAACACAACAGTCAGCATGTAAACACTGGAAGAGGTTTTCCAAGAGGAGGCCAAAATCCACAGTGAGTCCACACAGTCGTTTGTGCAAAAATGTATTTAAAAGTTCATCTGAAGCTTATATGAGGCTCCAGCAGTCTGAGTTAGTCATATCAAGTGGATATCTGTCACATTTACAGTCTTTTTAACATCCAATTTCCTCCTTGTGTTTCCTTGTAGTGTTTCCTTGTTGAGCTGCAGTGAAAGTATAGTGACAGAAAGAGGAACTTTGTCACTAAAAAGACTGTAATGTTGAAAGATTTCTACTTGATTTGACTCATTTGGACGCTGAAGCTTCATATTAGCTTCAGATAAGCTTTTAAAAACATTTTTGCACAGAAGGAGGACTGTCCGTCACTTACATTGTAAATACATTATGAAGGGATCTTCTAATGGTCAGTATGAACAGGAGGAACGATTACAGCGAGAAGAACATGTTTCAATGTTCATTTGGACAACAGACTGTTGTTTTAAGACAGACATGAAAAATTGTGAACTCGTCCTTTTAGTGGGACAGGATTTGTTTCAGGGCTGTTGTATTAGACTGATTAGTTAGATGTACATGTAATAAACTAGTGTCAGGATGCAACTAACGATTATTTTCATTATCCACTAATCTACAGATTAGTTTCTCAATTAACTGATTATCTGGTATTCTCAGTATTTTATTCCCATACTTTTTGTGACTTAACATCTGTTTATTTTTTGTTTTCTTATATGTTATTGCACCAGGACTCGAGTAATGTGAATTTAGTTCCTTTACATGTACAATGACAATAAATCCTTTAAATCTGACAAGCAGGAACCAGAGAATATTTGCCATTTCTGCTTGAAAAACTACTTAATTACTAATTTTCCGCTAATCACAGGGATTAAAGCAAGAAAACGTTTGTGAGCCTGAAAAGTTACCCAGCAGGAAGTATATTATATGAATTTAAAACCTCACTATGCCTGAAATCAGGCACAGTGCCTGCGAACTTTAACCCCTGTAATCGACTAATCAGTTAATCGTTGCAGCTTTAAACTGGTGCAGATACAAACCTGCAAATGATCTAACGGTGCATTACAAATACCATAACACACACACACACACACACACACACACACACATGCCCAAAGCACCGTATCCATGGAAGCCAAATATGAGAAGAATCTCTGTTGATAGCGATGATTCAGGACAGGATTGCATAAGCATCTGTACAGTAAGTGGGAGGAGGAGGAGAAAACCAAGCTCACAGTCAAACACCTTCACAGAAAATAGGTTAATCTCTACAATCAACAGTGAAATTATAATTATTCCTTTTTTTTTTTTTTTTTTTGCTGAGGGACCACAGAGTCACAGGGCCCCTACATGCATGTGACACACACATATTTCGATGATGGGTTGGTTTCAGGGCAGCTAACAGGAGGAGGAAATGACACAATTCCTGCTGAAACTGAAGAGCTTTGGAGGGGCTTTTAATGCAAACCAGATGTCTGCGTTACAACTGAGAACAATGAAAAGGGGGACATAAAAAGCTGTGAAATGTTGCTTTTAAGAAAAAATAAATCAAAAATATGAACACAAGATCAGTCAGTTTAGTATTTGTGCCAGTTTCATCCCAGCAGCTCTGACTCTAACTGTCTTTTTTTCAGTCCTGGTCCTGCATGTTTTTTATATGTTTCCAGCTCTAACACATCTTATCCAGATGAATGAGTCCTTATCAGGCTTCTGCAGAGCTCGAGGATGAGCTGATCATTTGATTAAGGTGTGTTAAAGAGGAAGGACACATCTGAAAACATGCAGGGCAGGGACTGAGGGAAGGAAAAAAAAAAAAAAATAACACACTGTAACTGATGCAGCAAAGCGAGCACATTTCACATTTCGCCATTTTTTTCGGAAGGGGGGTGTTAAGCGAGCTGAATTCATGAGACAACTATACTCGCTACTTACCACGTAACTGCAAGTCACTATGGCCAATAAAAGGCTTAAATGTCTTCAGTATGTCTGCATTTTTGACTCTGCCTGAATTGCCTCCGGTGGAGTAGAAATAATCCAGCAGCGACTCTTCACTCACATCACTCATTGTTTATAACGTCTTTCTAAACGAGCCGGTTGGCTTTCTTGTTGTTGTTGTTTTTTTTTAAGTGAGGTTATTCAGCTCTCCAAGGTAGTTTTCACTCAGCCATAGTACATGTAGTCCTCTTTGCTAATTTGTTATAGTCTAATGTCTAAACTTCACTCCACCCAGACGAGCTGACCGCTGCTGCGCCTCCTCCTGTTAACCCTTTAACCACCGTCTCAGCATCTTATTTCTCTCTCTAAAAGCTCTGTCAGGATGTTTATCTACTCGGTGTTATTCATTCACTTACTCACTCAGCACTAATCTCTCTTTATACCAGCGGTGGGAAGTGACTAAGTGCTCAAGTATTGTATTTAAGTATAATTTTGAGGTTTTTTTTCTTGAGTATTTCCATTTTCTGCTACTTTATACTTCCACTCCTCTACATTTCAGAGGGAAATGTACTTTCTACTCCACTACATTAATCTAACAGCTTTAGATACTTGTCAGATAAAGATTTGACACAATTGATAATATAATAAGCTTTTTAAAATACAACAAATTGTTAAAGATGAAACCAGTGGTTTCCAACCTTATTGGCTTTTTGGCGTCTTACAAAAAGCAGTGTGTAGTCTGGGTCACATTTCAGATGTCTATGAGTTGTTAACAGCTTTCAGTGTATATGATGGGGGACAAAATCCACAGTCCTCCTTCTGTGCCTGTGCAAAAATGTATTAATGGTTGATCTGAAGCTTATATGAGTCTTCAGCAGTCTGAGTTAGTCATATCAAGTGGATATCTGACACATTTACTGTCTTTTTAACATCAAATTCCATCTTTGTGTTTCCTTGTAGTGTTTCCCTGTTGAGCTGCAGTGGAAGTATAGTAACAAAAAGAGGAACTTAAGCACTAAAATCTACTTGATTTGACTCATTTGGAAGCTTCATATTAGTTTCAGATAAACTTTTAAATATATTTTTGTACAGAAGGAGGACTGTGGATTTTGGCCTCCATCACTTACATTGTAAGTGTATTATGAAGGGATCTTCTAATGGTCAGTATGAACAGGAGGAATGATTATGGCAAAGAAAACAGGTTTCAATATTCATTTGGGCACCTGATTGTTGTTTTAAGACGGACTTGAAAAACTGTAGATGATCTGAATATTTATTCCAGCAGTGTCTGAACCTATAACCCAGTTGGGGTAGAGAGGATCAGGGCCGACTTCATCTTTTTCTGGGACCTGGGCGAGATTTTGCTTCGATGAAGCTCCTCTACAACAATTATTGTTCTCATCATAGTTTTTACTGTATTGGATATCACACAGGAGAGGAGGTAATTATTAGTCATAACTTATAGTGATGTTCAGGCTGCGTGTGGCGACATAGATATCATGTACATCCAACCCTTGTTGGACACAGCTGCAGGACAAAAAACAGCAACAAGGAGATGTTGTCTACACAGTAAAATTTGCAAGCTCCCAAGTATTTATTGCAACGTTTCAACCTGTGAGGTTCTGTCAGGCGAAAACATTCCTGCGAACAAGAAACAGGCTATAAACTGTTTATGTTTCTTATTCGCATGAACGTTTGCCTGCTGAAGACCTCGCAGGTTGAAACATTGCAATAAATACTCTGGAGCTTCTCTTTTATTCCAACACATTATTCGACAAGCCTAAAAGGTCGTCATATGATTGAAATGAAGTACTGAACTCATGTTATAATCTATATTTAGATCTATAAACAACCACAACGGTGCCAAATGTGAATCAAACTACTTTTAAAACTTGTTTTTGCTTCCCGTGCAGATATTCGACTCTGTACGATGCATTTGGGTCACAAGTTTTAAACTTGTAAACAGCCTCCCCCCCCCCCCCCATGTGTACACTGCTGATAACAGCTCCTGTGCAGGGCCAGTCAGTTCAGGTATTAGACACAGAACACATTGTCAGATTAATTGTGTGATTGCGCTGTAAATATTAAATGTGCTGGACTTACATTTTAATCCCTCTGTCCTCCTCTGGTATAGCTTCTCTTTGAACGAGTTTCCATTTAATTTAGAAATGAGTGATTTGTATTTCATGTTTTAGGGCTGCTGCCCTAAGAAGACAATATTGTAATTACAGTAAGCTTCTTATAAGCTGATACAATTATTGAGGTGAGGAGTTTATATTGTCGCGTGAAAGTGGGACCTTATGCTCTTTCAATTTAGAAAACAACACAACTTTTACCAGGATAAAGAAATTTGATCCTCTAGCATATGCCACGTCTTTGTGGAATGAATTTATGCCAGAGAGCAGCTGGCAATACATTTATCACCTTGCCACTACTGTTAGGGATTGTGTGACCGACATAAAAAAAAAAAACCCAAAAAACAGAGAGCATCAGTTGTGATTGATTTTGTCAAACCATCCAAATAAACCAGCAGTGGAAGAAGTATTCAGGTTCTTTATTTAAGTAAAACTACCAAAACCACAATGTAAAAATACTGCATTAGTATTATCTCCTCAATGCACTTAAAGTATCAAATGTAAAAGATATTCTGCAGAAACTTGCTCCCTGTGACTGATATATTATTATGCATGACGTGATTAGATTATTAACACTGATGCATCGATGCACAAGCAGTATTTTACCGTTGCAGCTGGTGGAGCTGAGTTTTAAAGTCCCGCTTGACTCAGAAATGTGTTTTGCTTCTTGTTCTTTCAGCTGGATGTTTGAGCTTCACTGTGCAGAATGATGTTTGTGCAGTTTGACACTAGAAGGGTGTTTTCATCTTTATCTGCTGAAAGGGAAAACTTTAAGCCTCCAGTGCACAAACACTGAGAATGGACTTTACAGTGACGTAGGAGACATCTTTTGTCCTTTAGTTGAAAAATATTTGCTGTTATACTTTGAATATTTGGGATAAATTAACTTTTTTGTGGAAAAAAACTATGTTTGACACTAATTATTAAAAAAAAAAATCTTAAAACACATTTGGAGGATCTTTAACTAAGTCAGATACAGTTACAGTTAGATAGATGCAGGTAGTTAAGCCCAGTGGTTCCCAACCTAAGGGTCAGGCCCCTCCACAGGGTCACAAGATAAATCTGAGGGGTTGTAAGATGATAAGTAGGGTAATACGTTTGAAAAACAAAGTGGTATTGTATACAAATACTATATATTCCTTTTACATTTCTCTAGTCTTTGCTTTTTGTGAAATACTGGATGCTTTTACATTTTGAGGTCTCTAATAATTAGTTAAATGAAATCTCTTTGGTGGAGATGCTCACAACTCAGAGACATCTGAAACATGACAAGTAACCAGACTAGACTGTTCTTTGTTGTAATGGGTCACATCCCACGAATTGGATGGGAACAACTGGTTTAAACTTCAATAACACATTGTCATTTATAAGTTTATTATATGTTTAACCTCATTTTTTATGTATACAGCCCAATATCACAAATCACAAGTTTGCCTCCGGTGGCTTTACAGTCTGTACAGCAATACAACATCTTCTAACCTCAGACCCTCAGGTCAAATGAGGAAAAACTCCCCAAAAAATCCTTTAACTGGGAAAATAGGACGGACAGACATGCAGTAGATGTTGTGTGTGCAGAATAGACCAAGATTGCAAAAATACAGATAGAAAAACAGGAAGACAAAATTATATGTATACTGATAACATGAATTTTTATGTAAAATCTTCAAATTTCTATTTAATTACAGTACTACATCACTACATTTTGGTATAATAATTAACATCTTATACACCGTCCTTTTGAAAGGTGGCTGTAAAAATGGTGGATGTCTGAAGACTGTTGCATTGACTTTGAATTTTAAGAGTTTGTTATCGACCATCACAGATAATCAAAGACTTTTACAAGTCATATATGGATTTCTTTGTCGCTTCTTGTCCGGCTTTCAGGGGGTTTGTTTTCAGGGGTCTATGAGAGCAGAAAGGGTCCAGATGTTCCTCTGGACCCCGTGAAGGTCAAAGCCACCGGTCTAATGGCGGTGCGTGGCACTGATCGAGGGCAGATGTTCACAGGGTTATCCATTCCATATGGCCGCCACTCGTCCACGGGCCTTTTCACAGCACCGCTCTTGTAAACACGCTTTAGTTCGCTGTTCTCTTTTTTTTTTTTTTTTTTTTTTTTTCTCCTGCCCCTGTAAAACATGTCCTAAATCCAATCACCTAGTCCCTCTAAAGGGGATGATGTTGATGAATGGGAATGTGTAGTGGTAGTAGTGACCTATAAGCCCCTACTGAGATTACAGGCAGGCAACCAGCCAGCCAGCCAGGCCGGGCCAGGGCTCAGGGCACCAGGAAACAGCTAGAGCTTAAAGAGGGATTGTTTAGATAGACAATAGTGTCTACCTGGTTTTAATCCCCGCTCAGAAAGAGTACAGGGGATTGGCAGAGTTTAATAAATGAAAGTGCTCCTATAATCAGGATTTGTCAAAGTGCCCCTTTGTGTTAATCGGACATTTTTTACAGCATGGTTTTTGACATCTGCCACAGCAAGTGGTGTTAACCCCTCCTTTGCCCCACCCAGCTGCAATGCAGTGTACGTTTCCATCGCACCTCACGCTGAGAAGTATGATACACATGTTAGATGAAAACAGAGAGGATGCAAAGTGGGAACATTTTGCATCATGTTTAGTGAAGTATTTATATTTCTCCACAGTGAAAATCACCAGAAAGCACTTAAACCAGGATTAATAATGTTGTTGTAATAATGTTTTTGTTATGCAAAGTGAACACAGTTTATTCATTTTGCTAAATATGAAATTAACTACATAAAAGCTATATATTTTTTAGTTCAATTAACTATCAAACTATATGTTAAGTACACAACATATGTGTTGTTAATTTATCTTAAACAATGTATTTAAAAATTGTTGACTTAACATAAAAAAAATAATGTCAAGTGCACGTGCGATGGCTGTTTTGTCCTGAACATTTGTGTGGACTCAACACTAAAATTTTGTCTCATGGATGAGCTGGAGGTTAATCACGTTTTTAGCAATTATTCATCTGTGACATAAAGGGCAAAAAGGTGGTGAAATACACCAACTAGGTGCCAGTTCGCAGCAGCCTGCTCTGCCTTCTCATGTGTGTCATCATCATATACCTGAATGTAACATATGTGATGCAGCCGGCCCGCAGCCATCGCAGGACTACAGCCGACAACCTCATTACTTACTTAGTCGAGGCTAATAGAACGACGACGTGTAATTACTTCATTGCTAAAATAGGAAAGCTGCATTTTAATAATTAAAGTCCAGCGTATCAGCCATGAAGCATAATAAAATTGTTTTAAAATCGAGGATTACAACAGTAAATCCCGGCGGGCCAGATGTGAGTACGGGAGGGGCCGCTGCATTCTGGGGGCCAGATTAAACAGAAAATCCCAGAGGACCGCACTGTCTTTTCCCTGCAGCTTAGGGGCTTGTGTGGACTCAACATGCTGTAATCCACCGATTAGCTGATATAATCACCTGTAAATACACCTTGGCCATGGCGTTACCTTGGGCCATCAGGCCTGCGTGGATGTTCCACATGTGTGTCGGACACTTTTGTTCGACTCCGCTGAATTTTGTGGGAACTAGAAGCAGACGGTCGGACCAGACAGACAGCTATACGTGATATATGATCTGACTGAGTTCCCAGGAAATAAAGTGAGCAGATGAATGATGTTTAACTCGATAACCCTAAATTATTCAAGCATAAGAGCTCTGAAACTGAACGATGGTCTGCTGAGACACAGATTAGGGAGATGCTTGAGATGCAAGTTTAAACGGACGGATAATAAGATTTTGTTCAGTTCTGGAAAATTACATATGAGTAAGAGTCAGATTTAATACATCTATAAGCTCAAATCTGCAGAGGTAAATGTAATATTAAGATCCTTTAGTAAAGGTAGCAATACTACACTGAAAAAATACTAGTAAAAGTATGAAAGCATCTGCAAAATGTACTTAAAGTATCAAAAGTAAAAGTAGTTGTGATGTAGATTGAACGGCCCCTTCCACAGTGTTTAACTATTATATATTTTTGGGTTATGATCACTGATGCAGTAACATGTAAGCAGCAGTTTAATATCAGGTAGTTGAATCTATAAAAATGTGTCTGATTTTATGTTCTTATCTTATGTTTTGTGTGTAAAATCTGGATCTGCAAAGTAACTATAGCTGTGAAAGAAATGCAACAGAGTGAAAAGTACAATATTTCCCTCTAGTAGATGTATAAAGTAGCATAAAATTGAAATGCTTATATAACAAGTACCTTAAATACACACTGAATTACAGTACTGGAGTAAATGCACTTAGTTACATTCCATCTCTGCACATACGGATGCATTAAAATCACTTTTTCCAAGAGTAGAAAGCAGCCAAGTGTATTAAATCACATACTGTACTTAAGCATAATACTGAGGCACTTTCATGTTATGATACTTTATACTTTTTCCCTACTACATTTTGGAGGGAAATATCGTACCGTTTACTCCACTACATTTATTTCACAGCCTCAGTTACTTTAAAGATCAAGATTTTACATGTAAAACATATAATCAGCTTCCAAAGAAGGCGACTTCTTCAAATGTTTTGTTGTGTCTGACCAATTTGAAATAATATAATAAAAAGAACAGCAGCACATCTTCACTTTTTAGAAGCTGGAACCGGAGAATGTTTGGTATTTTTGCTTGAAAAATGATGAAAGACTAATCAGTTATCAAAATAGTTGCTGAATAATTTTTCTGTTGAGCTCTAGATGCTTTTAGAGACTGAACTACATCATATGAAATTGTTAAAATTAGCTTCACATCAGCTAAAACATTAAAATTCTGCACTCTCACAGGACCTAGTGACTACTTTTAAGTACATTTTGCTGCTTTTTTACTACTTTTTCCAGTAAATTAATGAATGTAGGACTTTTTACTTGTAATAGAGTATTTTGTAGTGCAGTTTTACTACTTCTTCTTATCTCAATACTTCCTCCACTGCAGTTCTGGGTGATAAACTCAGTTGTACACTTGCTGCTACGGCTTGGTGCAGCTTAACATCATGACATAAAAAAAAAAAAAACTGATGATGCAACGAATTACTGCCGAACACGGTCATGACCTCTTTGGTGTAATTCTTCTTCACCTCTCTAAACATTATTTCGCCACCTGCTGTCTGTCTGTCTGCGTTACAAACATGACAGACGAGAGCAGAACAACCAGCACGTGTTCGTTTTAATGCGACATCGTTCGGATTCGACTTTTCTCCTCAAATCGCTCCATTACAATGGATTAAAACCATTAAAACCAGAGAGGATTGTAAAGTATTTTAGCATTTTTATTCTGTAAGACACTTTAAAGTCATTCCTGAAAGAGGAAACACATGATTTTGGTTCATAGCACATTCATGCCTGGCAAGAAAATTATTAAGACTACATCAACAAAACAAAAAATGTACAAATCATGGAAGCAAACAATATAAACAATATCTTATATATAAAACATAGCAGGCATAATAAATATTACACATAAACAAAAACTAAAAGTAAACAGTTAACCTATTTGGTTTGGGAAATGTTTGGAAAGAGGACTCGGATCACTGATCTGAAAAGCTGAACATCAGTATGAATGTTAAATTTCTGTGGTGGTTTTTTTGTTTGTTTTGTTTTTAATCTCCTGGAGAGAGAGAGAGCGGTTCAACTAAAGCCAGCTCTGCAGATTCACTCTTTACAGAATATATCCACCCCAAACCTTTGTTCAATCTCTTATTAACGTAAAGAAACACAGGAAAATTAAATGTGAAGAAAAGGTGCTCCAACACAGGCAAGTGTAGATTTTTTTTTTGTTTGTTTGTTTTTCCTTCTGCTACTATGACCAAATTCTTGCTTGTGCACTTGTGTTTGTGGTTTTGATACATTTAGGCCTCAAAGGTGAGCGTACACTCAAGCCATAAATATATATACATATACATATATATATATATATATTTATAGTGCAGGAAATTCCTCTAGTCGAACATATTCAGTCATTGTTTTCAACTTGTTAAATAAGAAAACAAGTCTTCTTCCCGTTAAGCTCGTCATACCAAATGGCATTAGTTCAACCGAAAAGATTAACAGTAAAGAAGGAAGTCCGTCTCCGTGGTGACGCAGCCGCTCGGTGAGGTTACGTGAAGGCGAGCTGAAGACGTGATTGCTTGTCTTTGGGCGACACTTTTCGTTGTTGGGGGGGGGGGGGGGGTTTGGGGATCTACTGGCTGCTCCATCTTTGGGTGTTTTAGCGTATTCACAGGAGACGGGAATCAGTTTTTGGTTCAGTCAGGAATCGAGGACCATGTGTCATTCGAACATGTGCACGTTCACAGTCACTCACGCACTCACTCACGCACGCACGCACACACACACACACACACACGAGCAGACACGAACAGCAAATAAATTCAAATTCACTGTGTGACTGTAAATGTAAATTCACTCCTTAGTGATTTCTTCTACTTAACAAAGATAACTGTGCAATTTTCTTTTTTTTTTTTTCTTTCTTTTGTTGAAGCAAACCAGGAGTAGTACAAATATTAGGACGTCCTAGGTGCTGTTTTTATTAAACCATGTGTAGAGACCATTTTCAAGATGTCCTTCTCTCTCTCTCTCTTTTTTTTGACTCTGGTATAACACACTCGACGGAGAAGGTGCAGGATTCAGCTCCGCCTCTTCTCCGGCGGCAGAGAGGGATGAGGTTTTTTATTTGAAGACCTTTGCCTGAAGGCCTCGTCTCCGCCTGGATGTCTCCTCTCTCTCTCTCTCTCTCTCTCTTTCTTTGTGTCTCTCCACCTTAAGGTCCCAGCCCCCATAATGCTACTTCCGTTGCAAAGTGCAAGCAGTTAATGTCTCTCTGCCTCTCCCTTCCCCTCGAGAAATTCGGAAACCAATGCAACAGCAAAGAAAAAAAAAAAAAAAAGGATTGTTATTGTTCAAATGCAAAAAATGGAAAAAATGGTATGGTCAGTGTCCCAAAAAAACAACAGGAAGGGAGAGGGCAGTAAGAGAGCGAGTGCATTTGTGTCTCAAGAAATTCAGTCCATCCATGCAAAACAAGTGTTGTTCCTTATTATGCCCAACATGCCACCGGTCAGCTGTTTGGAAGAGTGGTTATACCTCCCTGGAAAAAAAATGAAGAGACCAAACATTAATACACATATTCCCTCAAACAAACAAGGCTAAAACTCAATATAATTTCCACCAAGTGAAAGAAATTGTTTTGGGAAATATGCTTATTTGTTTCCTCCCAAGAGGATTGATACCATTTTCATGTCTGTACGCAAAATATGAAGCTAGCTGGTTAGCTTAGCTTAGCATAAAGACTGGCAGCAGGTGGAAACAGCTAGCTTGGCTCTGTCCAAAGGTCACGAAACCCACCTACCAACACCTTTAAAGATCAGCAATTAACATTTTATGTCTGTTTTGTTTGATCTGTGCAAAAAAAATGAAAAGTTGTGATTTTAAGGAGAGTTTTTTGCTAGACTATTTATTGTCTGAGCACAGTGATTTGGATTAAAGAAATGAGATAAAAACGAACAAGATATAACATGTTAATTAATGAGCTTTAGAAGTGTTGAATAGAGCTGGGCTAGTTGTTTCCACCTGCTGGGTGCAGCTTCATATTTACTCTACAGACATGACAGCGGCATCAATCCTCTCATCCAACTCTCAGCAGGGAAACAAGTGAGCGTATTTTCAAAATGTCAAACTATTCCTTTAACCTTAAAGTAATGACTTACGATGCAGTGAGCGTGGAGTTGAGGACGAGAGTGGTGCGTATCCTGTACAGCTGAGCTAACGTCAGCTTCTTATGCTGCGGGGCCGGTGATTTCCTCTTTTTGGGCGACGTTTCCCCTGAATCGCCAGTGGCTGTTGACTTCCTCTCTACACAGGCAGAAGGAGCCGTTTCCCCGTCTGAGCTGTTGCCGTGGGATTCATTACCCTCACAAGGCCCGGCAGGCGCCACGCTGCGGGCGTGCCTAACCTCCGCCCTACTCAGGCTGGCGCACAGTTTGTCAGAGGGCGCGCTCATGTTCAGGCAGTCTTCAGACTGGTCGAGGTCACCGGTAAACAGCTCCATGCAGTTTAGGCCCAGCTCCGACAGGCTCTTACTGTGTGGCAGCGACGATGCGTCCATGTCCATACGTTTTGATTGGTCCTGCGCTTTAGGGGAGAGCGAGTGGGAGTGGGAGATGGGGGTTTTACCGTGGAGGCGCTGCAGGAGATTGTCCTCAGAGCGGGATAAGGCCAGAGTGGTCGGCCTCTGGAGGCAGTGGAGCCGCGACTGAACGTGAGGCCGCCGGCGAGGTTTACAAGTCTGGACTACTGACAGCTGGGATCCCAGCGATGCAGAATCCTCCTCCTCCTCTTCTTCTTCTCCCTGCTCTTCTTCTTCTTCTTCCTCTTCCTCTACCTCCTCTAGTTCTGTCTCTTCCTGCTCCGCCTCCTGGCCCTCCCTCTCTCCCTCCTCCTCCTCGGTCTCCTCTCCTTCGCTCTGGCCGGGCTGTGGCTGCAGTTCTCTCAGGAGGGATTCGGGGGAGAGGGTACCGTAGGCGCTGTCCATGGAGAGAGAGCGACACTGGGGGTCCAGCTCGTCGCCGTCGGGCCCGGTCTCCTGATACTGCTCGGAGTAAATACTGGAGTGGACTCTGTGGGGGGTTGTGGACTGGGATTGTTTGATCTCGGACCCTTCTGACAGAGTGGCGACGTCTGTCTTAGTGGTTCCCTCGAGGTTCATGTTGGGGGCGGGAGGCTCGCTCGGTTCGTCGATGTCCATCACTGACAGGGTCTCAGTGGAGCCGTCGGATTGACTGAAAGGAGAAGTTTGATGGTTAAACTTACAGCAACTAAAAAAAGCTTGTAAGGAGTAAAATGTGCTTAACTCATACATCATTTTAAAGAAACAGTTCAACATTTTGTCTGTCAGCCAGTTAGCTTAGCTTAGCATCAAACCAGCAACTCTAAAGCTCACTAAATAACAGGTTATATATCTCGTTAGTTTAATCTGTACAAAAGTCAGCTTGTGGTTTTATGGGCGGTTATTTCCTGGAGATGTCTCATCACTGCGTCCAGCCAAGAAATAGTTCCAGCAAATAACTCCACATATAACCACAACTTGATGTTTTGTATTTTGTATGGATGAAACAAAAATATAATAATTAGTGAGTTTTAGAGGTGCTGGTAGACAGACTTTGTCACCTTTGGACAAAACCGGGTTACCTGTTTCTCTCTGCTTCCAGTCTTTATGCTAAGCTAACTATCTGCTCCTGAGTCATACTGAGTGAGCAAACAAGAGTATTTCTCAAAATGTTGAATGTGGATTTAAATCTTTTTATCTTTTGACTCCAGTTACATCTAAACTCTGTCAGGAAAACAAGTATAAATGGAACAGCAGGTGTGTCATTTTCTATTTGAATATTAATGATGAAACTGATCATTTTTCTTCTATACATGAATGATTTATTACAATTCAATAGTCCACTCTAGTACCTCGAGTTCTGCTGGTCTTTGTGCCTCAGGCAGGGGGAGCTTGTAGTGGAGTTGCTGCTCTCATCTTCCTCCTCCTCATCATCCTCACCAGCCATACATCTCTTCAGACTGTTCTGCTGACGGAGGATCTCCTCGGTACGAAGCCTCTGGAGCTGGTTCTGTAAAATAATGACACAGAAATGTTAACTATGTAGAATATCAGTTTAAACACAAATAAAACCACGACGGCGTCTTATGAAACTTATATCTCAGCTGCATGTGTGTTAAAGATCTAATGAGACGTGAACCTGGACGTTGCAGACTGCATCGACCCAGCTTCGCCCCTGGGTGGCACTGTTGGCTTGGAAAGTGTAGGCTGCCACTGCACTCTTGAACTCGTTGAGGTAGATGAGGATGAATGAGCCTTCAGAGACCAAAAAAAAAGAAGCACAACATGTCAGAATCACCTGGATAAAAGGTCACAGCGTGTGTACAGTCGTCTGCCGTTAAATCTCAGCAGCAGCTAAAACTATTTTAAACACAAAGTACTTTCCCTGAAGCTATTTGACTCTTGAATGAAAAGCCTTTGGCAGTTTAAGGTACACTGTGTTTTTAATTAATGTGTGCCTTTCTAATTATTTATGGTATTTTGCATATTTTTTAAAACACATTTAGGTTATTTAACTTCTAAATCTAAAACCTCCTGCACTTTACATTACATCATGTTTTAGCTTATCTTTGTGTACACGTATACATATATATATGTATGTTCTTATCTATATGGTTTTATTATTAGCATGTTACGTTGAATGTTGTCCTGTTGGAACATTCCTAACATTTGTTGTAATGGCAGTAACTCAGCTAGTTACTTAGCTCACATTTATTGCTTTATATTCTTGCCTGAACAAGTTGATCAGCTGTCGATTCATCAACTAAAAATGTTAAATGTACCGTCTGAGCACTCACCAGGATCTTTGAGCTCCTTACAGACGACGTTGTGAATGAGGAGAGGCTGTCGGATGACCTTAACTTTCTCTCTTTTCACTGGTTTGGTAATTAGCAGCAGGTCAGTGAACAGGAAACAATAGACATCCATCTATAAAGGAGAAATAAACTCATTTCAGTACTGACAGAGACATCTTTAGTGTTTTATAGTTCGACCGTTTTATGTGAAATGTGAAGCAAAAGCGGGAAATCAGGTGCACAACTTGTGATTATAAAGATAAGAGCTCGTCACGGGAGTCATGCGAGCCAGTTCTCACCCTACTGTCTTTGCCTTCCTTCATCCTCAGCGCTCCCTCGAGATGCAGCTGTCGAGTCTCCTCGGGTGATATTCCTCTCATGGGAGCCATAAGGTCGAAGCGGTTGTACTCTTTGAGGATCTGAGAGGGAAGAGGAAAAGTCTGAGCAAACTACAGAGTGTTTTTTTTTAAGAGAACTGAGATGACACCGGAGGCTCATAAATCGTCCTCACCTTCTCTACTTCGTCGCTGCTGCCCTCTACAGCCTCGTAGGAGTCTATGCGGGCAGAGATGGTGGCCAGCTTCTGTTGTTCCTGACGCTGTCGCATCTGGGAGTCCACGCTGTTGATGAAGCCCTCTACTGAGGCCACCTTTGAGGAGGAAAAACACAACAATACATTCATGTTAAGATCATATATAATAGGTTTCTAAAGACTATGTTTCCAATTTTATCCACAACACCCTTACCATGCTGTTGACAGCGTCACGTACTGACGGCTCATCCGTCTTCTTGAGGACGCTCTTCAGTAGGAGTGGATATTTGGTCAGTCTCTGGTGAGGCTTTGCCAACATGTCGGCAAGCTTCAGACGGTTACACTGCTTATGGGCCTCTGCCCACTGAATCGAGACGGACAAAGACAGGAAATCGAACGTTTAATGAGTCAGAAATAAGAAGGAGTGTGTCAGCGCTGGGTGAGAGTACCTGGGATGAGGGGTGCAGAGTTAACTTACCGTGACGTAAGTCCTGAAGAGCTCATTGTCCCTGAGAAGCGTGCGCATGTACTCCATGCAGCCCTCCTCCTCCATGCAGTAACGGATGTAGGGCTGGAATCTGGAGCCAAACTGAACACACACACACACACACACACACACATAAACAAAGACATGCGTCAGAGATATTACGAACAGAAACATGAGGGAAAAACATATTTACTTCTGCCTCGGTCTGTAGTTAACGCTGTACTGGATGAAAAAGGCAATTTTTATGGAATTAGTTAATAAGAAATAGTGGTGGTTGCAGATTGGGGCCATTGTTTCTTGATAAACCTCTTTTATTGGTAGCTGTGTTGGAATATATTTACAGTTTGACTACAACTGACCGTCCTGAAGCCGTGGTGAAGGTTGGTGGGGTTGAGCAGAGCCCGGGCCTGTCTGGCTTTCTCCAGGACAGGCAGCATGACCTGGTTCCACAGGGCCGTGTGGAGCCGGACGATCTCCTGGATGTTACTGAACAGCTTGGCGGGCTCCACCTCCGTCAGCAGACCGCTCTCCTGCAGGTTCAGCAGCCCGCACAGGAACAGCTGGAAGAGAATACAGGCCTCTGAAACACAACTCACTTGCTCAGCACACAATTTACTGTACGGTGATAAAAGCTATTTTTAAACCTTAACGAGACGTCGACTGTGTGTCCGTCTGTTCCAGCACAGAAGCCGTTTCGTCTTACACAACAGACAGACCTGTATCGGTCTGTTATCTTTATGATCTATAGAGTAGTACAGGTGGTCTCTTTGCACTTACATCAGTGATGACTCGGAGTTTCTTTATGTACGTGGCCTCCGTGTGCAGCAGCTCCCATATTGCCTCCTGCTGGTGGGACTGTCGCCTCGTCAGTGTCTGCACACATACACACATCCGACAGATCATGTTATTAAATGTACACAAACAGATTCAGCTGCTATCATGACTTTCATTTATTCATTTAAAGTCATTTTTTCACCTCATTCCCTTTCAGGCTCACAGGGGTTTGAAACACAAAGACTTTATCATATCAAACACTGAATGAGTTTCATTGAAGTTCTCTTACAAGGGAATCTTTTATCATGGAGAGCAGGCAGCGCCTTGCTGGGTTATGTCGCATTTAGGGCTGCAGCTAATGATTATTTTCATTATCAATTAATCTGTCGATTATTTTCTCAAGTAATCGATGTCTGAAAATGGTGAAAAATGTCGTCAGTGTTTCCTAAAGTCCAAGATGCAACCTGAAATGTCTTGTTTTGTCCACAACTCAAAGATATTCAGCTTACTGTCATAGAAGATCAGAAAATATTCACATTTGAGAAACAGGAACCAGAGAATTTGGAAATATTCTTCTTAAAAAATGACTCAAAATAATTATCAAAATAATTGTCGATTAATTTAACAGTTGGCAACTCATCGATCAATCGACTAACGGCAGCGCTAGTTACATTACTTTGAGCCAAATTAAACTTTTGTGCCAGACAAATCTGCATTTTTTAAAACTGATGTTACACCAAATAAGTCATTTTAGCTATATTGCTATTGCGAATGTTTTTATCATGTTTTATTTTAATAGCAGTTGGTGGCTCCATAATATTTATATACAGATATATATTATATATCAGTAGAGCACTAACACTTCATCTGTTGTCAATATCTGGTCAACACATGAATCTTTTTTTCATGTATTTAATCCTCCAACGTCACAGACTCTGACAAGTCACAGATCTTTGGTAAACTGAAATCACAGCTAGTAAAACGTGTGACCCTTTCTACAGTAAATACTCTGAAGACACCGTGACTCACGACTGCTATCCAAAAGTCAAGCGTTCAATAAAGAACGATAGAAATGTTCGCAGTTGCGATCAGGTCACAGAATCTGATGGATGACGGATGACAGAGGGATCTGTGTTTTTTCAGGCGGTGTTAATGTTGCTCTTATCATGCAGTCATACTTGTAAAAACACAGGCACACAACACACACGCTCACAAAAACACAGCACGGGCAATATCATGATTCAGTATATTCCAGTAACTCGTGTAATCAACTTGATTGCTGGGAGACGTTATGAAATAGCTGGCAATCCAGTCAGTAACTATTATATAACCACACGTCAGGGGTGAATGTACAATACGAGGGACGGTATCATCGTAGCTGAGAAGTTATATGGCTCTGTCTGGCTGTCCCGATTAGTCATTTACACGTTGACGGGTGGAAGCCAGCGACGGTTCGCGATGGGTGTAATCGTTTGCATAGGTACATGTACGGTTCCCTGACAGCTGTGCCACAATAAAGCGCTTTGTAAGCATCATTCTGATCGAATGATAAGGAAGTAAAGAGTCAATCACACAGAGGGAAACAGGATGTAAGTACGCATGTAAAGAAATTTGATGTCAGTGAACGTTTATCAATGTGTACATTGATAAGGGACTGTATGAAAATTATTAGGCAGGGAAGTGGATCAGTTTTTCTTTGTTTTGGGGGCCGGGTTTGCTCAGAGGACAGGGGTTTGATGTTTTTGTTAGAGCCAGGAAGTGTGTTAATTTTTTTCCTCTCAGATTTGTATTTCACTGAAAATTTCCTTTGCAGATTAATTGTAAAAATAATGAAAAATATTATTCAAGTCAAGTCATTTTTATTTTAGAGCCCAGTGTAATAAATTCGCCTCAGGGGACTTTACTATCTGTACAACATATGACATCCTGTATCCATGGACCCTCAATCTGGAAAAACTACCCTTAAAGCAAACATAGATGACCAAAATAACAAAATTACAAAATGGAAAATATTAATAATGCTATAGATTTTCTTGCTTTTTTTAAAAAGGTTCAACCCTGCTCCCAACACCAATAATTTCCATACAGTCCCTGAGTTGTATTTATTGAAATTCTTTCATTTTTAACTTGCTTTTTGCCTTAATTCACTATTCATACCCTCAGTATTCAGGAAGGCACAAATACCACTGGTTTCATGCATCAAAAAAACATTATTTTGTCTTAATCTCACTTCTAATTTCAGCTTAATTCTTTTTGTTTTCATTGTATTTTATGATACAGTTTGTGTCTGAATTAGCTGTGTGTGCGTGTTCTGTACCTCTGAGTTGTCTAGTAGCACCTGCCAACTGTCCTCCAAGGCCAAGTTGGTCTCCTCCTCCTCCTCCTCCCAGGAGTCCTGGTGGAAGGAGAGCTGCCGCGGCACCTTCGGCAGCCCGAACAACGAGTAGGTTTGCAGCTTGCTCTGGAGCTGCTCCAGACGGTCCACCTCCTGCGATGAGACGGGGAAAGATTTCCCTAATTAGTTTGAACAAGGTTAACGGCACGACAGCGAGAAAAAAGATGAGAAAGCAACTGTCCGTTTCTGTCCTTTCTCTGACAGTTTATTGTTTTAATTTAAACTGTAAGTAAAGATGAGCCCGTGCATTAGCATATAAATCCTGTCCTTACTGGCGCCTTAATTCTTAAATACAACAGTAGCTGCTATTCAGGCCTTTATTCAGACTGGCAGGCCTTATGTAGTTATGAAAATGAGCTCGGTGCATTGAGACCACTTTAACAATAGAAGGCAGGGAGCAGGAGGAGGAGGAGGAGGAGGACGGGGGCAAGAGATGCACATGGAGGAGGAAGGTGGACTGGTGGTTTATGGTTCATGAAATCTTTAGAAAAAGTACTAATCTGTGTTCATTGATAATAGTTTGATCACATGCACAGGGACCACATTTTAAAGGTAAAAGAGGTAGAAATTTTCTAAGTAAACGTGACAGGAGGGCCTGGCGGTCGTTTAACCCCGCGATACGGAGGGTGCAAGAGGTCCAGGTCCCCGGTGGTGGAGGATCTCTGGCCCTGAAGGGGTTAAGGGGGCCGCAGAGGATGAATAGAGATGAGCCCGGCACTGACAGGTGACTGACAGATACTGTCTCCATCTGACATCTGCTACTGTGCAGGATGTGACCTCAGGAGGGGAAACACAATGGGAGCGTGTATGCGTGTTTGCGTGTGGGCGTGTGCCTGTGTTTACTTCATTAGAATAAAAGTTGATTATTGTTTCTGATACAGAAGTTTGTTTTTTTTTTGAGTTTTTAACATCAAGAGAAATGTTGTGTGCCTATCAAGACTTTTCCTTCACCTAAATGTTTCCAGGACTGCGAGGAAAGCATGTGAGCACACAAGTCAGGAGACTTTGAAGGGAAATTACCTCACTAGGACTCAGGGGATAAGGCCTTCCGACCCCCTCCCACCGCCGCTCGCTACTGTTTTGTTTGTTTTTTTTAATGTTTTCTTAATCTGAGACAAGTCTGGGCGACAAAACCTGCCCCCTACAGTTTTTTTTTTACAGTTTCTGTTTAACAGCCAAGAGAAAGTGTACCGCTTTCGTTTAAAAACAGCCATGGCGCACATTTGTTCTTCCTGTTATCACCTATCAATCTCACCTTGCCAAAGGCGCCTGCTCCAGCGTTGGAGCTGAAGAAGCCACTGAAGCGGCTGGCAGCGCGGTTCTTCCAGCTGTCAGGCCCGGCTCCAACGCTGGGCAGAGAGCCACCGATCTGTCCCAGAGCATCCGGGGTAGGAATATTCGTCTCCCCGAGGAACTCTGTCATGTTCTTCCTCCGCCGCGCCTGACCCTGCGAGACACAGAGGACAACGTTATATATATATATATATATATAAATATATACAGGGTGTACAAGAAAACAATGAGAGAAGGTGCTTGCATGAGTGATTTTTGTCACCTCAAAAGGAAAGATATAAGTTTCCAGTTAGACGGATGGAAAAAAAAGACAATGAAGGAAAGAGAGAAATATACAGGGACAGGATAAACAGGAAATCAGAGGGGAATTCTGTGCGAGGGATGACATCAGCAGGACCGTTAAAGCGTTCCTAACGGCCAGACACAAACAGGAGAGGGAAGGACTGCCACTTCCTCGCAGTGAATACTCATTACATCACAAGGAGCGAGCGGGAGGTTGTTCCATAAGAACAGACGGCCGGAGTCTGGCCATTGTTCCCCCCCCCCCCAACCACCCCCCCCCCCCCCTCCATTGTTACCCTGTCAGCAGGCCCTGCCGTGCACCCTCACTCATGCAATCTCTGTGCACTTTACGAGCACCAGCAAAGCAAACAAACAGGGGCCACCCCCCAGTATCTGAGGAAGCAGTTGTTTTTCGCCGTTGGGACTGTCAGTGCTGAGGGATCTGCTGGTGGGGGGGGGGGGGGGGGGGGGAGTCGGTAAGAGTTACCGCCGCTGACTCTGACCCCCTCTCTTCAAACACGGTGACAAGGAACTTACATTCCTGGACACTGACACTGTTGCTGAAACTGACCGGGCCATTCCAACCAAATTCTTTTACTGACCCCCCCCCCCCCCACCACCCCACCACCCACCACCACCAAAACACACACACACACACACACACACAATGCCAGAAAAACACTTATGTACAAAGCTGATAGGCTGTCGGGTATCAGACAGTCAAGCTTTGAATCAATGGGGACAAACTGCATAAACAAACAGACTGAATAAAAAACTTCAGAGCTAAAACCTCTTTCATGGACTCTACTGATAAAGACTTATCAAAGTAGATATATAGTGGCATGTACTGTACAACCTTAAAATGTAAATATTATACTCTGGTAGCATTGTTCTGCATTACAAGTGATCCCATTTAAGGAAAAACATCCCCCCAGATCTTTGTGGAGCCACTTCACTTAAGTAAAGGCACACAAGTGACCTGTACAGAGTTGCATAACGAGATAGTAAATCAGAGTGGGGGGTCCTCCGTCTTTTTTAAACAGCTTCAGTCCTTTTATCTTTTTTTTTTAAATGATTACCAAGCAGGAGAGTGACCTAAGTGCAAATAGATGAATGTTGGCTTTAAAACAAAAACTAGAGTAAAAGAGAGAAAGAGAGAGAGAAAGAGACACAAGTCTGGACCCACTTAGGGTTTTTTTTTTTTTTTCAAGGGGGAATATCTGGGCCAACTGGTCAAGGACACAGGTGTTAGGAAGTGTTTGGTCCCTATGGACAAACAGGGAAAGTCTGGACCCTGTGCTGGTGACGGCACACGACTAGGAACACTGAACCCAATTAGTTTTGTTTTCTGTGAACAGTAAAAAAGCGCGTTATAGGAATTTAAAACAAGCGCGGTAAAGATAGAACTGATATTGGAGCTTTGCCACGATTGTGTCATAACGTCTTTTCATAACAGATAGATAGAGCTGCAACAATTATATAATTAGAAAATGTACATGCAACTATTTTTATAATTGATTAATCAAAACATTTGACGATTTCAGCTTCTCAGATAGGAGAATTTGCTGTGTTCCTTTTCTTACAGTAACATACAGTGTGTTGAATTTCTTTGTGTTTTGGGTAAAACAAGCAACAAGCAAAGCAAGGTGATGACATCACCTTGTTGTGATGAGCTCTTTTCAGTGTTTTCTGATGTTTTATAGACCAAACAATTAATTGATTAATCAAGAAAATAACTGGTAGATTCATTAGCTGCAGCTCTGATCAGATCACAACCATGAATCTATTCTGTCACACTTGAGTAAACCGTAGTTATAGTTACAGGTACAGACAAGTAAACATCTTGATATCTTTAAAATCGCTTTAACAACAAACTAGTTTCTCAAAGACAAAGACCAGAACAGGAAGTCGTAATTATAAGCACACAGGCATAGAAGCTCCCAGCAGTTTCCCACCACATTAACAGTGCTCACCATTGAAGCCAGAGGCATGTCAAAAGTAACAAAAACCATCCTAATCCTCCAATTGGATTCATGGAACGCAGCCCATTCTGGAGCCAGCTGCTGCACTCTCTCAACTTCTAGCCTCCTCTCTCTCTCCACATCCACCGTGAAACGCGCACATCCACGCCGTCCTCGCCGTCCACTGTTATGACGCCGGGTCGGTCCGAGAAGCCGAGTGACAACTGTAACAATGCCCCCGTTATTCCACCATTCAAGAGACTCGTGCTGAACTTCTTTTGGTCTTGAAAGCTCCCGTTCCAGCTGACAGGATCCGGGTTGATCACCACACCAAACGTGGTGTCTGGCTGTCGTGTCCAGCCGTGCCCTGACCGCAGTTTCTCTTTGAACCGGGACCAATCTCTGTCCTGTCCTGCTGTCCAAACAGTCAACGGTGAAACCTTCTCACTGAGGAGTCCAGCCTGCTTGCATTTCATAAAGACACTGGCTTGAAGTCATAGCAACCAGGAGGATCCTGCCTCATTGTGTTGGGCAGGAAAAAGGAGGCAGGGCCGTAGCCAAAAGAAGGGAAAAAAAAAAAAAAAAAAAAGGAGGGTGATCTGAATATTTGGAGGCGGAGTCAGGGTGACAGCTTGTAGGGGGGCTCCCTGGTTCAAACACACATCCTGGTGCTTGTGGAGCCAAATGCACTTTGGGTCAGTCTCAAGAGGCTGCTCTGAAGTAGAAATTGCCTTTGATATTTACATTTTTCACTTTTCACTCTTATCTTTTCTCCCTTTGATTATCATTTTTCCAACTAATGCAAGATCATCTTTCATTCCATTCAATTACCTGAATATAAAACCAAGAAAACCAAAGGGTGAGTGTAAACAGATGAAAAGGCCTTTATTCTTTTACTTTTACATGGGAGCAGCTCTTTATGCAATCTTTAATCCCTCTTTTGGCTGGAGACATTGTGAACAATACCACGCCAGTCGGCCAAAACAAGGAAAGAAATGCCCTGATAATGACTGAACGGGAAATTCCCTTTGTTTACTTGCTTGTTTCAGCACATTTAGCGCGCTGCTTATGCCCAGCAGATAAGCACAAACACACATCTCCCCCAGGAACAAGCACATGTGTCTGAAAACTTTCTAGAGCTGGAACATTCAAAGTTGATTGAACCTGCGACTATTCTGATTATGGATGAATCTCTCGGTTCCGGCTTTTCAAATGTGAAGATTAGCTGTTCTTATTTGTTTATATCTTTGTGAATTGAATATCTTTTAGTTTTGGACTGTCGGTGTAAGAAAAACAAGCGATTTGAAGACGACATCTTGGTCATTTTTCACTGTGTTTTTGACGTTTCATGGCCTGTAACAGTTTAAACAACAGTTTTCAGCTGGTTATATTCCTGTAGGTAATAATACTGGCACTATTTACATCAGCCTAAGCAAATATACCTCCACAGTAAACGCTAAGCCGCTGTAGTCATGTCTGCCTAACTAATTATGTTTACAAGGTTCCCTTGTGCCTCCTGTGTAAACCTGTCAGTCTGGACAGAAGGCAGCGATATCCTGAGCTTTCTTTGTTACACAGCCGCCTGCTCTGGGAACTTGTGCAGTGGGTCTAGAGAGGGGGGGGCCGGTCACGTTAATAATATCAAGCCTTGTTCACCGCCTTATCTTATCATGGTGGTTTGTGGCATTAACCTTGGCCTGGAAAGGAAAAAAATCTTTAAATGGGACGGGATTGTATTAAAATAAGCCGTGACGAAGAAAGCAGCATCACCCCCCCCCCCCGCTCTCTCTTTGCTCTCTGCTACTGCCTTTATGTCAGTCAACTGATAACAACTCCCCTTGATCAGGTTGGTTGATTAACGATGGGAAAACACTGTGACCTTCCTGAAAGCATGGACACTCTCCAACTCGGGCACACACACACACACACAAACACATCACATGTGCTCAACCAGGAAATAGAAACTAAGAGAAATCCCCGGCGGTCAACATACATGCTGCGTGTTCAGTCTACTGGATTTCCAATAATCAAGGCCTGATGAGTACCGCGCCACTGAAACAAAAACCTTCAGCCTGAGGTGACAGATGAGAGTTGTCAAAACAATGCTCCTACTTACTTGACCCTCATCATTCTAGCAGCAGATGTAACGAGATACCGGCTGTCATCACACTTCCCCCCCCAAATACACAAACACCCACACGGAAAGAAGCGTTTGAACTCTGACGTTTCAGCAGAACAGATGAGATTAATGAGAACAAAAAGAAAGGAAAAGTTTCTGTATGTGACACTTATTTGGTGAGCTTAAAGATATTATCGCTGCAGCCGACGGATGCGGCGAGGAAATGAGAACGCGGCATCACTTGTGTTGATGCACGGACCAGTCAGCGAACCTCTCACCTGACAGTCAGTCGGTCTTCGTTTGACGTCAGGAGGAGGCGACTCTGGAATTTCTGCGTCCACTTGAAGCAGGTCCCAGCTGTGCCAGGATGTGAGACGGCCGAATCGCACCATTTTCCAAGGAAAAGAAATCAAAACCAAAACTAAAACCTTACACAATAAAGCGCTAAAGGCAATTCCAACAGTCAGAGACGATTCATTTCCAAGGAATCACGATCCAGGCAGAAGTGCAGAGCAGACTGGAGCATCGTAGCTACTTCCCTCGTGTGTCTACCTGACTGCCTACCTGATCCTGCTGATAGAGTGTTCTGCAGGCCAACGGTCACACATTACAACCATAAAGGTGTGTGTTCACCCTGCAGTAATCTCCACCTTTAGGCATCGGGGGGAAACACACACATCTTACTGGTACAGACACACACACACACACACCTCTTCAGGCTTCACAGCTCCTCCCACACCACATGGGAATAAATAATAGTCTCCTGGCACCTGATATAATTACTTGTATTAGAGAATGTGGTACCAAAACAAGTCATTTAATTCTTCAAACAGACAGACAAGACCGGACAAGCTGGATTCAGCAATTAGAAATGATTCTAATATGAGATAGAAACTGCAAGAAGTGAGTGTTGTTAGTTTAATTTTCAGTAATCAGGACATATAAAATGTCCAACAAATAACCACAGCCCTCAAATTATCACCAGTAGGAATTGTGATTTAAGAAATAAATGGAAATATCATATAAAACGTCATAAAAACAGTGAAGAAAAAAAAAGTCAAAATTCCCTGATTCAAGCTTCTCAAATGTGAATATTTTCTGTGTGAATATTCCTTTAGTCCTCTATGACAGTAAACTGAAGATCTTTGGGTTGTGGACTGTTGGTCGGGACAAAACAAGACATTTGAGGACGATACTTTGGGGAACATTTTTCACCATTTTCTGGCATTTTGTGGCTCAAACAACTAATCTAGTAATCAAGGAAATAATACACAGATTAAACGATAATGAAAAGAATCAGTCAGCTCTTATTATACAAACTAGCACTTACCAAATCCTTTATCAGCTCAATCACCGATACTTCTCACTCTATTAACAAACTGTGCTGACTGTTTTACAGAACACTTCACGTTCAGCTGAATTGAAGGTTATTGACTCGACTTCAAGCTCTCTTGACAATTCTTCAGATCAAACGCGGCGATGACGACCCGTGTGACCTCCGCTGATTCAACCATTGTCATTCGAAATGACTCTGTGTTCGGCGACAATTGTCCCCATTGTCAGCTATCAGACGGTTCAGATAGTGAGACAAGTGGTGGCAGCTGAGTGTGAGAAACAATCTCCACTGTAGGGGCCAAGAAGAAGAAGCCAATTACCATCCACGGTTGTGTAATGCGAGGGGTGAAAAACTGTATGACATAGTGTGAAAAAATAGGAAATAACTAATGACAATTGCGTCTGCCGGTGTCTTCCGCCTTCCTAAACAAAGCGTAGTCGGCTACATGAATACAATATCTTTCAAAACAGACTTAATCTCCCTTTTAAGACGTATGTGTCACTCGATTTCAGGTTCAGTACGCAGACAGAAAGAAGACGAGACACTCGCCACTCCCTCCGCTGTCTTATTAGATGAAATGTGGGCTTTATATGTCATCATGGTGTCTTCAGCCCTGAAGGCTTTTGTCAGCTACTGTATTTCCCCAGCACTGAGTCCTTGTCTATTATGAAACAACATTATCTACCTGCTCGGTCTCTTACATAACAGACTCTCCTTCCAGCCTCGGGGCAAAGCCTGGAGTCTCAGCTACTTGTTTTTAGATGTTTCAGTGAAGGCTACACGTATTGATTGGGAACTATCAGATCTAGAGCTTCAACAAATTGGATCATTTGGTCTAAAAAATGGTGGAAAATGCCCATCACGATTTAAAAAATATCTTGTCCAACCAAGAGTCCAAAACCCAAAGATATTCAGTTTACAAAGATATAAAACAGAGAAAAGCAGCAGAGAAGAAACTGGAACCAGAGAATGTTTGGTAATTTTGCTTGAAAAATGACTTAAGCGGTTCATTTTCTGTCAATCAATCAGAGAATAAGTGACAAAGATTACAAATTTGATGCCAGTTTTCAGTGAATGCAAGTTTTTAATACATTATAATAAAGACACATTTCAGTTGACACCACACAAGTATGGAGGTTTGACACTCAGCCCTAGAATTGAACTGAGTACAGTTTTCCTTGAAGTGATGGGAGAAGTGCAGTATGGGAGGCCTGAGTACTGACACACATATGGAGGATCCATTATCTGACATTAACCCTGACATTAACTCCCTGGGAAAGTCAAAACCATCCAACTGCAAAGTGTAATGTGATCCAAGTCACTGTAATTTGCAATCTCTGGATCAAAAAAACTGTTACTGCGAGAGAACAGACTTCACCCGGTTACATGGATTTTATGGATTTAACTCGATTCACATACAGTCAGCGAAGCGTGACAGACCGGCAGTGTTGGCCCGCCACTTTAGTGTTTAACTTACTGTGCTATGGCAACTGATGGGCGTGTGTTATATAAAAAAAAAAAAAAGGACCAACTGACAAGAGAGCGAGGCTCAATGTACTGTACATACTTACTGACAATCATAAGGTCACAGACGGTTCAGTTATCTTTATGACTACTGTAAAACTTACAGTTTCTATTCTCAAGAAGACAAGCGAGCGCCTGAACTGCGTTTCCCATAACCTGCTGTGATACAGTAACTGCAACATTTTCGTATAACACACTATGAATAAAGCTGATCTGACAAAATATTTTGCCACAGTCTGACTTTAGCATCCTGAGCCTTGACCCTGGGGATTACTTACCTCCGCTTACCAAACAGATAATATGAGTCACAGATATCACTGTATATACAGAAGGGGGGGATTCCAGCCGTGACACAACCTTTCAGATTTGAGTTTCAGTTTTATCAAATTATCTAACAGTTAATGTTTTAACAGTTTTTTTTCAATCACACACTGCGGGTTAAAAGTTAAACTTATTTTAGGTCAGTATCAAAGGTGATTTGGCACACAGCTGACATTGTAGAGAGTGTAAAAAGATGCATTATTTGTTGATTATGCAATATGTACGAGGCACAGATGGGTAGCGGTGCTTTATGGGAACTATCAGCAGGGTCGGAATGTGTCTTTGACCAATCAGATTGCTTGGCTGAGGCTCCCTGTTGTAAAATAATCAATTCAGATCATCAAAGGCTCTCCGCAGCCTATCACAATGTTGCCAGAGACTATAAAATGTAACATGCATGCAATAATAAACTTGAAATACCCCCCATTCAAACAAAAGAGTAACTCTACACAGCAAAAGGACAGGACTTGGCTGCTTTCCTCTGAAGCCTGGCACAAGCCGCTGCAGTGCCAGGCCGTGAATCCGGTCACTAGGCGAATATCTAAAACGTCTTTTGAGCAAAAGCCCTTGATTCCATAAAAAGCAGGCACGCATGCGTTTTATGGTGAGTGCCAAAGCTGCTGTCATAGAAACTCAAAGACCGCGCTGAGTGCCCACCATGTCCAAGTAGAGCTTTTGTCTTCCAAAACGGCTTTCATAAAACGCGGGCAGGCACCCAAAACGGATCTCAAGGTTTCTGCTGTTGAGTCTGTTAAAAGACAAAAGTATCAATAGACTTCAGTGAACTCGGCTTCTATGGCAAGAGACTCTTGTTTGGGTCCAAGTTTATGAATCAGTCTCTCCAAACAGCTTCACACACTCAGGGAAATGGGAAATGTGAGGCCTGCAACTTACTAAGTAATTGTAATTATTGATTACTTTTCAATTATTTGGTCTAATAGTGACAAATACTCTTGCACACATATGTTGTTTACAATCAGTTTTCAAGAGGCCAAGTTGGCAATATTCGTTTGCTGGACGCTTTCAGCTTTAGAGAAATATCTTTTGTGAAACCATGAAGCTTCTAACAGTCTACAGGCTTAATGCTTTCCATCAGATATGTAACAGACTCCAGCAGCTTTCATCAGACCATCAGAAAGCACATTATTGCCCCCCTGAGGACTGCATGAGAGTTGTTATTCCCTGACATTACACTTTCCACATTCACAGTCAATAAAATGGATAAGTCATTACTTTCATTGGAATTCTTTCACGAAATTCCTTGAAAGGAAGTACGCTGTCAGTAGTTTGATGGCATTGACAGAATAAACAAACTCAGAAATATGAGGTCAGTTACTGAATGACTAAAACTGCTTTCCTCAGCAACCTCCAGTGTTTATGTCTTATGCGGCCGATGACTAACCTTCATGACTTACCACCACAGATGGCAGTAAAATGCTTTAACCGAGCCTCTACCTGCTTCTCTGCCCAAAAGCAACGATGACATCAAGACTAGTCTTAGTTTTACAGCGTGTAGACATAATCACACTCACCTATAAGTGGGTCTAGACTTGCCTCGAGGGTGTTTTAGCAATCAATGACTTGTCTGAGGCACGCAAAAGGTCAGCTTGTTTTCATAAGCAGACTGCCTAAACCTGAGTCAATGCTGAACACGCTGGCTGAGGATGATTTATAGGATTCTTGTTATAAAATGTGAGCTGGAAACATTTACTAGTCAGAAGAAGACAGCATTTTTAACCAACACATGGAGATAATGTTAGCTTAATTAGCCAGCTAGCTAAAGCTGATAATATCTGACAGTGATGGTCGTCATTTCGGCAACCAAAATTGACAGTCGTCTGCTAGAAATGAGAAAAGATTTTTGTCTTCCTGTGTTTGAAATGAAGGACCTATTGTTTTGAAAATATGAGTGACAAATCTGCCACATTATCATTGTAAACTGCATATGTGTCATAAGAGCGGGAAACTTGGCAAGCTAACGACAGTAACTAAGGGGGCGATGCTTAGCTAACGGTCAATTTGAAGATTTCACTTTTTGGTTCTGGAAACTTGTGAAAGGCATTTTTCACTATTTTATGACATTTTATTTATTTAATTGAACAATGACGTGTTAAATTAATGCAATTATTTGTAATTTCACATTTGCACATCACATGTACTGTTTATACTGTTTTTATATTGTGAACTTTTACATATTTCCCATCAATATCTTGTACAATTACATAGCTATACTATATTTTCACTATATTAACGATATTTCACATTTTAATTGTACATTTTTATTTATATATTTATATCACCTATCTTACGTGGTTTACCCTCTATTTTTTGACTGTTGCGCACCACAATACCAAAGCAAATTCCTTGTATGTGTAAACCTAATAAACCTGTTTCTGATTTTGATTTATTTATTTTATTAGTAAGGGACCATGTAGAATATTACACATAAACGTTACCATTTGATGTACTGTACCAGAGTTAGCTTACAACTAATTTTCATCTACAGTCCCTTGGCAGGTCAAATATAGACTAAACCAGTAGTTCTCAAACATTTTCACATTAAGGACCCCTAAACTGACACAAATTAGACCACAAACCCCCATTTGATAAGATTTTGTCCCAGCGTCCCCCATCTGATAAGACTTTTGCTTTCGATATTTTATTACAGTAATTTATGAAACCCGTGACCAAAACAGTCGTACATTCTGTCATTGTGTTACTCACGGATGGAATTATAGTGAAACTAAATGATTCCCCTGTCTGGCCTATTTCAAGCTCCGTGTTTGGCAGCCAAGTCGGATCAGGATCCTACAGTCCTCATTCAGCTTCTCAGCTTCTCTCAACAGTAACAAAACAAACGCTTCCTGTCGTTGCAGGAAGTGTTGGACTGGCACAGAGTGTTCCTGAGCAAACTCATCATTAAATGGGATTCAAGGTTTCAATCTGGCACACAGAGCAGGCTGGCAAGCACGTACACGAGCGTGCGCACAAAACACACACAATGAAGTTGGCGGTCGGCTAAACGGAAATCCAGAAATACATTCCCAGGGTTCTTCTGGGCAGATAAAGGTAATGAAATACGATGAGGTCATGATGGGATTACCATGAGATGCACTGGGAGTGGAGGAAGAGGAGGTGAAGTTATGGAAAATAGTAAAGGGTGTAGCAAAACAGTAAGAGTCACAGGGTGTGTCTGTGTTTGTGTGCGGTGAGTGGTGTATTTTGGTTTGATGAGTCTGAGAAGCAGTTTCATATGTCACGAGCTGCAGCCTCACATGAAATATAACAGCTGACAAATGACACCGCTGTCCTGTTTGTCCCAGATGTAACTCACCAGCAGATCAACACTTTCTCGGCGTCCCAGAGATCCATGCTCCACCCTCTCGCTGCCTGGGGTGAGGATATAAGGGCTTTGCTGACCTCCGGAGGGCTTCATGTTGGGCAGGCTGAGCGACCGCAAGTCCTTCACGCCCTGCTCCACCTTCAGCTCATCACCTGGCCGTGCTAAAGGAAAAAAAAACATGTTGAACTGTCTGGGAAGGGGAATCCTGTAAAACTGGAATATGCACAGCAGTCACATCATCAATATTTAGTTTTTGTCTGCAGAGGAAGCCACTGTAGTTAAAGGATGGGTTCACGTTTTTTAAGTCTGTCTTAATATGAACATTGAAACAGTTTTTGCTTGCTGTAATCATTCCTCCTGTTCGTACTGGCCATTAAAAGATCCCTTCATAAAGTGATTCCAATGTAAGTGATGCAGGACAAAATCCACAAAAATACATTCCAAAGTTTATTTAAAGCTAACATGAGGCTTCAGCAGTCTGAGTTAGACAAATTACGTTAATATCTTCCAAAGTTGCAGCCTTTTTTGTACCAAATTCTCACTCTGTGTCACCGTCCTTCTGCTGCAGCTCAGTATGGAAACACTATCCAGAGGGAAAGAGGGAATTTGATACTAAAAAGACTTTGGAAGATACTCACTGCTAAAGCATCATAATAACTTCATGTTTCTCTTTTCACATTTGAGTAATTTTGAACTGAGCACCACACCCAAACTATTACTGTTTTTTCTTTAACTGAAATGCTTTAACATGCCCTTGTAAAACTGGTATAAAGGATAATACCAACAAAAGCAGGGAAGAACTGGGACTTCTTCACCTTTGTTACAGTAATAACAGAGATTTGATAGAACGTGTTTAACAGAACGATGCAAAGCTTCTTTACCTCCCAGACACGTGACTAAACAGCTGTGGACCTCTTTGTTTCAGACTGTATGTAACTCCAGACTGCGGTCAGGAGGTGACGATTTCAAAAGAACAGCAATTAGTCATGGCATTGGATCTCTTTTATGAGAGGCTTAAAGGTGCAGTGTGTAGGATTTAGTGGCATCTAGTGGAACAGACTTGGCAGAAACTGAATATAATATTCATAAGTGTGTTTTAATTAGCATATAATCCCCTGAAAATAAGAATTGTGTTTTCGTTACCTTAGAATGAGCCCTTTATATCTACATAGGGAGCGGGTTCTCTTCCACGGAGGCCGCCATGTTGCACCACCATGTTTCTACAGTAGCCCAGAACGGACAAACCAAACACTGGCTCTAGAGAGAGAGATTTTTCGCTAGTTTCGCGGCCACTGTAGGTTCTCCTATATGCTTGAAAAGGAGAGGGTGAGGGTGAGGGTGAGGAGAGGTGTATTCATTCGGTTGCAATCTGCAACCTCGCCGCTAGATGCCACTAAATCTTACAGACTGGTCATTTAAATGGGCCAAGAAACTGCAACAAGTGTAACTGCAGTGATCGCAGAGAAGGGGCACAATTCCCAGTTTCCACTGAGGCGGCAAAGGAGGAAAAATCTGGCTGAGTCATTCTGTCATCATGCTGCTTCCGCGCGGTAGTGCTGTTGATTCATGGGATTTTTAATTACACTTTTAGATCAGATCAGTAACAAATTTTGCACTTGTAGTTCTGATCACTTTTAAGCATGCGGTCCACTCCTTTTTCCTTCTGGTCAGAAACACGGGTGTGAGAGGAAACTGGCCTTCGCCATCTGTCCTGCTCAGTCATTGTTAAAGGCTGAACAGATAAGGAAGGTGTAACGTTTTTAAATACACCATGACTAAAAGGTGCAAGACTCAAAGGTTTCCTTCTTTCTATGAACAAAGCAAAAGGTCAACACTTTCTGTTTGCTTTGATCGTGCTACTATGATTCATTTCACAAGCTTATGGTGTGATTGTTTGCCAGATATAATAGCTATTTGTGTAAAGTTTCATACTCAATGCTCTTATATTCTGTACGTATAATCAGGAGCAGCTTAAACTACATACATCGCAAGGCCAAATGCATCATTTTAAGAGCGCAAAACCTCAATGCAATGACTCAAGACAGTGGAAAGGGCAAAGTGGGGTTGATAAACTGCTGAAACGTATTCATGGATTTTTTACCTTTAACTTTGAGGTAGTGTCCTCCAAAACGGTAAGCCTCGAAGTTGAGGGACAGCGGCGTGTTGGACTGATCCAGGAACAAGTCGACCCTGGACAGCTCAATGCCGTTCCTCTCAAACACTGGCCCTAAAACCTCTCTGAAAACACATCACAAAGAAAAACACGGTTTATATCAGACTCTAAATACATTCTACATGACCACTCTGACACGGATCCTCCCACTGTCCTCTCACCTCAAGGTTTTCTTTTTCATAGCAGGTACAATCTCTGTGTTTATGTCCACGTTGAGATCAAACTTAAGGCTGAAGCACTCCTTACTGGGGTCCTGCAGGGGGGGGGAACAGACACACTAGTTAGTTGACACAGGTGGGGCTGCAGCTCTGCTGGCTGGGCCCCCCGGGCTCGTGCTGTATGATGTGAGCTCTCAGCAGATCCACAGGGGGGCTCCTTCTCACTACACTGCCTGCCTCAAACAAAGAGCAGCCTGGCTGGGAGATACCATAATGTTACATCATCATCACAGAGAATAATGGTGGCAGATTTCACGCTGCACAAATCTATGCCTGTAGCATGCACTTGTAGCATAAAAATAACTCTGCGTCACAAAAAAATAATATACCCCCCCGCCCTACCATAAATGTAAAAGCTGCAGTAGACTCCTTCCAGGAACTGATATGAAGTTGTTGTTCTCTAGGGGGACTTTTTTTATGTTGCACACTGCAGCCCATGTGTCTGCGTGGTTACTTACATCAGTGTGTCGTCTCCGTGGCTTCTTTTTCACCAACTTCATCCCCCCTGTTTTACGCTCCCTGCAAAACAGTTACACACACGTTATCATACCGTTTATATATACCAGTTCTTCAAAAGAACCCCCAACATATGCCCGTTTAATGTGACCATCGAGACTTTAAAAAGAAGTGATCGAAATTAATGCCAGGAGACACACATTTCATGGCAGTGATTTATCCTCCAGTGTGAAAAGGACAAAAGCTCTACTGACAGGCAGGGATACACGAACGCTAGCGTTATGTAACGGAGGGTTACCAACCCGCGGTCATTGCTCCCCTCATCCTCTTCCTCCAGGTCGGAGGGGGGGCTGGTGCGCGGGGGACAGGAGCGCGTGGACACGTTCCGAGCCAGGATGGAGGCTGAGGGTTAAGAAAACACAGCAGTCATTCTTTCTGTCGGATCACACTGAAGGCAGCCTTTAATCATCAAGCTTTAAAGAGGAGGAGGTTCACCCAAATCAGAAAGAAACACGTTTATTCTCTCCACCACCATGAAGATAGTTTTGCAATTTTGTCTGTTTTTGCTGTCAGATATTCGTCTACAATTATTGCACAACAGAGGTGAATGAGATTTAATTTGTGGACATTTAAAAAAATTCAACAGCTCTTTCCAGGATCAGTGTCACTTTTCATAGTTTTCATCAGGACTATAATTTTGGTAGAAAGTAGTTCCAATGACAACATGCGGTTTTTAGATCAACTAAAGTCACCAGATGAAATTTAATATGATTCTATTGTACTGGGGTGGAAGCAGAAATCTCAGGGATGGATCATATTTTAAGGTCTGAGCCAAAAATCTAATGAGTGATGAGTTAGCACCAGGATGGCTCCAGACCTCTGAATCGCCACCACATATGATTTGTTTATTTATTGAAATAAATCTGCGGTTGAAGCCAGTGACGGCTGTTTCTGCCTGTTCGAGAAACAGTTGACTAATCAGAGTTTTGTAAGCAGGGGACAACATCATCTTCCTGCATAGCTTGCTAGCTACCCGGCTACATCTGTGAAAAAGAGAGACTGAAAAATGGCCTGAAAAATGTCAGTGAGGGTTGTTGTAAGTCGACTTTACAGAAAGAACAACACTTAAACCCTAAAAATTGTCCTGAAAAATATTAAAATTAACTACTAACCAAAACTACAGCTTCCATGTAGAAGGAAATGTCACTACTGATACAACTAATCAGATAAAATAATTACGTAATGTAAAGTTGAATGACTCAAGTGAAATGAAATCATCAGGCTGAGTAAACACTTAAGATAAGCGAGTATATTATGTTTGTGGTAATTTGGATGAAGCAACCCTTTAATATCAGTTACTGTCACAATGAGAGTTCAACTTTTACAGTAGATGTTGACACATAAACAAATGAATCATATGAATCACAAAAGTTCAGACTCAGAGTTTCACAACAAATAATCTCTGCCTTATTTAGACAGCGTTAAAAGCTCGGGATCCTTGTTATTTACACAGTGAAATCCTGTGATGAGGTAATGGGTATGACATCACTGTCAGAGGGGAAATACCAAATAAAGAAATAACACAAGGACTACCTTGAGGTTGTAAGTCAAATCGGGGGTGCCGGTCAAAGTGCATGTTGTCTGTGTTCTCTGAATGGCAGCGTGAGTCACATGACTCACACAGGTGAAGGGGGCTTTTGCTATTCAGGTCTTGGCAGTCTGGATGGTGGCAAACCTGGACACAGAAAGGAGAGAAAGAGGACAAAGTCAGATCAACTCAACTGCCAAGTACCCCAGGTCCCTGCAATAAAACACAGAAACATTTCAAAAAGACCGGGCCAAAGTGAAAAGGGTAAAACAGTCACACACATTTAGAATAAACAGCCTCCTGCCTCACTATTGTTTCTGCCACAATTAAAATGACCACAGAGGCTGCCACAGGCATTCCTGAGGTTTGGTGACTCCCACCATCCCACCATCTGTCCCCCCCCTCTGTGGGATGACAACTAATTGACTTAAAGTCAAGTTTTTCACCTCCTGTGCTGATCTGGGACCAGCTTAACCTTACATAATCCAAAATCAGATCCCTGGAGGTGAAGCAACAAAACCGACCACAGGTCAGCGACTGGGAGGCTTCCAGACCGCGGAGGCCAGGCGACAGGCAGCAGAAGGCTGCAGGATTAAGGATCTCTCTGTCTCGGGCCAGACAGATCCGACTACCCCCCCCCCCCTCCAACCCCCTCCAACCCCCTCTGCTCTTTCCTTCACCTCAACTAGGGACAGAGAAACACCGGGGCGCTCTTCTATATCTCTTCACTCCACCCTGCGTCCCCTTACCCCCCCCCCCCCCCCTCGCCGTCACCCACACCCGGCTCAGGAAGCAAGGATGTATGGAGAGATACAATGGAGGTCCTGCTAATGTACTTCCTGTCATTGTTTCCATGTACTCAGGAGGAGCAGCGTGTCTGTGCATGCGTGTAAATATGTGTGCATGTGAGCTAGGGACTCTTGCTTTCATGTAAACACGACTATAGATATGCAACAGGTAGACGCCGTGCCCTGACACAGTTATATCAACCCTCCTTAAGTCTCTATATCGTTGTAACACATGATAATGCACTGCCACATGCTTCAGCTATACATAACAGGGTTTAAATGCAGTCAAGACTCTCTCTGTCCCCTCCCCTGGTACTCTACCGTCATATTCTGTAGAAGCGAGCGGGAGTCTTCCGCCCTCCTGCAGTTCGGCTCCATATCCATGCCAACAGGCACCCAGGAACCCAATAAAACATCCGACTCGCCAACTCGCTGGCCTGCTAACTCGCTCCTCAACGCTCCCCTGTCAAGCCACACTGACGAGCTGCCTTATTAATCCGCTCCTCTCAATGTCTAGCCAGGTATAATCGCAGATTTTAAATCCCAGGTTGGAGGGCTGGGAGAGGACAGAAGGAGAGAGGAGGGGGGGGGGGGTGAGGGATATGGTTAAGGGAGGGTGAGGAGTCTCAGTAAAGATATAACCCCAAAGCAGGAAGGAAGAAAAAAAAAAGGTCTGTCCAGAAGCTTTTCAGAAGTACAAAGCCCCCATAATCTTACAGCCTAATTGGTGCCTGCGCTCTGTCAAAGCCATCTGACAGTCCTGCAGAGATTAAACAGCCCTGCTCCGAGCTCCACGAGCCAGGGTCTTCTCCTCTTTTTTTTCCCTCTCACTCCCTTTCTTCTCTGTCCTCCGCCACCACCGGCACTAACTCCTCCCTTCCTCTCATACACCCAGGGTCACCGTACCCGAGCAGAGCCCCAACCAGAGAGAGGTTTTAAATAGAAAGGGACTGAGAGACAAAAGTCAGCGAGCGGGCGTCGAGGCTAAACAAAATAAGAGAACGGCCTTGTTTACTGTAGCGAGTGTGACACGCTCTCCTCTCCAGGAAGTACAAACTGGGTTAAAGCATGATTCTGGTTTATTTGGGCCATTTTTTCATAGTTTTGACTATTATTTCTATCAGGAAATAATAATTAAATAAAGATCCAAGTCCTTTAAAAGCAGCAAAAAAACACTTCTATATCAACAACGGATCATATGACTGTTTTTCTGTGGAAGGGATTCGCCTGTAGTGAGGGAACTGATAACTCTGCAGTTCCCCTCAACTGAGCTTTATAGCATCTTTCACCTCAATTGTTTTCGGTTTACCAGCCTTCAAACTGTACTGTTTTGGTTCACCGCTCTCATTGTGCCGTTTTTGGCTGTAAGAAAAAAAAACCACAGCGAAAAAAAAAGGCTCCAAAAACAACTGTATGTTACCTCCTCAGCACCAAACGGCACACACAGCGACCGAGTCAGCGATGAACCCGATGGTGAACACAGTGGAGACCAAAGTAGAGTAGAAGCCAAAAAACAGAGTGAATATTCGCATAAACACGACTCCGAATGAATACTGATGTTGCTATGCATCTGCTGGATGTTTAAAAAAAAGGCGACTGTTTGCTAACAAATTCACCATATGAGCTTAAAAGGCAATAATATGTCAGTGTTGTGGTTTACAGCTTGTTTCTGCTGCCTCAAAGTAGCCAAAAAAAAAAAAAAAATCAGTTTTTGCAAGTTACAATATACTTCCTGTTATATAACAAAACACAGTTAACAAGCCCTCGCTGGCGTCACTGTGAGACGCTAAAAAGATTAATGCCAATCCACCAAACAGCTGTTGAGATATTTAAGTCTGGACAAAGTGGAGGAAGGAGAGACGGACAAAACCGATACAGACGTACTGACAGCTACTTGGTTAGTGTGTCTGAAAAAAAAAAAAGGACAAGTCTTCCTCAGTCTCTCCTCCTCCTGTTTAGACTTGCTCTAAATTCAGTAGAGCTGGATTAAAAGGAAAATACAAGTAAAGACATTTCTTGATGACGTTATGCAGTTGCAGATACGTTTTTTTTTTTTTTCACCTCTGACTGACTCACTGACCTCGGTTTGCCGCTTTACGTCCACAGAGAGGGCTTAACGGCAGACGGCAGACATCGCCCGCCTGAACTCCTCTGAAGTCGACGCATGCGCGCACGTATTTTCGTATAGCCCGGTCAAATGTCCCCTCACACAGAGGTGGTATGTTCTCCGATGAGGTGTGGAGACACACGGCCGGGGCCAGAGAAAAATGAGCGAATCAGAGGCCATATTTAGACAATAGTCCAGATAGGTAGGCCTTCCTCGATATCAAGCCGGGGTGTTCACATTCCTGCTGCAACTAAAGCAGCTGAAAATATCTGATGCTTTGGCCAAGACAAACGAGTGCATCATGAGATGAAGAAAAAAAAAGCTAGTGGACCCAGTAGGACCAAATAGGAAAAAAAAAAAAAAAAAAAACACTCAAGACAGATACCTGAAGATATACACGTAACATAAATTACAGATTTCTGCAATACTGGACATTCCTATCGATGAGCGGGATGATTGATACTTAGTTATGACCTGACTTTCATTATCTGGCCTTTTCTGGATCTGAAGGTGGATCAGTTTTCCACAACAGAACAGGAGAAGGAGAAGGAGGAGGAGGAGGAGGAGTGAAGCTGACTGTAAAAGAAGGCGACGGTGCGAGACAGCTGACCGGGAGCCCCCGCGTGCCTCGTACGGCGAGCGTGTGGATGTGTGCGAGACAACATGTGTCATGTGAGTGTGTGTCGCATGTGTGTGTGTGTGTCCCTCTCCACCCCTCCTCACCCTCCACCCTGCATGCCTGCTCTCAGATCTGCCCGGATTAGTGGGGAGGTTTGTGGGGAGCAAGAGTGACTGTAGATGAAATACTACACACACACACACACACACACACACACAGAGCCCCCTCCCCAACAGCTGAGAACACACACACACACACACAGGCCCCACCGCGACCCTCGTCTTGGCTTAGCACATCCGACGCCACGTGGCACCTGCTTATGCACCCTTGTTTCCTCACATCCTGCAAACACTCCCACACACACACACACAAACACACACGCATACATACACGGACTTACAAAGTCAGGCATGCCCATTCCAAAGTTGTGTCATCAATGACTGTTACAGCAGCCGCTCAGCTGTAATAAAGCCCTTCTTGTTTGAAGAAGATGACTGGAGTCTTCTGAGGTGAATCAGGATTATTACCTTAACACCTAATCCTCCAAACACTGGCACGCGACATAAGAGGGCTATTCCAACACGCTTTTAAAGTACATACTGTTCCCAGAGCTGTACGATAAGAGAGTTTGATCCTATTTTTGGTAGAAACAAGTGGCTTTACAGAGCGCAAGAAAAAAAAAAAAAAAGACTTCACAGAGCTGATGCTAAAGACATTAAAACGGGGGGGGGATGGTCATATTAACTGTAGATTCAAATGTCTTAAACATGATTTATAATTAAGGATGGAACTTGTGGGTTTAGAGCAACAGCCTGGCAGTTCAATTTCCTCACCACCATCGCAAAGTTTGGCTCCTCGGGATGATTTTTGCATAAGTCTGGACAGCTTGTCTCATCCCTGCAAGCTGGAAAATCTGAGGGTGATCAGTCTTTTTTTTTTGTGTGTGTGTGTGTGTGTGTGTGGAATTATATGACGCATTGAAGGATGAATTCAAACCCAGATTACGCATCTGACTCGGTGTGATACAATACCCATTCATCAACAGGGCCGCTTTGAAGAGCGGAGAGCGAATCTTGCTCAGTAATGTCCTTTCTCTCTCTCTCTCTCTCTCTCTCTCTCTTTTAAAGAAAACACTGATAACCTGACTGCGTTTCCCCCATCCAACCTCAGCCCTCCTCCTCCGGAACAGCTTGTCCTGCCAGAGCACACCTAGCACTTATGTAAGAGCACGCATCATTGTGTGCACATGTGTGTGTGTGTGTCTGCATCAGGTCAAAAGAGGAGGAAGAGGAGGGTACGTGGGCCGCAGGCTACGGTTTTTCCTCACAGTCAAGCATCAAGGTGAGACATCCTGAAAATATGAATATACAAATATTGTTAATTTCACAGCTGGATGGGAGATGCCTCTACTATGTCTAGTCTCAGTGTTCGTGCGCTGGAGGCTTCAGATTTCCACATCGCACTTGTGCAAGTTGAATAGCGAAACACGATTGGTTCCAAACGGGTTGTGATGTCACAAATCATGCTTGTAGGTACATGTCTCGCAAACTCTGCGCTTACATCATTCTGCACAGTGACGCACAAACACCTGAGTGAAGTAAGAAGAAGCCAAACACATCTGTAAGTGCAACAGACTGATAATGTCCACAGTAATAATTTGACAGGTGAAACATCTGTGCTCATAATATTACCTCAAATCTAACAGTCAGCTGTTAGCTTGATCCTAAACTATGATCTGAGCCGTCTGTATATCATCTCTTCAGCGGTTCAGGCTAGAGCTAGACCTCCTTTCTTTATATCATGTGGGACAAACACATACACTGAGCGTGAGGAAGGTGACGATGACTCAGGGAGGCAGGTGTTGAAATAACATAAACGACAAGTCCCGTCTGGTGGGAATCAGCGCTAATGCTGGCGAGCTAAGCTAACTAGCTTCTACTTTCTGAGTGGAATACAATTCTCACTTCTCACTGGCTTTTCTCATGTTGTTGTGGATAAATGAGTATCAGCACAAGACAATAATACTGAGATTCGTTGATCGACTAATCTAAAAAGCAATCGACAGCTTTTTTTGATGATCGAATAATTGTTTTGATCATTTTTTATCTCTTTTTGGTGACATACATGATAGTGAACTGATTATCTTTGGAGTTTGGATTGTTGATCGATCAAAACAAGACATCTGATGACATCTTTATTGACTCTAAGAAATTATAACAGCATTTTTCACTATTTTCTGACATTTTATAGACAAAACAATCGTCAGATTAATCGATAACGTAAATACCTGTTAGTTGTAACCCTGAAATAATGATAGGAGTGAATTAAAAGCTAGATCTGACCATTATTGTGTTATGTTTAGTGTTGGAGTGTGTGTGTGTATCAGTCTGTAAGTGTGTAGTGGGGTGTGAATGGACGGGAAAGTTCAGTGAGTTAAGTTTTAATGTACAACACTTAATTTTACTGCATCCGACTGAAAACAGAAGCCTACAAAACATAATGTAAAGGAATAAAAAAAAAACTTTATAGACATATTGTGAAAACTGGGGGCTCCCACACATTTATTACTCTACTACAACACAGACACACAGCTGTTTGTCATGGCGGTGCCCACACCCACAAAGCAAACTCAATTCCCCGTCATTGTTCCGTGCTGCCATCATCAAACTCCACGCTATAGAAAACATGGAATCAAAGCCTGAGAGTCTGAGTCAACACGAAACACCACGGCTTGACTAAGGCTTCGTATCGAGACAATGGATAATACTGTTTGGTTAACATGAGCTCAAACCGCATTGTTTGAGCCAACCTTCTGTCCGACAAATCGAAAAGTCTTATTGCTTTAGTCTTTAGACGGTGCTTTTGTTGAGACTGCGGGTGACATCCAGGTACACTGTGTTTAATTACACGGGCCAACTTTAATGCTTACCATCACTCCACTCCCACAGAAGAGGCAGCTTTAAGGTCCTGTCCTAACATGCAAGTCATCACTGATTTGGCACCTGGACGAGCTTCTCCTCAGCAGTAAGTTATGTTAGCATTAACTCTGCTCCTCATCAGTCAAAAGAGGAGCTGGAGGCTCACGGTAGCTTCAAGTCAACCTCTCTCGCTCTCTTTTTTTTTTTTCTATCAAAAACACATCCCGGCTTTATCATTTTTATCTTAGCACACACAAACACACTGAAAAGAAAAAAAGCGTTCAAGTGCATCCCTAATAAACACACCTACACAAATGATTGGTTAGCGCAAGACGAGGCAGAGTCATGCACGGTCTTGTTCGGAATAGTAGTGAAGTCAGTCAAACAGCCAGACAGACAGAGACTTTGGTCAGACCGACTCACGCAGTCTACAACATCAAACTAATCAAAGATAACCAGAGAGTCAGACGCGAGTACACATCATCGGTGGTTCATAGTCTACGACTGGAAGAAAGTCTCATTTTCACAGTCAATTACACTAATGTGCTGACCTTTGACCTGTCCATCAATCAATGCAGTACAGTACAGAGTGCAGACACTGTGTAAACACAGGTGTACTATACCATGAACAATACAAATAAAGCTAAATATCTCTCTGCTGATTGCTGTAATCATTAACATGTTTGAAAAATAGATCAAAACTTAATGATTTTCTTCATGGAACTGATCTTGTGTGGCTAAAAAAACACATATTTTAAAAAAAAGCTTGACAAATGAATACAGATTACTCAAAAGAACATAATATACATATCAGGGCTAAATACCTCAATATCCATAATATTATTGTATTTTGAGGATGAATTCAGGTGTTTCCAGAAGATATTTAAACATAAGAAAATGTTGAGAAACAATCATTATAGGGCTGATTATAATTATCTTTATTATAGATTGATATATAGTATTATTGTATTAGTTCAATTTATTTTTTCAATCAATTTTCAATCTGCTAAATAATTGTTTAGTCAATAAAATACCATAAATTAGCGAAACTTGCCAGCCTGTATCAATTCAAAAAGCTGCAACTCTCCACATTTGATAAATTGATTAAAACAATCAGTTATTTTAATTGGTGCAGATTAATATTCTGTCAGTCGACTGATTGATTAATCCAGTAATTATTTTACCACTAGATCATTCTTATGAGGTATGATGTGTTGGTGGTTATTTGACTGCTGGAACAGTTAAATAAATGTCATCATTTAAGGAAAGGACTACAGCTTCTCCAGATTATATAAATATTATACTGAAAAATTCCATTTTCTCCCCAGAAAAAAAAACCCAACAAAAAAACGCATCCACAGCTTCCAGCACTCCTCATCTCTCAACCCACCAATCAGATGCTGGCAGGGACTTTCTCTCCAGCCACTCGCCATCCTGCGTGCAGCTGTGCTGTCAGGACACTGATTAGTTCTCGACTGCAACCAACAACACGATATCAGCTACTGCATTAAGCGTGATGGATTGTCAGTGAGAAACTTTAAAGAGCGAAATGCCTGCAGAGAGAACATGCTTTTCATCAAGCTGAGCTGACAGAGACCGAGGCGGGTCAAACTCTGTTACATGTTGCTACCTTTTTCTTAATACCAATACTTTACTGTCCTCTTGGGAGCGGAGTACATGACCCCATAGGGCCCCCGTATGTATGCCGGAGAGGTCTTGCTTTCCTAAACATTACACAGAGTTGCCATTAGCTGCGGCCCAGTAGGTGGGATTGGAAACAGCGCCCAGCGAGGCTGCAGGAGATCAAAGGGGGAGCCTGGGCAGGCCTGGCCCAGGTTTGATTTATTTTTCAATGTAATAAACGATGCATCTGTTGAGGAGGCAAAAGGAGAGAACCGCTGCCGCTCGCTTTCTTCTGCCGCCATCTGTCCTCTGGCCGGGTGAGGAGGCGGAGGAGGAGAGCCAGCGCCTGTTTTTTTTTTTTTTTTTTTACTGTGGTCCTTATGCAACAAGCTTGCCTGCCTGCCTGTCTGCGTGCCTGCTTTCTATTAACCGACTCTCACTCATTCTGGTACGGTACAGTCCTGACGCCTCGTACGCATATGGATTTACTCAAACGGAGGCACTTGTTGTGTTTCATCCTTCCAGAAGAGAGCAAAGTGTGTGTTGACTGCGTGTGTGTGTGTGTGTGTTACCCAAACACATGTTCAGTCTGTTCATTAAACGAACCCGCCGATTCATTGACTAACAGACATCAAATGCAGGATGTTTAATAAGGGATGATGTCATACAAAGCCAATATCTGCAACTAAAATAAAACAATGAAAGCAGGCGTATAAAGATATACGGCGTACTGTACATGTAACCAGCACACACCTGTAACTGATACTCTAAAGCAGCGGTTCCCAACCTGGAGGTCAGGACCCCTACATTGGGTCGTGAAATGAATCTAGTGGGTTGCAGATTCAGAAGTAATAAAAAACTCAATTCTGATGCACAAAACTAGTCTTTTCTCTTGCAAAATACTGTAACTTTACCTCCTTGAGCTTCTGAAGAGTATTCAACTGAAATAAAATTGGCGTGACGAATGGATCACAAGGAGAGGTTTATATTAAGGGTCACAAGCCAAAAAAGGCTGTGAACCACTGCTCTGAAGTATCATTCTGGCTTATTACAACTTAATTAAGCTGCACATAATGCAATTTACAATGATAACAGTGTCAGATTTACCACTCGCACATAAGTAAACAAAGCAGGCTTCTCATTTCTAGCCCGTAACTATCAATTTCATCCACTGAACTGATGTACTGTACTGTAGGTAGCTAGCTGATTAGCGCTAACTCGGTGAGATGGCTGAGAGCTGCCTCCTGATGACTTTTTAAATGTTTCAAACTGACATGTTTTTAAAATAAGAGCCCTGCAAAATGGCCTTAAATATGTACTTAAAGGCTACATACATTATATAAAGCTAAAAGACAAAGGTTAAAGCTGCATGTCCCAGGTAAACATGCAGCATCCTCACCAGTTGATGATCCACATAGAAGACATGGAAATAAAGGAGCAGCATGTTCTTGTATTACAATGTAGAATTAGTTAGCCGTAGTATTATTGTAGAGTATTTTAAGTAAAAATGTAATAAAAATGTAACGCTACTTCAGGTAACATTGGTTGGACTTGCTGGAGTAAAACATTTCCCCAAATTGAGAGCAGGATGGAGCCGCTAACGTTAGCCTAAACTTTGCTAAAGTAGCATCTTGGTTCCAATTCAGGGGATGTGTTGGTCCTAACATAACCTGTAACTCCGAAAATCTTTTTAAAAAAAAGTAATTACAGCCAACAATATGCTTCTTGGCTGTGGATGTAATGCTAGGTTACTACTGTAGGTACTAAGATAGTTAGCCAAGCATGCTAACAGCTATCGTTAGAGCAAATGAACACGCTGTTTAATCCATTCCTTACATTTTTGTTTCCAGTCTCAACAAAACCAAGTGAGTTTCGTTCTTACAGGAGCACCACGCACACAACTATTTAGTCACTGCATTTGGAAATGAAACCGACTGCTTATATTTCTTCCCACGAAAGACTTCTTCTTAGTGATGTCACCGCGTTCCCAGATCTCAGTGAATTTCTTGGTGGGAACAACATTATTATTATTATCATGTGACATACCAGAATGACCTCCCAGAAGAACGCTTATCATATCCAGTCCAGGTCAGTTTGCGTGACTCAATTGCCTATTTGTTAGTAATTGGAAGTCAGACTACAGACTGTCACTGTATAGAGTATTTCATAATGTCCACCTCCTCTGCACAGTGACACATTATGAAAGAAGGGCTGTTTTTCCCCAGATTACACAGTATAGACATTTAGAGGAAACTGGCTCATTTTCAATAAATAAGCTAACAAACATAAGATGAGATAAGAGACCTTATTGTCATTGTGCTGCTGCGTAAGACATTAATATTTATACTGTCAGACAGCCTCCTAAATGCCATTATGAAAAAAAAAAAAACATCTGCATTTCCTCCTCTGCTAATAAATATACAAACAACAGGTGTGTTGACTCTAACTTATCATTAACTCTCCAGTATATTCCTATCATTACAACGCATCAACGCCATTTACAACCTTTGTCACCGTCTCCTTTACCTTCCTTTCTTTACCACTATCACAACAGCAGCATACAAACGACCTAAAAGTGAAATCAGTCACTGGCCGAAGGTCCGTCAGACAGCATAAACAAACACTCCAAGTTGGAGTGTTTTCCACAGAAAGTAAACTCAGGAACAAACACACTCACAGGAAATACTGTAACACCTTTTTTTTTGTGGAGTAGACCATGCATTCCAGTGAAAGGTATGTTTCAACATGCAGCGAGGTTTGCCCAAGAAAAATATTACCTCCTCATCTTCCACAACTCATACTCCTATTGGACAGCTGGATACAATCCCCTTTGTTTTCAGTTCAATACAAGCATAAATTTAAACTACGACAATAACTGGCAACAGGAAATTCTGTCTTCATTTCTTTATGTATTGTATTAAGAAGTATTTAATACAATAGTAAGCGAGAGCTAGACACATAACGGTTCAAAACTATTTTCAGCATCTGCCTCCAAACAGCCGCGCGGCACAGTCAAATATTTACATGACACCCGAATGACACATGCCACTGTCACGGTGTCGTCACAGAGAAACACAACACACTCGAGATGCCTCTTAAGGAGAGAAACACCACTAAATCCTCTTAGAAGCCAAGAAACTAAAACAAAGCCAAGCTCAGACGCTCCGCTTAGTTCAGTTCAGGGTGATCAATACGACTACAAGAGAAAAGCACCACTCACCAGCAGCTGGTCTCTCTCTGCTCTAACAAAGTCAAGTGTACTGACTGCTGCTGTCTCAGGCAATGTTGGGACTATGACGCAACCTTCCAATCCATAGCTTCAGGGCAAGAGAAGAAGGAGAGATAGACAGGAGGGGAGTGAACAAGACCAAAAAAGGAGGAAGTGAGAAGGGGGGGGGTGGGAGGGGAGAGGGGGGGAGTAAGAGAGAAAAAAGTTAAATTTGAACTTTCTTTCAATTCCGATTTGGACACACAAGCTGTTCCAAATTTTGACATAGAAATTGATTATTTTGAAACGGCTTCCAATTTGGTTTAAAGAATACGGAAAGGAGAGAAAGCCGGTGGGTGCCAAAGGGTACACATTGGTCTGTTGATATAAGAAGCAGATGTGAAATATGCAGACATAGGAGGAAAAACAGACTGCACAGATGTGAACGGCTCACGCAGACAGACAAAAAGAAAAAAAAAGACAATTATTTCAGAGAGAAACATAACCAGAAAAATGTAAAAATAAATGCTACAAGAGCTATCCTGATGTAAGGTTTGCTTCTGCTGCCGTTTGCTTTTACTGAGAATGAATGAAAACTGTGACAACACAAGCTGACAAAGTGTTTCTAGAAGCAAAACACAGCAACACACTCACAAAATCAGGATATATTGTCTTTAATTAACTCACGCTAGAATACAAAAGAAGAAGCTTGATCTTACTTTATTTACCTACCATAGAAAAACAACACTTTTCCCAGGAGAGGCAGCCCCCTTTGAGTTTCAGCGGAAGAACTAATCAATATCTCCGATACACAGCAGGTGATGAAAGTTTTAGTCCCGACCTGAATCGAATTTGTTCTATAGTCCGTCAGATGAGCGTGTTTGTCGTTGCGTTTCAAGTTCCTAAAATAATCCCGAGCTTCAAGGTGAAAAGAGAGTTAATCTAACAGTGGGGATCGAAAGAACGGACGGAACGGAGCAGAGAGGCTCTCTCTCTCTGTTTACTACAGCAGTCTACTGAGAACACACACACAAACATACACACACACACACACACCGACAGGCAGAAAATCGTCAGCCCCGCCCACCCCCACAAGCTCACACACATCCCAGGCTGACTCATGTAAACTCCCACTGAAACTGATCCTCTTCTCCTGAGAATTAGCAAAGTTTTCCATGTGACGAACGGCTCTTTGACGTTGCGGCTGATTCCAGATGTAACCCTGAATTCAGTGAGCCGTCCTCAAATCTTTGCTGACCGATGGTCCCGCTTGATTCAGTGCCTGGTTTGAACTTTGACCCTGAGGTGACGGAAGGTCAAACGAGGGAGATCAGTTGGGCTCCTTTTCAAAAGTGCTGACCGGGGGGGAAAGAATAGGAAGTAAATCCGTTCAAACACAACAGTCTCACGCAAATTACATGACCATGCACGCGTTTGGAAAACCACGTTCTGTCTGCTCAGTCTGGGTCAGTTCCCTGATATTATCATAATGATGTAGTCAGGATTATCTCAGCTAGGATTTCCCCCCTAAATGACAATGTTTTTAAGTATCAGTCAAGATAAAGTATTTTGTCAGGTGAGTCATTGCGCTGTTTTTAGCTGCATCACTGTACAATAACCAACACATGATAACAGCAGAGCAGGCCGTAAATCTTTATGAACCGAGTGTTCTCACTATGAAATGGGTTAGGGTTACTTTTTTGAATCACTTCTTTCACTTCCGTTCAGTGTGATCAACACTTTGGGTGACAGAGCTGTCAGCGGCCACGTAAAAAAAGACGCTCCGCAGTGCACTTTTATTAAGTATGTGTTAGTAAGTAATAGTAAGAATTAAGTATGACCAGGACGCACATTTAACTTCTTTGACTGTGTGATGTTTTCACATCACAGATCATGATAAAAGACACTAGTGTGATGTAACTGGGCAGTAATAAATGATGTATGTAAATGTGGTATTTAAAAATGAGTATTTATAGAAATGATCTCTAGATAAGAGAAAGCAGCGCGCATGAAAAGTTGAATATTTGGCCTGAAAGTGGTGACTCATAGTTGACCTCTTATTCAGCCCGAAAGTCTACAGATTTCTAACAATAAGTGGTGCATTGCAAACTGGAAGTGCGGAGTTTGAAAGACGTGGGCGTTTGCCAGGTAGAGAGGGTCTGACAAAGAGACGCTATTACGAGAAATGAAGGATCCATTGTTTTCAGAGAATACTGGGGACTAAGTCAGGATATCTCAGACTGTGCTGCTTCCAGTTTGACCTTTCTTTTTTTATACCTGTCCGTCACAAGTCCACCAACATTACAGAGGTATAACACTCAATCACTGGAGTAGCCCTTTAAGGAAGGTTCCAGATTCTGAAAAGTAAGGACTTGCTGTTTTTTGTCAATTTTATATCATTACAAGTGTATGTTGGGGTTTTTGGACTATAGGTCGGACAAAAGATGACATTTAAAGACATGACATTGTGTTCTGGGAAACTTTGATAGACATTTTATTGGCTAAACTGCAATTAAGGATAATTTTCTTTATCGATTAATCTTCAGATTATTTTTTGATGACGTGCTTTAGTCTGTAAAACATCAAAACAGTGAAAAATCTCCACTGTGACATCATCAAATGATCTGTAATGAGAACCTGAAACCATCAATTTTGGGGCATTTTTGCTTTTTAAAAAAAAGGACCTAAATGATTAATCACTTATCAAAATAGTTGCAGAATCATTTTCTCAAGTAACTAATCGATTAATCAAGAAAATCAGCAGATAAAACAATAATTAAAATAACAATTAGTCGCAGTTCTGGTGTAGTGTGGAAGAGTACAGCGTTGAGTGGGTGTGTGTGTGATCTAAGAATAAGTATGATTCATAGCATTAATGTCCTGTTACAGTCTACTGCTCTGACCACAAACACTCAGCCCACTACTCTGTTCTTTTGTCATTCAGGTTAATCCGAGATGAACCGTGTTTAAATCCACCACAATTAGCTAGCTCACAAAAACAATTCAGACCCCCGAGGCAGGGGGGGCACATGTTTGGAGTAAGAGAAGGGGGGGGGGGGGAGGTGAACGGGTGAGGAGGGATGGGGGTGGCTCTTGAAGCCCAAACCCCACCTCTTCTTGTCTCATGTCTTCAAAACAAGGCGACCTGTTGAATCCATGTCTGCCCCGCCGCCCCCCGTTGTCAGCCTTAATTAGGGGGAGGCTATATTTAAAAGAGAGGGACAGCGGCGATGCAATTACCCTGAAGGATTAGACCCCACTGGGACTGCCATTGTTGGAGGCAGGGATGGCTGGATGAGGGGGGAGGGGGGGGGTGAACACGAGTGACCTTCCCTTGATGCCTGACCTTGGCATTAACCCCTGAATAACTATAAGCTCGGGATTCTTTCAAGTCTTCAAGAGAGCTGTTAAATAAAGGGGAAAAACAAAGGGAAATGTGAGCGTGAGGATAACGAGGATGAGCAAGACGGTGTGAGAAAAAAAAAAAAAAAAAAAGTGCAGAAAAAGAGAAAGGATTAAAGCCAAATATTTCACCTGTGATGCTGCTGGAAGTTCCAGGGTTTTCGTGGCTGGCTTCAGTTATGAGCGATTAAGAGAGCACGCTTCCACAGCCATAATAACACGTTCTGAATTGGAGATTTTTTTCAAAGCTTATTATCGCCTCTCTAACTAAGCCGTGCAGACCGCCTCTCTCGGAGCGTTTCGTAGAGCAGTGGTTGTTTACGTTCTCAAAACACTCGCAGCAAACCAACAATTAGTGGGGTTTACTGTGAGAAGGCTCTTCGCATGCGAGGGATTTAAGGGGGTTGTTTTCTCAACCCATCCCTCACTGGGGGCCTTCTCTTAAGTCTTTGAACCCCCGGCTATATTGGTCGGCCCATGCAAGGCCGTTTCCATCGGAGCGTCAGTCAGGTACCCTCTTCCTGTTATTCCCCTGTCTGCCGCGATGCTGCTTCCTGACTGGGATGCTCTTGGGGGGTTGAACTGGCGTCAATGGTTACAACCCCCCCCCAACCCACCCCCCCACCCCTTTCTAGTGTTTGTACTTTCCTGACGAGACATTGTATGTAATGACACACATAAGTCAGTGTCCGACTTGTTTGTTATTGCTAGATGCCTGTCAAACTGATTCTCTTTCCACCGACGCTGACGGACAAGAATCCCGCTTTTCCGCATTTCAGTGACATTACATCATTATTTTGGATGTTTGATCTCAAAACTCGAGAGGGGCTTCTTTCAACACAGTACAAGAAATACCTGACAGTTGCATTTTTACATACAGACGTGGTGAACAGAGTTTAAAACCAGACTTTTGCTGAACAGTGTCTTTCAAAGGATTCTCTAGAGTCAGTTACTTTAAAGCTGCTCTAATGAACATTTTATTATTAGCGAGTCATACCTTTTAAGTTGATATGTTAGCTTATTTATACATCCAGCAGATACAGAGCATCCTTCGCATTCATTTGGAGTCGTGTTTCTGGGCACCGGATGAATCTAAGTCCAATATTCACCCTCTTTTCTGCTCTGCTTTTGGTCGACCGACTCGTGAGGGAAATGATTTGGCTCTTTAGCTGCTAAATGCTCTATTTTGTTAACAAGCTAGTCGCTAATTTTGTCTGTCACGTAGGTTTTTAGAGCCTTCTCGCTTAAAGCAGACACATTGTGACTGAAAATAGCGCCGATGAGAGCAGTGACAGTGAATCAAAACATTAATTGCGGGCCAGAAATCCATATCAATGAGCTGAAAGACAATTAACCGACTGTAGAGCTGAGGGGAGCTGCTTTAAGATTATACTGTCACGTTTTTTTTATGTAACAAAGCGATCACGCAATTTTTGGTCGAACACAATTCCTCAGAATCAGTAGATGTTGTTGAAACACTCCAGGCAAAAAGTGATTAAACATATTTTCCAGTCAATAAACAAAACTATATATTATTCATGGCTGTGATTTATACTTTCTCATCAGTACAGTACAGTAGTAGCACTACAGTAACTGGTATCTTCAGTGATGTTAGGTGACGGTGGTCTGGCATAAAATGAGTCACAGTTTCAGCATCATCAGCTTCTCTACGTGGACCATCATATGCCGTTTAGCTGGAAAAATACAGCTGGGCGGAAGAGGCTCTCATTGGTTCACAGCTGTGTGTCTATACAAGAGAGAGCCGAGAGCCTGTCGAAGCATGCCGGGGTGGATGCGATCCACACTGTACCCGTCTTACACCACTTGAAAGACGCAGGAATATCCATATAAACATGGAAGTATCATGTATGAGTAATAGCAACACAGACGTTTTTGTTCTGTATAGATTAAACATGCTGTGTTGTTCTACAGAAAAAAAATCTGTTTACGTGTATTGTATAATCAGATTAGCTGGAACTCAACACAAAAGCTTATTCTTAAGCAAGACCGGTGATTGATTCACTCCTTCCAATGCAGTAAAATCATTTACAAGATGTTTCATACATGTGTGGCAACAAGCCAACTTACTGTTACGTCAAACCGTTCATAGTCACAAACTGATTACGGAGTCAAAAATATGAGGTAAACACAATAATAAATGCTTCTCAAACAGGCTTTAATGCTTGAATTTGGTGAGTTTGTTAATGGTAACACTGAATCAAGAACGATGTGTTAAAATGCAAGAAAATGTCATCAAGTCTGGTCCAGACTGCACTTTTTCACCAAATGAAACACTCGACAGGTTCACATTCAGGCTGACTGACACGACTTTTCATTTATAATGATTTTTTAATGCATTTCAGCTTTACTGGGAAGTTTACAGGTCTAATTAAAAATCCGCTACATGGTATGACACCTCAGCCAACTGGGCCACAACGTGTTGACTGGATCTCTGATGGCAAGTGTATCCAAGTCCTGATTTAATCATTACACAAAGAGGCACACTGTATGTGATAATGCATTTATAAAATGTCATAATATTTAGTTTCTTTCAAATGGAACTTCCTTCTAAAAGGCACGGATATGGTCTAAAAGGGACACTAAAATGGACAGCAGGGCAGATAGCGGACGCTTCTCTGTTTATACTTTTGGTATTTGCGTTCATACTCTATCCTGATTGATACTGGAATTATGAGGTCGACATGGATATCAATATTGAGGAGTTTCAAAAACCTGATAGATATCAACATTAGTATTTTCTTTAACACCACATGATCAACACAATACATTTGTTTTTTTGAAGAATTGTAACTAAGAGACATTCATTTTACAGTTGAAAAATTAACTTGTTGGAGTACTTTGGTGACACCTCTTCTGTGCTGCAATTTCTTTATTTATAGGCCAACACCAATACATCTGCAATAAGTTAATATCAGCCACTATAGCCTGGTCGTTTTATCAGTCATACATGTGCAGTTGTTGCTGTAGTTCCAGGAAGTTTGAGTACTATGGTGCCTTGGTATATGCTACATCCACACCTCTATGTATACCATATTTCCTGTAATAGTGGCCGGTAGTCAATCAAAAGCCGGGTCTCTGATAATGGCCGAACAAATAAAGGCCGGCCCCAAAAACAAGCAGAGGAAAAAAAAACAAGGGTGGATAAACTCCTGGTGCCTGTTATATAATGTGCATGCCAGTTAAACATATATACGGCAGTAGTTACCTGGATGTCAGTCCGGTTCTATGAGTACATGCTGACAGACAACTGTCACAGAGAGGGGGAGGGGGACGGAGGGGACACTATCGTTTAAATATGTGGATAACAGCGCATATTTTAATAATAATGACAGCAGCGACACTACATGAGCATGGGTAACCAGGGTAACCAAGGTAACTTGGCGTTCCGGGTGAAACTCAACGCTAGAATTATTGTTCTGCACGTCGAAGTAAGTGGATTACTGTAATTACTGGTAAGGCAGTAACAAAAATTTAACAGAGTAAACAGAACTAGATCAGAAGGAGGCTTCTTACTAAAATATGAGCAAATATACTTATCAAACAGAGGGAATTAGAAATAACGGCGTCTGTAATATACTGTAAGCCTGCTTCCAATAAAGCCTCTGCAGTTGAGGTAAATAAGGGCCACAGCCACTATTAAAGGAAACGCTTGAATGGGAAAATGTGTCCAAATCTTTGACCGGTACTGTAAATATATTGAATAATGACAGAAGCATGAATAATACATGAATTGGGGACAGTTAAAGTATTTCAATCAAAACTATTATTGACACTAACAGGCAGTACAAGTAGTCAAACTATCAACCAAATCGCAGCAGTGAGTCTCACTAAACTCTACAAGCAGCCGTGAATAGTATCTACAAGCTAACGAGCACTGAGTGTAATGTGAACCGGTGCACACAAAGTACTCAAGTGAGGTTTTAACTCTGTTCAAGGATGTAATGCTCCTGTAATTTGAGCTTTCAGTCATTTCCGTTAAAGCAGAAGCCTGTGTGAAGTAGCTTTAGTAACAATAATCAGGAAGGTAATGAACCCCTAACTTTCTCATCAGTCTAGAAGCAGAAAATGTGTCTACTGAGAGTCCGCTGCGTGTAGATGTGAACCAAAGTGAATCACGACAGCGAATGAAATGCTGGAAATGAGCGTGCACGTTCTCCCTTCCTTTAATAAACAAATTAACACCAGAGTCTCTCAATGGTCAGCTTCATGTTGAAAAGTGATTAGGTAACTTTTCCTCAGCTCCCCCTGATGTCCAAATGACTCCAGAGTCATCGGAGCACAGCAGACCACCATTTCCATTAGTGAGCTTGCATTACTTCATAAAGTAAACTTTCCGAGACCTTTACAGTTAGAGCTGAGGTCACATCTTTTTACATTTTTGTTCCCAGAAAACCAATTTAGAGACCCTGTAGTCTGCAGTCAGTCAAGTTACTAAAGTACAATACAAGCTGTGAGACGTACATGTGGGTAGCAATCAAGCAAAACTGATGAAAATACTGCATTTTCCCTGTTCTCAAGTGAATCAACTGTGACAGCTTACTTAAGAAAAAGGATGGAAACATTTTAGTTAAAAGTTAAAATGAGTATTTCCAGAAAATTCATGGCAGTTTTTTGCCCGCCAAGATCTTTTCAATCATGTACCCGAAAGAACCAAAGAGTGATGAGGAGGAGAGAGGCAGCGGAAGGTCGGGTAAATTAAGAGGAAACACACAGCTGGTTTAAAGAGCGCTATGGCTCATAACGTACTGAGTGATTGACTGCTACCACCTTGCAAGAGAAGCGAATTCCTGCAGGCTGAAGGACGGACATCACTGAGCGGGTGGGAGGGTGTTAGTGTGACTGCATGACACCCAGAACTTAATCCATCTGTACCAGGAAACGGCACCTAATACCTTGCACCCTTCAGCCCCCTTGACACATACAGAAAATGGGCATCCAGTCCGATGATAGTGTTTACTTAACAGCTTTAGCAGCTCCCTGTCAGTGTCAGTTAGGTGAGATTTTTCAGCCAAGGACAGCAGTGGAACAGAAAAGCAAGGTTAAGTCAGTCAGTAGAGCTAGTTGTACTTATAAACGCTGTATTGAAAATTATTTTTGAGAAAGAAGAATGATTCAACTACTAGTAATGAGGTGATTCTGGTGAAAATTACGTTCATTATAGGGCTGCGTCTGTGCTTGTCTGACTGACATGATGTTACATCAGCAAAAGATTACTCATAATATGTGACTGAATGGGGACGGGAGAGAGAGAGAGAGAGAGAGAGAGAGGGCGAAAGAGAGAAAAGACAGAATGGAGGCCAAAAAAAAAAAAACACAATGGAGGTGAGAGTGAGTGACAATATGAGAGAGTGGGAGCCCAAAAGTTAAAGCCAGCAGACTTTTCCTCATCCTTTCTGTCTCTCTTCACGTTATTCCTGTGCCTCCAGCTGTTTGGGCTGGGAGGGACCCGTTGCCAAGGAGACCCACACCTTACCAGTTGTCTTGTCTGGTCCTGTCTCGTCAAAAGCTGAGAGTGGGAGGGAGTGAGGGAAGTAAAGGAGACGGGGATAGAAGTGAAGAGGAGGTGATCAGGGATAATAAGTCCTTCTATGCGGGAGTCTGGATCCAGGGAGCAAGCTCAGACTAGCATTGAACGCTAACCAACATAATCTGAAGTGAATCCCTCCGACTCAGCCAAGAGCTAACTCTGGATTGAACATCACCTGCCAGTTGGACACCTGCAAGCTGATTTTAAATCCCACTGACTTATAAAAAAACCCCCCCAAAATATCCAAATAAAGCCTTTGCGAGTAACCTTTGAGCGCTGTTGTGTAATGTGATGACAGAGCTGAGCTACGGCAGCACAAGCACAGAGGGTGACACCTGGTGTGATTTCGGTGAATTATGATACAGGTGAACTCATTCAGTTCCAGGCCCGATCGTTCCCGCGACTGGAGGAGACGCAGCGCCGTCTGGAGCTGATATATGGCAGCATAGACCAAAGGCAGGCCTGTCTGGGAATAAAATGGTTTAAATGCAGCACAGGAGCGGCCAGAGAGAGGAGACAGGAGAAGATTCTCTCTCTCTGTCTGTCTGTGTTTGTGTCTGCTCTGTGTCCTGTTGCCAAGCCGCAGGCATATCAAAGAGAGACGATTCGGAGTACTTTCAAAAAACTCAAAGTGAAATACTAAAAGTTGCTTCTTTTTTTTTTGTTTTCTGAGAAAATTCTTTGATGCATCTTAATATGTTTTTTGTTCCCATTCTTCCTAGAAATGTGCCTCTCACTTGTCAAGCGAAAGCAGAGTGAGCCACAGGCCTGTCAGTGCTGCCATGACGTTGCCCCCTGCTGTTTAAAGCTTGTTACAGGCAACACATGAAGAATTCTTGAGCAACAAGCCATAAGATTGAGTTAAAGGGGAAATACACTCTTGACACTGTGTGCTAAATTTTTATCTATTTATTTTTCTAGTCTGGAAGCCCCAGAACTAACATGACTCACCTTCTCCGTGTTGTTACTTCACACCTCAAAGTCATAAAATCACCTGAAATATCGGAAGTTGTGACATTTTGGAATATGGCTTCTTTTACTAGAAGACAGAGGATGGCTGTGGGGTGGGTCACGCATTGAACAATAAGTGTAAACAACAGTGATGCATCATGATGCATCATGATGCAGCAAATCAAGGTCTTAAAGCCAGCTGATCAATCTAAACATTGAGTCTTTTCTGATTACAAAGCCAAGAAATAATAAAATGGTCACAACGTTTTGGTAACACGTTACATTAGCCTTCCCTATTTAGCATTTACAAGCAGCATATAAACATTGAATTAAAGTTACAAAGATTAGCTGATTAATTGATCAGCAGCAATTATTTTTATAATCAAATAATCATTTTAGTAATTTTTTAAGCAGAAACGCCAAAAATTTCCTGGTTGCTGTTTCTCAAATGTGAGGATTTGACACTTTTCTGTGTCGTACATGAGAGTAAACTCAATATTTTGGGGTTTTTGACTGACATTTGAAGATGTCTACTTGAGCTCTGTATTATTATAATGGGCACTATTTTTTTGACTTTTTATTATAGAGGCTTTACTTTTTAAATCGAGAAAATAATAAGTAGATTAAACAATAATGACAATATTCAATAGTTGCAGCCCTACATTGAATAAATGTGACACATTATAATGTAATTGTTAGGAGATATAAGTGTTTATTAATGTATTTGTCCTCCTCCTGTGGACACGACATAATGAATGACAATATACTACAACACAGTTGTAATATAAAATATGTCTTCCATCAGAGAAGTTATGATTGTTGACAAAGTTTTAATGTTATTAATAATTTAAAATGCCCTCATAACTGCGTACAACTACATTATAGTGTGTTATAAACCTTTCGTTAAGTGTTTGTATACTGCTAAATGCTAAATAGGGGCAGTTAAAATAAAGTGTTACCAACATTTTGTGTAGGTTCTGCATTTTACAGAGCTGCATGAGAAGAAAGAAAATATCCTGAAGACACACAGCTGCTGACATTAAGTCAAGGCCATGAACACAAGTCATTCTTTCAACTTGTACCGTAAAAAAAGCTGCCATAATGAATATTTTTATATCAACGATGGAACAAATGACTACTTAAAATGTGAAAGCGGTCACTCGTAGTGACAAAGAGAATTATCCCCCGACTCTGCAGTTCCTCTCAGCTCTACGGAGCGTTTGAGCGTCTATCAGCTGTGGGTTTTTACGGCCCACAACTTCACTTGTTTTGGTTCACTCTCAGTTCTCTCATGAGTATTGTTTTCAGTCACGGCAGGCAGCTGTTAAAGAAAAAAGCTCAGACTGTACACTACCTGTCCCAGCACCAAAAAGAAGACGAAGTTAGCGACTAACTGGTGACCATAGTGGAGCCTTTAGCAGCCAGATATTTTTCTCAGGAATTGGTAGACATTACATTTGCCATGCGACCAGAACCACGACTCCAAACGAGTGATAATGTTGCTCCGTATCTGCTGAATGAGTCAACAGGATGCTGTTCGACTTCACATTAGTCATTTCAACCATAAGGTGTTAATGAAGTCAGTGTTGTGTTTACAGCTTGTTGTGCTGCCTCCGTAGAGTTAATTAAGTTTTAATTACTGTTGACAGGAACAGCTTAGTTTCTTTCTACTGTTTCATTTTAAGAGCTGTTTACTCTTAAAATTGTGTTTTAATCATATCAAATTGTTTGCAAAATGAATGTAAGAATTGTTGATGAAACAAATCAAATAATTGTTATTCTGATTATGAGAATCCCTGCTAGGTAAACAGATTGAAGCATCTCCTTAGTGACTCTTTAGTCCCTCTTTTGTCTTTTTTAGCTCACTCCGCATCTGCTGCCATCCTGTCCCACTGTGCCAGTCCAGACTGGGCCAGCAAGTCTTTTCCTAATCTCCTTACATAATAACATCAGCCCTGACCTTGACCAAGGAGACGGATGGCGTCAGACATGCTTCGCGACCCCCCCCCATCCCCCCCACTGTGCCACAGCAGGTCATATAAACACAAATGCATACACAAACTTTAAAATACGGCACATGAAGTCGCCTTCTGCCTCATTCAAAGCCGATACCCTAAACAGGAGGGACTTTGTCATGTGAATGGGGCCAGAGAGGTTCAAGTGTTTTTGTCTTGCAGGAAAAGTGAGGTTAGGAGACTCAATAACGTGAGGAGCAGGGAAAGAGGCAGCGAGGATAGTTCAGGTTAAGCTCTTTGGCTCTCTCCATTTCCCCCCACTTTATTATTCTCAGTTGCCATGGAGAAAAACTATATATAACCGTAGCTCTCCATGTGCTGTCTGAATTCACCGTATTTTCTCTCTCTCTGTCATTTTCCCTCTCTATTGTTTCCACGGAGAGGACAGCAGAGGACAACATCTCCACTAAAAGGGAAAATCCGTCTAATGCCCAGCTCTAGTGGCAGGAGGGAGACGTCGGGGGCAGAGCCGACAAACCAAAACAACCGAGCGACCAGCCAGACACTATGTCGGTTTCCCTTGGTCTTCTGGCCAGACTCCCATTTTCAGAAACCAGTGGCTTCAAAGGAATAATTCATTTCACAGTCTAGTGGCCAGACACAGAGCCCCGACACTCACGCCCCTTTTAACACCTAAAAAGAAAAGCGGCTTCGCCCACTCTGCTTCACCTTTCACTGTGTTGTAATGAAACAGAGAGATGCAATTATGTTTAGCTACAGCCGATGTCAAAAGCTTAGAGGGACCGATAGGAGTTATAGACACAAAGTCAGGGTGTCTGCAAGTGGTTCATTTTTACTTTCTGCAATTTTTGAGAGGAGATTTGTTGGCTTAGGGTCCTTAAAGAGGATCTATCATGCACATTTCCAGGTCAATATTTATATTGAGGCTCTACTAGAATATCTTTGTATGATTTACAGTTGAAAAAACTGCTTATTTATCTTACACCGACCCTTAATGCAGCCCCTCATTTCAGCCTCTGTCTGAAACAGGCCGTTTCAGCTCCTGTCTCTTTAAAAGGCCCCACTCCTGTTCCGATTGGTTAGCTTTGGGGACTTTTGTTGTCAGGGATACAATAATAACAACTTGGTTAACGTTGGGGAATAATTATGGTCACGAGTAAAAGAAACCAACGTCCACTTTTTGGCAGGAACCGGGAAGCTGTTGATCCATCTATCCACCCCGACCTCCTCTCTCTGCGGATGTTGTGGCTCTATAACAACATCACACTGTTTCTTCCTTTTGTTCCCAACGGACAAGACTTGTAATTCTTACAGCCACTGAAGAGCTTTGTGAGTAGAAGATGAACAAATGGTGTTTTGGGGCTCTAAAACACAATGTGCATGCTTCAAATCCCGCAGAGGATCTTTGTTGCATGTTATTTCCCCATTTTCTGTCAGCTCTCTACTGTCTACTGGCTAATAAACAAATAAAATGCCAAAATAAAATCACCAAACAGCATTTTTACTGTCATATAAACAAGATACATAAGTCCTGAAATATAAGAAGACACATTTTTTTCTGGATCTTGTTAATAATAAGACTTTTCAAGGACATGACAGTTAAACTTGGTGATTGTCCTTTAGATTTAAGGGTTTTACCTTAGAGGCCCTCCGTCGCTCGGGACACTCAGGGTGCTGGCACACCACCCAATCCTCCTCCTGGACGGGCTTGTCATCTGAAACAAAACATACAAGTCAATTCGAAATCTCTCTTTATCACTAAATCACCAAAGCAGCCACCCAAGCCTTCTGACACATCCATTAACACACCTTTCTTGGTAAAGCTGTAAAAACACGGACTGAAGTCGCTGCCTGTGTTTATGTAAGGACGGAATGAAAAAAAAGGGGGGGCGGGGGGGAAGGAGGTGGGGGAGGGAGGGAGAGCATAAGAAACACTCTCACGCAGTAATGGAGACCGAGAAGTCATGTCATAAAATGAAAAAAAAAGAGAACTTTAGTTAAAGAGATTTCGTGAAGGAAAAGTAAACAGAGGGAAGAGGGTGGGGTGTGTTGTTGGGAGGAGATCAGAGAGAAATGAATAATGACTAAAGAGACAGGAAGAAAATGCAGCAAATGAGAGGAAACCCCGTTCTGCTTTTTTTTTGCATGAAAGTGCACTCGTCGTGGGTAAGCTGTACTCCGCTCCGCAATAACAAATCACCGTTGTCAAATAAACCTCTAAAATCTACTTGACTAGTCGGCCGACGCTGCATCGAGGGTATGATAAAAGACGGTGTTTACGTCTACATCTTTCTACATGTACACACACGATAAAGATATCATAACAGAGACCGGGAGCGCACCAATATTTATCTGTCTACCTAATGAGAAAAACAGAGAGTACATGAGCAGGGGGGGGGGGGGGGGGGAAGTATGACAGAAAGAGCTGAGGGGGTGGCAGGGAGGGGAGGACAGACGGTAAAGGTGCTGGTTGCAAAAAAAAAAAAAAAAAAAAAATCCCCAGTTTCCAGGCATATGACAAGACTTTGCAGCAAAGCCTTTCCGGCAAGCTCTGATAACCGGTTCTTTGTAATGTCACCTCTCCGTATTTGGCCACTTATGAAATATCATTACTAAATCATCAGGAAAAAAGAGGAACCTCTGCTAGAAAATGAAGTCACTTAGTGGCTGAACTTTAAGGCGTACTTCAAACAATAATTTGTCACCATGAAAGAAAAAGTAAAACTGCAGAGGCCCCGCTCTGAGCCGCTGTACAGTCACTTTGAGTCATCCACTTGGTTACAGCTACACTGGCATGTCAAAGGTGCTTGTGGGGAAAAAAAAGAGAAAAACACTGTAATTGGTGCATACCGCACAGCCCGCGGCCTCCCCGCTCGGAAGAGAAGGGTCAACCTGTCTACGGTGAACCTGCTCGATGGGAGTAAAAACACGGAATGAAAAAAAGCCTCTTTGCGCACCTTTCAACGATCCCACTGAGGCCGAGTGTATTTTGTCAAACTTCCACCACCTTCCGGGAAAAGGTCTCTCCTGTGTCTGTCCTGTGTCGAGACGTGCGCTCAGCTCTGACTGTGGCCTCTGCCAGCGGGCCTCAGGCTAACGGCTCCCTCAGGGTTTACAAGCAGCAGGCTGCAGAGGAAGCCTCCAGATTTTATGGAGTCTTTCCCAAAGAGGCAGAACCGTCTTTACCGCAGTGAGACTACTTCCAATGGATGAGTGTTACTTTGCCTCGTTGGTCTCATCGTAGGTATGTGGTAAACACACCTTGTACCTGGTTCGTTTAAACATTTTAAGGATGGAGTATGCTTGAAATGAAGCGGTTCATACTGAGTGTCTGAATGTGTTTATAAACCGTTTCATAACCACTGCAGTTAACCTCTGCTATATGGAGCTTTATAGTGTCTTTCTGCTCATTGTTTTGGTTTTCCAGCCCGCAACTTTACAGATTTGGTTTAGTGTTACTGCTCTAATTAGTGTCATTTTTGGCTGCGGCAGGCAGCTGTTTTCAGCGAGATGACTGAAAACTCACAGTGACACACTGACAGACAATGTCAGCAACTAGCTAGTGGACACGGTGTAGCATTTAGCAGCTCAAAATACAGATATTTCACTTGAGAGTTGGTGGAGACCAAATCAGAGATAAAAGGAGTGTAAATATTATAAATATTCACTCCAAATGAATGCCAGTGTTGCTCCGTACTTGCTGGATGTGTAAATGGGCAACTGTTAGCTGCAACTAACAATTAAAGTCATTATTGATTAATCTGCTGAATAGCTTGTCAATTGATTGATTAATTGTTTAGTCAATGAAATGTTAAAAAATTGTGCAAAAATGGCATTCATCATTTCTAAGAGCCCACAGTGATGCCATCAATCTGCTTCTTTTGTCTGACTAACAGTCCAAAACCTTAAGATATTCAATTTACTGTCATATTTGACACAGAAAAACAGCAAGTCATCACATCTGAGAAGGTTGTGACCAGATCACAGTTGGCATTTTTGCTTCAAAAGCAACTGAAACAACTAACGAACGACTGGATCAACTAACGAAACTAATAGACTCTAGCTAGCAGTTCACTAGATTGACTTAAAAGGTGATAATATGTCAGTGTTGTGTTCACAGCATGTTTCCAAAGCCCCAAAATGGCCAAAAAAACAGCTAATGCAGGTTTAAAATGCATCTACTTTACACTAATATTAGGTGCCACATGTTGCGTTGACAAGCAAACGAGGCACCAGAGGCACCACATATAAACTTGGCTACATGGGTTGTATTCAATTATGTTACTTCTCATTGAAACTTGATTTTTAAAATACATTATTACACCCTGTCCTGAACTCTAGCCTCTCTTCACCCGTTAACGTCTTTGTCTGATTTTTCCACTGATTGAAGCACTCCTCATACTTGACCGTCTTATTGTGTTGTGGAATAACTTTATTATCTGCTGGACCTCCATCTTCTCTCCTACTTGCTCATATCTTGCTGACTCTCCCTCTTTCTCTCTCTCTGATGAACTGGAATTCCTGAACTCAGCACTGCTGATTAAGCCAAAAGCAAACACAAGCACACACACTATACACGAACACACGTGACAGCAGACAATGAGCTTGCACACTAAAGAGACAGCGGAGCATCCCATCTACGCAGCTCTCACCACAGAGAGACACTGCCTGGGGCAAAGACCCATTACGCACCCATAAATATCCCACAGTACAGTGGAGGCAAGTTTGAAACGATACGCACTTGAACATGCAAGATGTACTAAGTATTCTCTTCGTCAATCCCCACTTCTTCATTTTGCAACCATAATGAGACTGTGAATGTGGTTTTAAAGTAGAAATTAGTCACGGTATGCTTTTTTCTTTTGATTAACTTGCTGTTTCTGTTCCATTTGTGGTTTCCAGCTTCTCAAAGTGAGGATTTGTGTTTTTCTCACGATTTCAAATTCTTGTAAATTGAATACCTTGATATTCTGGACTGCTTGATGGAAAAAAAAAGCACTTGAAGACATCACCTCCGGCTCTGGGAAACTGTGATTTTCACAATTTTCTTTCATTTATAGAATAAACCATTAATTGCTTAAAATAAGCAAGACATAAACTGATAATAAAAAGAAGTAATGAGATGTAGACCTCTAGCATTCAGTTGCTGCGAACAGGTTTTTGCAGTTATGACAGTTAACAAAGAACACAATACACACCTTGTATGAAATGTGTTTGTCACTGATTGTTTCTTTAAAGCGATTATGATCCATATCTTTATAACAACAATGTATCAAATGGCAATGTGCAATATCAGAGGTGTTGAACCTTTCAGAGAATCATCAGTGACTCTGCAGCTCCTCTCGGCTTAACGGAGCTTTATAGTGAGTTTCAGGCTCATTGTTCAGCTGTCTGGCTGTAACTTTACAGTTTTGGTTCACTCTCATCATTCGCATAGCATCGTTTTCTCCACAGCAGGCGGCTAGTGAACATAGTGGAAACTCCTCTCTTCCGGTGATGGGGTCAATGCCTTATTAGCATCATTAGATTTGAAATATTCAGTTGGCGAGGAAAAACTTGATCCTTAAAGCTTGCCGCCCCAATTGCATTGAGCCACATAACATACATTTTGAAGCTTTCTGTCTTATCTGATACCGTTCCCACGGTTTGAAAGGCTGCTTACGTGACTCCTTTACATAAAAGGCGGTGAAACAGCTATGCTTACCAATTATAGGCCTGTCTCTAAAGCGCCATGCCAAGCAAAAAATACTAGAATCTCTGGTAAATGACTTAAATCATTCATTTTGGCACATTCTATTTTAAGTACACACCAATCTGGTTTTAGAGAAAAGCACAACACTGTTACTGCTGCCATTCTTTTAAATGACCTCATTTCAACTTTGGATAATAAGAAACACTGCGCAGCTCTTTTTTATTGACCTTTCAAAAGCATTTGATGTCCTGATCATGCTTTGCTCCATAATCTCAAATCTTTTAACTTAACTTTTTAACAGTTTGTACATGTTTTAATTGATTTTGTTGTTACTTTATTTATTAACTGTATTTATATGTATTGTTTTAATTGATTTGACTTTTTTTCTAGCTAAAAAAATGAGGTCTTCATCCTCATTGACTTTTTAGTTTAAATAACGACATGTTAATTTAGCAGCTAAAGATCCAGATATTTCCCTCATGTATTGGTAGTGACCGACTAATGAGGAGCTAAAGGAGAGTGAATACACAACTCGAACTGAATGCTAATGTTGCTCTATAACTGCTGGAGGTGTAAATAAGTAAGTGTTTGCTCACAAGTTCAACAAATCAACATTGAGGAGAAATCTTCCTGAGGAAAACCAGGTTTCTTGTTTATGTTACAGTTAAGAACTAAGCTTACTGTAACCTGGTTACTGTAAGTGCATAGAAACACACGGATTGTTAGTTAGCTAGCTAGAGCTGATAAAACCTGCCAGCAACAGCAACAGTAGACAACTAAAATAAAAAAATTACTTTGAATTTCAAGTAGTAGATGTACCTGTATATTCTGACAATAGATTGTATATAAGGACAGACATAGCAAGGTGTGATGTCATCCGTAGGTTCATTGGAGTTAGCTTGAAGCCTCGAGTTGCTGCTAACGGTCGGCACCATCTTTTCCTTTTGGAGCCAGGACCTTCCAAATAAGGAGTGCAGGGTGTTGCCTTTCACGCTCTGGAACAACACCCTGCTACCTCGGACCGAAGCTAACGCTAGCTTCCTCGGAACGCAGAGTGGGGCACATTTGGGCTAACATATCAAGTCAAATGAATCCATGTGAAATACTGTGATAATGGTTTGACTCATTGCGAGTCCCAGAGCCAGGGGAGAGCAGCAGGTGAGCCAACGTCCACACGGCAGATATCAAAGCTAGTGTAAGTCTTCACATCTTATTAACAGAGCAATAACTTCCAAAATGACCATCGGCACCCTTATTAGATGGACTGAAATTAGCGATTGAGACCATAATGATTTGTTGAAAAAATGTATTGACTTAGTATTTCAAGAGAGAGGTTGACGCTTGGCCCGGCTCCAGTGATGTCTCTCTCACCTCTGAGGTTCACCAGAGCCCCATGTTTAGGTCAGGAGAGGCCGAGCCGAGCGCACGTTTAGCCGTGAGTCTTACACACGTTTTTATGAAGAATGTTAAGAATGCTTCACTTGTATTTGGTGAGGTCTCTTCATGGCACATGGAAGAGAGATGGCAAGCTTATTCTTCTGTTTGCTTAAGCTTCGACTCCAATCTTCATTTTCACATAATGTTTGCGAGAGCCTCCACTCACACATACGCCCCCTCTGTAATGTTACATACACCTCGTTGCCAGGAGATGGTTATGAAAAGACGAACACAGATGGCAGGCAGGCGGGATGGCATACGGACAGGGAAAACTGGCAAAGAGATGGCCATATCAGCACATGCAGGGTTGCAGACAGACCAAAAAAAAGTCAGATCATAGAAGATATAAATGTAGAATGAGTAGACGAGAGGGTGAGGAAGCCGTGTAGGAAAGAGAGGCAGGTAGGGGTGTTGGATGCTGGCTGATAGATGGACAGATTTATAGGACAATGCAAAATCAATTGCCAAGTACAGAATTCAAACTTTGGCCAAACTATCCAGTTTCAAGATAAATGGGTGAAATTTACCACCAGCCATCCAGTACATACTGTATCTTCTGTCTCTCAAATTAACAATGAACACTTTTGAATATTCGAGTTTTTAAATTAATTTTCATATCACTTCTAACCAAATCTAAACATGGTGGACAGCAATTTTGTTGAAATTTTAACAAACTACTGATGAGCTGACGAATTAGTTAGTTTTACAGTTTTCACCCATTTTTATTATCTTATTTTAGTTAGTTTAATTTTATTTTAATTAGAGCTCAAACAATTAACATGAGTCGATCGACAGAAGACTTAATGGCAACTATTTTTATCATCAATTAATTTTTTCATTTTTCAAGCAGAGGTGCCAAATTTTCTCTGATTTCAGCTTCTCAAATGTGAGGATTTGCTGCTTTTATTTGTTTTATGTGATTGTAAATAGAATATCTTTGGGTTTTTGGCTGATGTTCAGATACAACAAGGAATTTAAAGATGCCACCTTGGGCTTTTGGGAAATTATAGTGGGCGTTTTTCACAATCTTCTGACACTTTATAGACAAAACGATTAATTGATTCATTGAGAAAATGATCAATGGTGAAAGTAATTGTCCCTTTTTTGGGATTTTTTTGCAACGTATGATGTGGAACATATGGCTTATTTAAAACAAATTTGCAGATGTGGCCCAGTGGGAGCTGTAGCATCATTATCTAGAGAATTTTCTCCATATTTGGTAAATCGATTGGGACCCAACCAAGCTCAAAAAATTGTGAGCTTCAGAAAATGTAAATGCTGTCAGATAGAAATATAGACAGCAGCAGAGGAGACAGATGATTGCTTTGTGTAAAAAAGTTGGTTCAGTTCATTGTGACTAGCAGGATTTTAAGTTTGTATAACCTTTTTAGAGAGCTACTTTTCATGTACACAAACCTATTAATATCCAACATTACATTTCAAACTTGAAATCACATTTGGTGACACCTAAAAGGCTGCAATAAGTGAATAACCAACCAAACCTTTAGTACTGACACCCCCACAGTGTCCCTCTACAGGTGAATCAGTCTAGGCCTGGTGAGCAGAAGTTAAAACGTGAGCAAGTTGCAGCTGTTTCTAATGTTGGGGGTTCAATGGCAGTGTGGGCAGGACGCAACCCTCCTGCTTAATGTTGTTTTAACCCCATAGTGGTTAAATCTCGCACATGTGCATCACACACTCTCCAACCCCCTCGCTCCATCTTTCTCCCTCCTTCACCACATCTGAGCAAACCCGAGGTCCCTGCGTATAATACTGAAAACCACAGAGCAACAAGTGTAAACTGTTCCAGAGAGTGGTGGATGAGCAGTCCAGACATAAGAAAGACGTAAGTCCCTTTCACACATACAGGAACATTTCCTGCATGGGATCATGTGTGAATGGGAGCAGGCATCAATATTAAGGGAAATCTTTACTGCCAATTTCCCACCTCGAGACCTAGTAACATTTCAGGGAAAATGCCTGTGTTGTGAATGAAGGCAGTAACAGCATAAACAGTTACATCCATCTGACGAAAGACGCTTTTACGTGACCGCGACTTGTTTATGGTTGCCTTGCCAATGCTTTCGTAGGTGAATTGATAACTAACAAGCAATGCGAGTTCTTTTGTTTGCAAGCTCCTTTTTCCAAGAATGTCTGGAAACTTGACAGATTCAGAAATAAGGGAGCTCCTCTCAGTCTCTTGCACCATCTATTCTGGCATCGCTATGGCGCGTGCGAATAGGCGCATGACGGAACTGTTCCTGAATGTGACTGCATGAGTGAATAATGAAAAGGTTATGCCAGTAATTTTCTGGGAAATGTCTGAAAGAGGTTTTAAATAATATCTAATTCACTCTGCTGACTTATTTTGGAATCATTTAACGACAATGACAGTGGAAAAAACCATGCATATCAGGTGTCTACATGACTGTTGCATATTGGGTAAAACCTCAATACCCCGTCACCATATTTAAGAGGGGTCATGAGGAGATTACTGCATGCTTTGAATTTTTGAGGGTATTTATGTCAGAAAGTACAGTAATTGTTCAAGTTTGAGTTGATTATTATATCACGGTGTGGCCTTTTGTGTCAGCCTATTCTTTTTATGGGCTTTATTGGAGCTAAACTCCAAGAAAAATAGAGGCATGTTCTGCTGTTACTGGAACCCGTGGCTGAGTATGACCTGAGGAATGCCTGTTGTACTTGTACACTGGGGATATTTTAGACTGGCTGGGATGAAGTGAAATTTTTTACTGAAACCCAAATTAATACTTACCAGCCAACCTAAGTTTGTTCATGTTGAGTCAGTTCGACAAAAGTTTTCCTTGTGTGCTTTTTTTTTTTGCAATAACTGCAAAAAAAGCTGCAATAACTGAAAACAAGAAGCAAAAACAAGTTATTATGGAGCCTTGTTTCTGGCCAACTGACAAATTTAAGTCCAATATTCAGTTGGAGCTGCAAGTTGTCAACATGAACATAGCTGAAAACGGTTTCAGCCTCGCAGGCAACAAAAGTACAGATCTCAACTAAGAGCCTTTTCACACCTGAAAGTCCGAACCAAGTTGTATGCTTTTGTTACACTGTGAAATGGTTTCTGTCCTACAGATGACCAATACCCCCTGCCGATGTGGATAAGGCATCGACAGACGGCTGTCCTCTACCTCTGACCTAGGTATCGAACATAGTTCCCAAAATCTACACGCATGACCACCCTGGCCTTGCTTAGGGAACCAGAATTCAGCCTGGCTTCTCTACGTCACCAGCCTTGGAGCCCTAGCCCTAACAGTTAGCCAATTAGACTCCTAATTATAAACCCTCAAATTAATATTGTATTGAAATCCGGCCTCTAACATATGCACAACTGTATGTTAGCATTAGTCACTGAACCTGAACCATTATTACACTATCATTTCATTCACAGCACTAATTTTTAACTTAACAGGAGTCAATAAATTTTAATCTAATCAATTTCAAAAACTACTGTCAGCCTATCCCAAGGGAGGCGTCTTTTCTTACCTTAAAAGGAACACCAGAGAACCTCAGAGATGATAAAAAAAAAAAAAAAATAGTAAAATGGGGTTAGGGTTAGAAAAATAGACAAAAATACAAAAATAGTAAAATACAAAAAGAACACAAATTGAAGAGAGTCTTTAAGAGATCTCTTACAAAGAAAAAGCCTCGTCCTCTTCTCCTCTCTTCTTCTCATACTGACGTTACCATGACTTTGCACAAAATAGTGAGCTTTACCTCATCTGTCACTTTCATCAGAGTACAAGGAACTTTTGAACCTCTTCTTATTCAATTTTTTTGAAGTTGTTATCGAAGGATTTCTGCAAGATGCATGAATACAGCTACTGTATTGCCTCAGAATTTCAGGTGGTTTCCTAAGTTTTGTGGTGTTTATTTGTATTTGCATAAACCTTCTCAAAGGTTCAGTTCCCGTTTAGTACACGTTGCACAAGGTGTGCCAATTCCTCAGAAACTGGTGCAACATGTTAAGACATGTTAATTGTTCTTCAATTTTAATTAAATAAAATAGTTAAAAGTAGGCCTGAATAGAGTTTGTCTCAGCCACATATAGTGGAACTTTCAACAACTGTATACTTTTGATCCACTTATTTTTGGTGTCACATTGCAATAATGCAAGAGCACTAGAGAACTTTACGTGACATACCTACAGTATGTCCTGTTGTCATCACCTACGTGGGCTGCGTCTCCCTATACTTGACAGTGATTGGTTTGTAGATGGCGTGCATCTGATGTTGGCATGATGTCAATTCGGCAGGTAGCCTTCTATCACCATTTGAATTAATGGAGAAAAATGAATGAACAGATTCATTTTGTTGCCATTATAATATTACAATGGCAGTACTTTATCTTCAGGTGGCATTGTTCTCCCGTCCTCTCATATCCTCTCTCTCTCTCATCCTCTCTGAAAAATACCTGGGAAGTCTCAGTATTTTTATGAGGTTTTTTCCTGTTGACTTTTTATAACGTCGTTGGACCATATTTCAATTAAAAACTTGGTACTGTCCTCTCGCAATGTGCTATCACAGCTCATTTTTCCTTACAGTTCTGACAATAGCATGCTGGAAAGTCCAAACCATCCAAAAAATGTTTTCATACTAGAAACGAACCGAACCATGGTTCAGTTTGATCCGGACCAAGACCACCTCTTTTCGTTGGACCAAGGTCTTTGGGTTATAGACTATCGGTTGGGACAAAACAAGATTGCATATTGGGCTTTGAAAAGCAGTGATCAAATTTTTTCTCCATTTTCTGACATTTTATTGACCAAACAACCAATTGAGAAAGTAACTAACAAATTAATCAATAATGAAAATAGTTGATAGACAGTTGCAGCCATAGACAAATTGTTAACAAACCCCAACTCTGGACAGGAATAGGGCTGCAACTAACAATTATTTTCATTATCGATTAATCTTTTGATTATTTTCTCGATTAACTGAATAACTGTTTGGCCTATGAAATGTCAGAAAATAGTGAAAAATGCCCATCACAGTTTCTTGAAGCCCAAGGTAACATCTTGAAATTGTCAAGTTTTGTCCGACTAACAGTCCAAAACGTTTAAAGTTTACTATCACGTACGACAAAGAAAGCAGAAAATGTTCAAGATTAAGTATCTGGAAACAATTACTGTTTGGCTTTTATGCTAGAAAAATGATATAAACAATGAACCAATTATCAAAATAGCTGCAGGTTAATTTTTTTTTGATCTACTAATCAATTTATAGATTCGTTCTTCCAGCTCTTGACGGGACTACTTTCTATTCTTTTCAGTTTTGAAGAAAGGGACATAATCTTAAATGAGACGCTCAGAGGCTGAATGTTCCTACAGAGTTGGGAAATGTTTTCAGGAGAAGTTCAGAGCTAATTACAGAGATGGTGAAAAGGTAAGGATCAAAGCCTCACTGTTCCCTCTGTGGCATTCCTCTTTTCCATCTCTGCCAAACAGGTCTGCCTCAGCAGGCAGCGTCCTTAAGCTGACCAGAAAGTAGCCGGATTTCCAAGAGGCCGGCTGGCAGAGCAGAGAGGATGAAGAACATTCCTCTACAGCCCTGTGTTATCACTTCCCTTTCACTAATGGCATAAATCGGGCAGCACAGCGGAAAGCAAGTGCCCCTGTGCCACGTCAAAAAAAGCACTGAGAGGAGACAGGGAAGAATTTCAGTTCAGCTATGCACTTCTTCAGTGGTAAATATTTCATCTGTGGAGCTGTTCTCATCCACTCTTTCCCTCTCTTCTCACTCATGTGAGGCTGTCTTCATGCCAGGTCACAGAGTGCTTTCCACGGAAGAAGAGAGCAATGGAAAAAAAAAAAGGCTTTCCATGATGGTGCTGAAATCCTGAGCTCAAAATGCAAGTGAACCAGATCATCTGATTGTAGAGATACACATAACAATGTGAAGTGATGTCTGATTCATGTTAAATGTAACGAAGTACAGTCCATGTCACGTTAGAAGAATAAAGACGAGACTTAGTGGAGCAAGTCTGAACTACACACACAGTTTCCATTACGCTCAATAATGTTCAAGTTTTGGCAGATATTTCCAACATGAAATGATAGGTAACACTCAACTAAGTTAATAGCTTGTTATTCCTTCCTAACAATGGAAACAAGAGTCTACAGCTGTGCTAGTGACACTGTGAGGGTGTTCCTTGACATAGTGGTGCACTTTGAAGTAAGTGCAAACATCAGCATGCCCACATGCTCACAATGACAATGCTAACATGCTGATGTTTAGCAGTTGTAATATTTACAATGTTCACCATCTTAGTTTGGCATGTTAGCATGCTAACATTTACTAATTCACACCAAACAAAGTACAGCTGAGGCTGATGGAAATCTCAGTTTTGCAGACTTGGTATATTGGACAAATTGCAATTTTGATGAGACATGGAAATCCATCCATTAGTTGTCGAGATATTTCAGTTTGGACCAACCTACAGTCCAACATTAGCATCCACAGAGCCATGCCACAATCTTAGCTAAAAAAAAAAAAAGGAAATCAAATAAAAAAAACTATTACACCTCAAGTGTCATCAACTTATTCCCATTTCATGCAATACCAATCAGAGCTGTTTAAAAACAAGCAAAATCTGTGTATACTTAAAATGCATAGTAAAACTGTCCCTTTTAATGTCTTGTTTACTTGCAGATTCAACCCTTTGCTTCACACTTTACTCTATTTTAATTTGTTACTCAGAATTTCTTACCAAAACAAACTTTAAAATGTGGTATATGAGGCATTTGAAATGATCAAAAATAAAAACAGATGGACAAACACAAACCAATCCACCATCCAGCCTCCCATTTCATTGTGAGACACACAAACACAAAGCCACCACTTAGTCAGGTGATCCACCCAGCTTACCACACAGATCATGGATGCCGTCCAGGGATGAGGACCAAGAGTAGCGCTCTATTCCAACTTGAGTGAGAGAGGACGGCAGTGCCTCCAGCTCATACGCACCACGCTTCTTCCAGTACAGGAACATTATTAAACCAGCTACCAACCACTATATGGCAATTGATATTTAACCTAACTATTCAAATCACTACCCTATAACTTAGTATCACTTATGAAACTGATAAGCCTAACCAGCCCATGACCCCCCCCCCCCAAAATAATAATGATCTGAACTTCTGCAGGCAATCAATACTTCCCTCTCATTAAACATCTTTAAAAATAACAAACCTGCCAGCCCAGCTCAACTTTATTCTCTGCCAACTGCCAATATGTTCATTCAAAATCTCCACCTGCACAATTACCTCATCCAGCTAAGCTGCAAATCACTTGCTTTGAACCTTCTGTCCAAGTCTGACTGCACTTCAAGTGAGGCCAGTCCAAGTGTGCAAACAGATTTCCCTCAAGTACAATCCATTACATCTCCAGGGGACCATATTATTGATTCTAAACCTGGAATAAGCTTTATCCCTGCCATCCAGGTTTTAACAGGCAAGTCTTAAGTAGGCAGCAGGTGATATAACTGACCATACTTCTTTCCACAAAGCAAACACTAACACATGTCTCTGAACCTTCCTTTCAGTGCCTCTTCCTGTTGATTCCGTAGATTTTTCAGTTCTCCACTAATCATCGAGTGAAAGCCGCCCACCAAAATGCTACAGTGTCCTCTTCTAATCCATATAAGAGCTTTTTCTGCCTAAATTACAGACATCCAACTGCTAAAAAAAGTGTTGCAAACATATCTCTTGCAGCAAGCTTCCTTCCTTGAGCCTCAACTTTATCCATGGTAAAATTCCCCAAACTGTGCAAAACTTGTGTGTGAGGCAAGCTGCTAATGTTAAAGCCCTGTGTAGGATCTCTTGACGATAGGGGGGCTTTCGGCCCACTCCATCAGACAAGTGTTGTATTCATGCAGAGGTGAGTTGCATGCTGGGACGGGTAATCTGGGCCAATGGCTATTGGACTGGGTGACACAAAGATCTCTTTTAAACCTCCTCCTACATCCAGAGTGGACTTTCTTTATATTTTGCGCAAACTGTAATGGTCTGACATTTTTCTGCATGAATTAGTGCCCGCGCCCTTTATGTCTCCTGGATGATTTATTCCTTTTTATGAATGCACCAGCTCTGTGATGACTGAGCTCAGTTATGCAGCGACTGACATCAGTTATTTCTGTGGAGGGACAATGCACACATTGGCCTCTTGGAGATGAAAAACTCCAAATGACCATTTGGTGACCAACTTATGATGCATTGTCTCAGTTAAAGAATAATGCTGGCAATTTTCTGTCAACAAATCTCATGTGCAGAGCCAAACCAACAATGAGCTGATCTACTTACAAATATTGTGTGTGTATCCAAAGCCTGATATATCTTATTCCTCTTTATTGTAGACCTATGTTGTTGTCCATTATAAACACTTCAGGGAGTCACACAGTTGCACTGGGTGACATGTTCCTTCACCACGAAGATTACAGTTACGTTTGTTTCTTTAAAAATGTCTCCAAAGGCTAATAACAGCGATCACGTTTTTGGTCTCTGGAGAGTAGTTCTGTGTAGCTTGTTGTGCTACATGTCACAACCTTGACTTTGTTATCACATTGTAAATTTCTCAAAGAACTTCAATACAAAGTCAGGAGGTTGTGATATGTAGCACAACAAGCTAGCAAAGCTCTGTAAACAGAACTACAGCGTGCCTTACACACAACCACTCTCCTGTGACTGAAAACGTGATCGTGGTTATTAGTCTTTGGAGCTGTTTGAAAACAAAATAATGTGTCTAAACTCTTCGTAATGAAGGAACATGTCACCCAGTGCAACAGTGTGGCTCACTGACATGTTTTTCAATCGTTTTTGGACGACAACAGATGTCTAAGGTTCAGAGGAATAAGATAATCAAGCTTTGGATACACACACAATACTTGTAAGTAGATCACTTCATTCTTGGTTTGGCTCTGCACATGATGTTTGTTGACATTAAGAAAAATAGAGAAAATCACCAGCCATATCCTTTAACTGAGAAAATGCATTCCATTTCTCTAATATAATTGAACAGCTGAAGGGTTAAGACAACATGCAGCTAGATATGTCAAGTCAAGGCATAATATTTTCCCCAGTGTTGCTTAAAGGCTGATGCACTGCTATTATGCATCTAAAATGGGAGAAGAAATACTGTGAGAATGTACTGCGCCGGCCGGGGGAAGGGAGGGACGTTGTCACACACAACGACCCACATGTCCAATTTTGGGATAAGAAATTAGAGGGTAGGATGGAAGCCGGTTTGCTGCTCAGCTCTGGGCTTTGCAGACATATGGTAATAATCTGAAGCAGCTTTGAGCACGCGGCTTCCCTTTTAATAAGGAGAGCAGTCGTGCAGCATGAGAACTGGGCTGCAAATACAAGGGCCAATTTCCACCTACTGCAGAAACAAAGAGGGGAGCAGAGGAGGTATTAGACTGGCTCGCTTTCATCAGCATCCATCAGATCACCCTTTAATATAAAGACACTTTTTCCAACTGCCTCAAGGCCCGGAATGTACCTGCCTTGGTTGTGGTGCAAGTACTCAAGCATTCAGTGTTTTTTGATCTGACCTCACTCATAGAATATTTAGACCATGAAAAAATCTTGTTATACCAATTGAATGGACTCTATGCTGTGAAAACACCGAAACATATTCTTTCTACAGCTGGGGGCTCTTGCAGCTGTGTGCTGGTTTATGTATAGTCATCCCAACACAGAGCTAAAGTGTTAAGTAACATCTACCAGGATGTAGGTGAATCACTTTTTTCCACCACTGGGTGTTTCCAGTATAGTGGAATTTTTTGGTGCACCCCTAAGAGGTTTTTAGTGAGCACCAAAGGAAAATCACCAGCACCAAATTGATAAGAATTGAGAATAAAAATAACAATTCAAATCCTCTCCAGATGTGTTTCATGGTAATCTATCAAACAACTGTTGAACAAGCAGAACATAAACTTAAATGCGACGTCTTTGACTTCCAGCAGTCAACTCCCCTCTCATCCAACCACTATATTTTACATATGTGGCTGATGGTGGATAAAGCACAGCCAGCTAAGCTGTATTGTTTTGACTGGGCCTGAACACTCCTCTGTGAAGCTAGCCCAAATGGGAGAGACGACTTCCTGTGATTTCTCATACAATAAAAGCTGCTTTATCTCTGGTGAAAAGCTTAAAAACGCTGATGCTTTTTGTGTCATGTCCTGCCTCCTGCACCCCTCGCCTAAATCCCACACCCCTCTTTCTCAAACTTACTCTTCCAATGTTGTAATAATTTTTTTTTAACCAGTTTTGTTAATTGGGGCTTCATTTACTCAAGCATAATAGACATTTTTGTTCATCAAATCGTCAGAAATAACAGGAAAATGCATACATTTCTGTCAAATGAGGTAACACAGACTCATTGCCTTTACTGTACGCGGACTGATCATGCTTACTGTCATGCATAGTCACCCCCCAAAGGCCCATTCTGAGCCAGGAAAAACCCTGCACCACAGACACATATTCCATATACAGAGTTCTGAATACTAAGTTTTTGTGTTTTTCTCTCCAGCAATTTAGTATTATACATTCATAAAGTTGGGGAACTTGTCAGAGACAGATTTAAAAGACAGAAAAGTAAAAATTGAAGTAGCAGAGGGCAAGACACCCTGACATTTAGTCTCTAGTGTGGGTCAAACTCCAAAAACACTGGATCCTACATTTCCCATCATGCAATTGAAGCATCTTTCACCCTCATTTTTCTAACCCTCATTTTTAAAGAGCGGATTCCTTCTTAAAAATTTTAAGTCCCGAGCCAAAAAAAATGAGAAAAAAAATAACCTTGATAACATCGTCATGCTTATTTTTTCTGACTTGACAAAGCTGCTCCAGAGCAACAGCAGATATAAAACAACTGTTTTCACGAGTTCAGAGTTTGCTTCTCATTACGAGTAAACTGAAAATTGATGGAGTGCTCCTTTAAATGACTAAAGTGTTACAAATCATCTGCATGGAACATTGTCATCCGCCCTGAAGATTAAAGAAAAAAATACATAAAACATGAGAGAAGAGTTAGCAGAATGCACAGCTGCTTCTCACTTGTCAGACTATTTAGATCATTACAAATGTGGCATCCAGCAGTTTAGGGCAAACATCATCTTGATACCTTCAAGGACCTTCAAGGCTGACAGCTTCCTCACTGACACTTGAAAATGAATGAATAAATATTAGGATAATTATTTTACAGAAATCTCCTCATCCATTAATGGTGCTAGTAGATGTATTTTTATCCTTTGCACAGGGCCAGGCTAGCTGTTTCCCCCCTGGTCAAAGTCTTCATGCTAAGCTAAGCTAACCATATCCTGGCTGTAGCTTCATATTTAAAACGGACAGATGAAAGAGCAGTATTTCCCAAAATGTTAAACTTTTCTTCTAATACATCATCGGTTTTCTAGTTCCAGTAAACACACACTCTGAGTGAGCATCAATAGACCGGTAGCTAATGTTGTTGCTCAACTATGTCTAATTTATTTTAATGTGAGGACAGAAATAGCAGCTCCTAGTGTGCCTCGCCTGAATGAACTGGCTTCTCAATAGAATCACACTCACTAAAGTATTAATGGTGTGTTGAGAAATGAGTGTGTGAGCGGGTGCAGTACGACAAGACTGTAAATGAGCCTGCTGGAGTGTGTGTGCACAGTGGGGAAAAAAGTGTATGAGCCAGAGTGTTGACAGAGGGAGTGCAGTTGAAGGCTTGTGCGTGCCCATGTGGAGGAGGTTTGAGGTTATATTTAGCAAGGTGGCCCATCAAACAGGCCCGAGGTTAACCCTTCGCCAGCCAGCTAAGATTAGAAAAAGTTTAAGACTTCTGTGTGTGAGTCCTTTAAGGGAGAAAAATGCTAATGATCTCCAGCAAACACTCTACAAACTTCTTCCAGACAGACTGTCTGTATCTTTATCTCGGATGCAGAGAGTAATAAGTACAGCTTGTACCTGGTCATTTATTCATCTGCATAACTACCATCTTGCTCCTAAAAAGACTCTAGAGAGTCTGCAGCAGCTCTGTGAAGCTGTATGTAGACACAGCAGTGCTCTGAGCTTCATGCTAATGTCAGCATGCTAACATGCTACCAATGACAATACTAACATGCTGATGTTTGACAGGTATAACATGTTATACCTGTTTAATAACTGTAGCAGGTATAATAATAGCTTATTGGAATAACCCGTTTTTATGTTTACCATCTTAATTTAACGTGTTAACATGCTAACATTTGCTAATTAGCACTAAACACACAGTATAGGTGAGACTAATGGTAATGTCAGTTTTGGCAGGTAATAGGTTACAATTCAAAGTAGAGCTGAAACAATTAGTTGATTTATCAGTTAGTCAATCGACAAAGTAATAATTGGCAACTATTTTGATAATCATTAATTGCTTTAGTCATTTATTAGGCAAACATTTGATGATTTTGGCTTCTCAAATTTGAGAATTAGCTGCTTTTACTCTTCTTACATGAAAGATAACTGGATATCTTTGGGTGTTGGTCAAACGTAACAAACAATCTAATGATGACACCTTTTAATCTATTAATCAAGAAAATAATCAGTAGATTATTCAATAATGAAAATAATAGTTGTAGTAATAGTTGCATCTCTAAATGAAAGTACTGGACAAATTAACATTTAGACCAGATGATGGCGTTAGATGAAAAGTTAAGGAATCAACAAAACACAATTCATCCTGATGGGCATGACATGAATATTTGTAGCAAATTTCAATCTGTCCAACAGTTGCAGACATTTCATTAAAAAACCAAAATGTCTACCTGCTGGTAGTGCTAGAGGAAAAGTCAGGGGATAACATAGTCTGGATATCATAAATGTCTGCACAAAATTGCACGGTAATCCATCCAATAGTTCTTGAGATATTGCAGTCTGGACCAAAGTGGTGGACAGACATCGCCATCCCAAACCATAAAAGAATCTGGAAGACTTCATACAATTACAGTAAATGGTAGGTAGTGAATGCCCAGATTTAAAAGACAACCTAATAAAACAAAACAGGTTTATTTTACCATATTATCAACAGAAGTATTCTCATTTTGTTTTGATGATAACCTAAACACTGATATATCAGAATCCTGCTGCAAGAAGAGAGTGTGCAAGGACCATCCCCAACGAGTGAATTATGACGAGACGTGTAATTTAACAGTCCATCCTTAAACCAGCAGTTCAGAGGGACAAACAACCACTCTTTAAACTTGTTGATATGAATAATCCCATAATTGAAACAATCTGGTTAAAATTGCAGTGGGGGCTGCCTTTGAGAAGCCAATAACAGAGTCAACAGGAATCAAAAACACTTATTCCCTAAAAGTACAGTTATTGTCATATGGAAGGCTGCAATATCCATAAACAGTCATTTAGCCGGGGTGGAGGTTATAAGTGTGGAAGGACACGCTGGGAGATAAACTTTTGCTGTTATGTTTCTAGAGTTAAAAAAGGTGTGTGTGTGTGTGTATGACCTTAACATAGCCTCTCTAATTATCTACTGTATGAGTTGAAGGGAAGCAGCTCAGTTTTGGACAGTGCAGATGTGCAGATAGGTATTTTTAATTATATTAGTTATCTGAATTTGTCTAAAATTAGCTAAATTGAAGACTTTAGTCCAAACGTAAAGAATAAAACTGATCAATGACCACATTTACAAGCAATTCTATATGCAAATTAACTGAAAATGCAAAGCACAGCCCAACAGCTTGTTCCCTGTCTGATGATGCAAATTGCAGAGTAAGAAGAGGACAGGGGATACCCCTCAGGGCAAAAAGCTGTGCTGTACACCATCTGAAATTTGAACCCCAAAAAAACAAGTCTTCTGCTGTGAAGCACTGTCCAACAAAAATGAGAATAAGAGCTACACAAAGTGCTGAGAATAAGGGTAAGAAGAGACAAAGAGTTAAGAGTAGTTGAACAGTATCAGCTTCTGTTCACTAGCTGCCTTTTTCCCCAAGTGTTCAAGAAGACCTTTGTAAGAGAAAAGGATGATGGGAAGAGAAACGTGAGAGAAGGGGTCAGGGGAATGGCCTCCAGCTGTGGGCATGTTTATGACAATGACTTCATCTGTGACTGAAAACAGTAAAACTGACACTGTAGTGAAGTGTAGAAGGCACTGAGTTTAGAAGCTGGAGGAATGACAACCTCCCCACAACACCTGTTCTATCTGTGTAATGTGATATTCACCTATGCTCGGTCAGTGATGTGTCGGTCACGAACGAGTCGGATCTATGAGGCGGCTCCTTTAAGTGAACAATAGGAGCCGGCTCCAATGTGAGAGCTGATTTCTTTTTTCCTTTCTTTTTTTTGTAATTTAATACAAGACAGAGTAATAGGAAGATCTTTCTGCCATGCTGCTCAGTCACGTGCACAGACACAGCCTATGACGTAAGCACATCTACAGTGTTTTTGTAATTATTCTCACTGCCAGAAGGGGGAGACAAAAGTCAGGCACTGCAGCTTTAAGATGAGAAGATCGATACCACTCCCAATAGGGTTCGGTGATCATTTCTATTTTTATATCATCCAGTTGTGGTTACTCAACATCAACGGTAGGCAGGGTTGGGTCAGTTTCTGGTTTTGCTGGTCTGGTCCCGTGTACAAGCTTAAACTGGTTTGATTTTATGCAAACCGACTGAACTGGCATTTGTCATTGAGACGTCTAAGCATGTCACACGGAGACTCCAGCACTAACATGGCTGGCTGCTGATGTCCACCCAGCTTGACTCCAAAGACAAGCTAGAGTAGGTAGACTGACCCAGGCTAACGGAGCAGATCTCACCGATAACCCAGATAAACCCAGCTGGGCTTCTTACGGCTTCCAGCAGTCTGAGAGCAGCTTGTGTTTTAAAAACAATCCACGGATACAAAGGGACGCGACCGATCATTTAGCAGCTAGTTAGCATGGTTAGGATAGTATAGCCGTGCCATGCTGTGTGTAGCACCCTAGCACAAGAAGCAAAATTAATTTGAATGGTTATTGTGAGAAATAAAAACACAATGTGTCACTCAGTTGACTGTGGTGCTGCTACACTCTCATTCATGGGCTCTCATTATGTTCCACTTGGGAGCGGCTGAGTCACGATAATTTCCGAACATTCAAGGTGATGTAATCAAAGGTCTTGCTTTGTCTGACCAACAGTAAAAAATCCAAAGATATTCAACTTATTGTCAGGTATGACACAGAAAAGCTTCAAATTTACCCCCCTTCCCCACAATATGGTGGACAAAATATTAGGATCACTTTTCAATATAATGCACTCCAGTACACCACCACCACCACTACAACCTCAATAATAAACAAAGTAGAATTTTTGACAATGTCAACAAAAACTGAAAATGTAAAAGCTTCATAAAAGTTGAATTTATGGCACAGCTGTTGTACTGGACTGCATTACATTGCACAGGTGTTCCTAATAAAGTGCTTAGTGAGTGTATATACTTACCTAGCTTAAAATATTGGAAGCATAATATTTCAATTCAATTTTCATAAATGGCAGGTAAAACAAAACATATATTTGAAAAATACATTCAGAACATAAAGTCTATAAAGAAGGAACAACAACAAACAGCAGGGCTCCCCCTGAAAAAGAAATAGAAAACTGGCACAGTGGTGTTCAGTTGAGTTGAATTTTATGTCGTAAATGAAATTAAAAAGACATTTTTGTGTTCCACGGGACCTTTATGAACTCCCTGCTATAGTGAATCACACATACAGGAAGCGGAATTGATGTGATTCAAGGAAGGACATTAATTTTGGGGGCAGACACGAGGAAGAGGAACAGAGAGTCATTGCATTAGTGCTTGATTTGATTTCCATTATAATCCACACCCTATATTACGTTCAATCAAGGAGAAAAAAACAAGGTTTAGCAGATATTTACTGTGGTAAAAGAAATGGCAGTCAACTTGCAGTCTCTAAGGCCAAGAATACAATCAACATTACCACCAGAGCAATGAAAAAGCTCTGACTGAGCCTAGCGTGTTAGCAACATCAAACGCAGTGCAGGGCCTTTATAAAACAAATAAAGGTTGTCATGCAAAAAAAATATAGAGATGAGTTGCAACAACACACATGAATTATTCTTGAGCAGTTGGAGATGAGAAAGAAAAACAAAAAGCAGAGCAAACTGTGACCCGGAGCGCCATCAGGAAAAGGCAGAACAGCAAAGAAGGGAAAAGAGAAAGGAAATTACTGCCGGGAACAAAGTGAAACAATGGAAAGACAGTCTGAAGAAGGAAGTTTGAACTGTAACAAGCCACGAGCCAGGCCAAAATCCCAAACACACACACACACACACACACACACACACACACATACACATACACACACACCATATGCACCCAGATTATACCAGTCTAGTCAGGCTTGAGCGTTGCAGCCTTGTTGACTTGAAGACTGAACGCTCCAAATGTTCCCTCAGAGCTCTGCAGCTTTTTCAGATTAAAACTCCCACAAACTCTGCTGAGAAAACACTGAATCACATGATCTTCATCAGCAGATTGACTTTGCCCGGTTGTCATGGCGTTATTTCCATTTTTCTGAGCGCTTCAAGGTGAGACTGTCAACTGCCGTTTCCATGGTCATGGTCATGTATGAACTTTAATGTCAGCACTGACAGAAAGTCCTTAAAGTCAACAGAAAAATTTATACTCTAATTAAATTTATGACAACTGGGCAAACTCCGTCTTCTGAGGAAGATTGCATGATGCAATTGAAAGCTCCAGAGCAGTTACTGAATGAGGTGTTTTGACTGTAAGTCTAAATTGTACAAGTTGGACTTTGATCTTAAATACTTTTTTGGAGGGAAAATAACCTCATGTTTTACACTTACTGTCTAAAAATAGGCTTTTTAATCTGAAAAAATGTTAGGATTTTCTAAGCAATATCAGCTGTATTTATCAGTAAATGCTGCATGACTTTTGAACACTTTATGAGCAAAGTGTCGGCTGATGAAGATCTTGTGATGATCACAACCTCAAAAACTTTTACTAAATGGACCTTGTGGTCAGACTGTTTTCTAAACTGCTGTTAAGAGTGAAGTATGAACCTCATCTTTAAAAGCAAACATGGATAACAAGTCCTTAAACTCCTCAGAAAAAACATTTCAAATACTGATGAAGATCATGTGATATGATCAAAAGTTCCACGAGAGCTACTGAACAGACCTTGTGGTGAGACCGTTTTTTCCCCCAACTGCTGTTCAAGAACCTCATCTTTAAAGCCAACATCTATGTGTTTAAAGTGCTTAAAGTGCTCAGAAAATATTATATATTCCATGCAAACTCCATCCTCTGATGAAGCTCATGTGATATGATCAAAAGCTCCAGAACAGCCACTAAAGGGACCTTGTGATAAGACTGTTTTGTCAACTGCTGTTTCCAAGATCAAGAATCACATCTGAACCTCATCTTTAAAGCCAACACGGATGAGAAATTTGAACATCTATGATTCCATGCAAACTCGCATCTGTTGATGAAGATCATGTGACATGATGAAAAGCTCCAGAACAGCTATTACAGCAAATGGACCTTGTGATTAGATTGTTTTGTCAACTGCTGTTTCCAAGGTCAAGAATGACGTCTGAACCTCATCTTTACGGCCAACACGGATGAGTAATTCGAACATCTACGATTCCATAGAAAATTCTGTCTGCTAATGAAGATCATGTGACATGATTGAAAGCTCCAGAACAGCTAGTAATTGGACCTTGTATTAGCTAATTTAACAGTGGAGTTCATCTGTCAAATATCTGCAGTCAAACTCATTTTCAAACAGTTGTTGACACATACGATGGAGCATCAAATGACCAAAATTTAATATCTGGCTTTAGACTAAACACAGATTCTTCTACAGACGTCCTCTTTTATGATGACTGACACTTTAACATCATCATCAGCTAATCAGTGAGTAAAATCTGGGATTTCTTGTCTGTGTTTTTGTTTTTTGGAGGTGGACAGAGACCAGACAAGACATCTGCTCCCAGATTAGACCCGTGTGTTTAAGACAGGCTTAAGACTCCGGTGGCCTGGAACACTAAAGGGTTCCAGACTCAACCAATTAAGGCTGCTAAACTTTAACTCCATGCTCACTTTGCTTACTGTACGAACCCTTTAACATGTACATTGCATATGTAAAACCTATGAGAGAAAGAGCTAAAAGCTGGAGCTTGCTTCTGTGAAAAGTCGGGAGTTAAAACATTTAATTAGCAATGATTGAGAGAATATTAATTGGCATCAATTTCTGTGATTGTTTAAATCAGAAGAGCCAAATATTCACCGGCTCCAAGCTCTCGAATGTGAATATTTGTCTACATGTCAACTTGAGCTCTGGGAAATTGCACTTTATAAAGCAAACAATTCATCAATTAATGGTGGAAATCATTTGCAGATTCCTCAATTATTAAAATAATTAGTTGCAGCCCTAGAAAAATTGTGCTTTGATCTGAATTGTGAGCTGGGGAAAGAGAGGGGAGGATAGATGGCAAGTCTGGAGGGAAAAATGTAATAAATATTGTTGGTTGGAAATTTACAAGAGGTCATATTTATCATCTGAGTGTACGCAGAGTTGTCCCAGGACCCTTCATCATTGAGGAGATGTCTGGGATCAGAGTGTACTGTCCTCCCTGACTAAAATACCTCTGCATCCAGCTGGGATAATTGTTCGGGTCACTTGCCAAATGCTGCCATTAACTCTGATGACTGGAGGATGGAGCCTGAAAACAAAGATCTGGTGGATCAAAGTCATGAGAGCTCCTCTGTTCCCAACTCAGTGAATTACACTTTCTTAAAGAAGAAAAGCTCATTTTTTTTAAAACTTATCCAACAGCTTGCCAAGTGGCATTAATATGCAAAGGCTGATAAATAGCTTGACTTCATGAATTTTTTACTTACTGAGTCGTAATCTGAGACCAAGCCAGCTCCTTGGTGGCGATTTGTGCAGAACTGAATTCATGCTCCACTTGTTTGGCACCATCTATGCATGCGATCCTTGTTGAAAAGAAAGCCCTCCGCCAACACCAGCTCCTCCGCAGGTCTGTCTGTCGGTGTGGCCGCCTCACAGCTTTATCACTCAGCGATGTTAAGATTAGCAGTCTCGTCTCTATGGCATGCTCATATTCTCCTCATTTCTGCCTGTCGCCCTTTTCTTTAACACGCAGTGCGCTCAGCCTTGGAAGATCTGGTCGGTGGCGAGCACAAAGCTGCAACTCACATCACGGTGAATGCGCGGAGAAGAGTGGCAAAAAAGCATCCCTCGGTTCGTAAAACGTGAAGTTAACGTGGATATAATGCTCGCTGAGGTGCAGCAGCAGGCTGGACGCCCGCGGTGAGCTGGAAATAACCTGTTGCTGGCTGCACACACAAAAAAAGAGAAATCTCCTCGATGTCCAACGAAAAACGTCTGTTGGTAAAGGTTGGCCGGTACGGATCAGTATATGGGGGGAAAGGGATTACGAGGATAAAACCATCTTCAGGGCTTTTAAAGCAGCGAGTCCATAAGCGGATCTTCTTCTATCAACTTTACACAACATGCCGCTGAAGTTGAACACATATCGTCCGCTGCGTCTTCTTCTCGCCCCCTCCGAGCAACCATCGGCTCCCCTCCATTCATTCACACAACCTGGATCCACAAAGAGTCGATGCAGTTTTTCTCCTCGGCCGGCTCAGTCACAGTTGCCGCTAGAGGCGCCAGAAAACAGCAACAACACGGCCATTCAAACACAGTAACAACACAGGCCAGAGGTGCTACATCCAAACGTCTGTCCTTGTCTTTTAGTATAAGAAAGGTTATGTTAGAGAAAAGTCAAGGAGAGTGAAGCACATAAATGCTCATTTCTGTTCATTCCACAAAGGTCAGGAGATTAGAAATTAAGCTAGAAGTCCTTGTAACATTAATTGTTAACCGTCCAAAATAGGCTGGCTGGCGCTGGGCCCCCGAAAAGCCAAAAGCCCCGGCCCCTTAGTTACCGTTGCTACGCCAATATGTCTGTTCTCACACAGCACATTTTTAACGGTCGTTTACAATGATAACGACTGATATTTAGGTACATTTATCACTCGGAATTCACACTTTTGTTTAAACACTGTTTTGTGTTTGAAAAAAGTCAAGAAGAGTGAAGCACATAATTTAAAAAATGCTAATTTCTGTTCATTCCACAAGGAACAGGAGATTAGAAATTAAGCTAGAAGTCCTTGTAACATTAACCGTTGCCAACCGTCCAAAACAGGCTAACTGCCGCTGAGCCTCCAAAAAGTCAAAAGCCCCGCCCCCCTTAGTTACCGTTGCTAAGCCAAGATGTCTGTTCTCACACAGCACATTTTTAACGGTAGTTTACAATGAGAACGACTGATTATTAGCAACATTTACCACTCGGAATTCATACATACGTTTAAAACACTGTTTTTTGTTAAGGTTGTTTTTTAAAAAGTTGTGAAAAAACCTAGGCTTTTCATTCTTAGCAACCACAGATTTTGTCAGCTAATTTAAAGGACCAGTGTGTAGGATTTAGTGGCATCTAGCGGTGAGGTTGCAAATTGCAACTAACAGAATAAACCTCCCCACAACCCCCTCTTCCAAGTGTAAGAGAAAACGGTGGCCGCGCAACTTGCAAAAAAACACAAAAAAGGCCCTCTCTGGACCCAGTGTTTGGTTTGTCCTTTCTGGGCTACTGTAGAAATGTGGTGCTACATGGCGGGCTCAGTGGAAGAGGACCTGCTTCCCTATGTCAAGTAGGTCTGTCTGCGGAGCTGCTGCATCTACATGACACACCCACTTCACTACATGACACGCCCACTTGGTTAGGTTTAGGCATGAGGAGGGGGATGGTTAGGGTTAGGGGTCAGGGGTCAGGGGGGTGTGTCATGTAACATGCCGTTACGGTGACAACACTGGGGCTAGGAGGGGTGGGGGGCGTGTTGACAGACCCTTCTTCCTTATGTAGATACAAAGGGCTCATTTTAAGGTAATGAAAACACAATGATTCTTATTTTCAGGTGATTATACACTAATTAAAACATACTTATTATATTCCATTTCTGCCAATAGATCCCCCTAAATCTACACACTGGTCCTTTAAAGGACAGGCTAACAATTTTTTAAGTGTCTTAAAATGACAGTCAGGAGCCTAAATGAATATTGAAAAATGTTTTTATTTATTTATTTATATAATCATTCCTCTTGTTCATACTGACCATTAGAAGATCCCTTCATAATGCACTTACAATGTAGATGAGGGGGGAACAAAATCCACAGTCCTCTCTCTGTGCAAAAATGTAGTTAAAAGTTTATCTGAAACTAATATGAAGCTTCAGATAAGGAATTTGATGCTAAAAAGACTGTAAATGTGACAGATATCCACTTGATATGACTAACTCAGACTGCTGAAGCCTCACATAAGCTTCACATCAACTTTTGCACTAAATGACTGCGTGCACACACTGTGGATTTTGGCCCCCACCACTCACATTGAAAACACATTTGAAGGGGATCTTTTAATAGCCAGTATGAACAGGAGGAACGATTACAGCGTGACTGTTGTTTTAAGACACACTTGAAAAGTTGTGATCCCGTCCTTTAAACAATGACTTTGGTTAGCGGATTCTATCAGCTGTAGCTAGTGAGTGTCAGTTAACGCTAACACTAAAACTTTGCGAGTTGATTGAAAACTGTCTCCAGCTAATTCATTAAAAAAAACAGTAAAAATATGCACAATATAATGATAAAAGACATGAGGCTAAAGCAAATAGTCAGCATCCTTACCATAGATGACTTGAAGACATGTAAAATAAAAGGGGAGCTTGTTTGTGTATTGTAGTGTAGAGATGATTAGTCATCAAGTATTACCTATTTAGCCCCAGTACAATATTATTTTAAAAAATGTATCAAAAATGTTATTCTAAATGTTCGATAACCTTGGATGCATGCTATAGAAACACATACAAGCAACAGGTTAGATTTACGCTTCTACGTTTGTATTTTCAAACACTATGTTTCATTTTTATAAGAGAAAAGATTTTGAGGATGAGGAATGACCAATGAGTTTGGTAAATGTCACCCTATCTCACCCCAGTTTGGCTGGACTTGCTGGACTGTAAACTTCCCCGAAACTAAATAAAGAGCAGGTCGAACCACTATCTTAATCCAAACTGTGATATAGCCCAATAGTATCTTAACTCCTACAGTGGATGTTTTAGTCATGAGGGAGTATTTTGCTCATGTAACTTTCAACCCGACATAATAATATGAAGTTTGAGCTTTGGAAATAGTGCTTGGTTACCACTGGAAACCTGAGAATATGCACCACTAATATACAATATCAACTGACATGATGAGGGCCTTCACATTGGTCCTGTCAAAAACTTTCATTATTTGACCTGATAAACTAAACTAAAACTAAATCAGATCACCACATTTTACCACAGACTTTAGAAAGCTCCTCCAGAGCTACAGAAGACATTATACAACTGTCTTCACGGGCTGAGTGGTAATCCTTATGACGAGTAAACGAAGCTTCATAAAATCAGTGAAATGCCCCTGTAACAAGGGTCCAGTAGCATTTTTCCCCGGAGGCCCCCAAGCACATGAATCTGGCTATGGTGACATATTATTTTTGTGTGGTTACCAAAATCAAAATATCTTATGCAATAGCCTGCCAAATCTGTAAAATTTCTCTACTCCCGTGCATTTTTTAACTGAACAGAGGATTTGAGCTCACACTGCTGCTGCATTGTTACTTTATTCAGCACAATTTTGTCTTTGCAGGCAACAGATGCACTGTTTGTCTGGCAGGGAAGAAGTCACGTTTAGAGGTTCATGAAGTGTGGCCCGTGGTGGAAGAACTACTCAAATACTTTAGTAAACATAGCAATACCACAATATAAGTAAAAGTAATCATTATACAGAATGAGCCCCTTCAGAATAATTTATTATTATATATTACAGCATTGGATTAATATAATAAACTTATTAATGTGTAATCAAAACTTTGAGGTTGTAGCTGGTTGAGGTTGAGCTAAATTTAACAACTTTATACTGGTATGCTGTTGAGCAGGTTAATCTATAAAACATATCATATAATCATATAAAACATGCATGATATTTTATACATTTATCATATATTTTGCATGTAAAATCTAACTAGTTACAATAGATGTCAGATAAATGGAGTTGTAGAGTAAAAAGTACATTATTTTCCTTTTAAATGTAGTGAATTAGAAGTATAAAGTAGCATAAAATGGAAATACTAGAGTATTAAAAAGTAGGTTACTCAAAATTGTAATTCAGTACAATATTTTAGTCAATGTACTAAATTACATTCCAGTATTGAATGCGGCACAGAGTTTATTGCCAACATCTGCCAGGACAAGATTCTCTAATTTTTCATTCGAAGTTCCAAAAAGGTGAAGAAATCATATACACTCAAACTCAAAACATCTGTGGTTTTTTGCTTTCTGGTTATAAAAATGGATTATTGATTATTTAAATCTGTATTCTGCCCTGGAAAGCGTTTTGCAGATGTGTGTTGTTATTTCCAGTCGTTCAGGGTCACGTAGACTGTCTAGTGGCATCTCTACAGCGGGATGTCTCTTTAGTTTGCATGAGGTCTATGGGAAAACATCTGACCTGACAAAGCCAAAACAATGACTCTGCCAAAAACGTGGCTCTGCTGTGTTTGTATGCTCCCACCCTCAATAAAGAGGCGGGGGAACAGTGAACAAAGAAAAGCACGGGGGCAGAGAGGGGATGTTAAAACAGCCCACTTCACAAATTAGCAATTCTCCACTGCGTGAGTGGATGTTTACGACCGAGTCCTCCTTCATTCCTCCTGTCAAATAACGCAAAAGTCAGTCCGCATGCAGTGACAAGTAGGTCAGATGGGGCTAGTAACTTCTTTATTAAGTCAAGATTTGCCTTTAAAGCCATTATGAAACATAGTTCTTAACTCAGTATTATATGGATGTGTCTTATAGGGTTTTAACTACAGCTTGAGACTTTTAAGTCAGCATCTTCTGTCATTCAGAGCAAAAATCACAACATATATATTTGCTGCTCCCTTGAGGCAAAAACCAGTATCATCAAGAAACAAAATGATCTTTATTTTTTTTTTTATCTTTTATATCCCACATGGGGCCTACATAAGAAACCGTAAACATGTCGCATTTACAAAACCTCTTGAGTGACGTATAAGTGCACTAACAATTTGGTGTCATTTTTAACACGATAACAAAATGTACAACAGTTAAAGCGGGTTTAGTCAGCAATAAAAAATAGAGCCTTTTCAGTAGAACTTTCGACTGGCATAAAAGCACAACAACACTGACAAAATGGGATTTCTTTCATTTATAAACCATCAGATCTACAAAAAGATTTACTGTCAAAGATCCCTTCTTAATTGTTCTTTACTTGAATGTTGGATGGAAAGCCCCGGCATCGGACATTTTATCCAATAATACAACTGTGAGAAATGAACAAACTACTTATCTGAATCAGGAACCGACTTGTAAAATGACCATTACCTGCTTCAAATCTACACGGACGTATGACTGTGAAACAAATATCAATTTTAACAACCACCAGTGACACTGGTCCAAAAAGCACATCTGGAAAATAAATGCAAGAAAGAAAAAAAAAAAAGCACAAAGTCTGAACAAAAGTTGTTTCTTATTTAATATCTGACAGGTTTGTGTATTCAGTTCCAGCTTTGGAATGTCACCTACAAACAAGAGCTTTAACTACGAGTTAGGATTATTATTGTCCTTGTGACAGAAAACACAGAACTTTACCATCTAAAGTACTTATAGCAGGTTGTAAGACGTGATTCCAGGGATTTCAAAAAAGCAACAGGAAGGAGCTGGCTGCCATCTCCTCCTGCAGAGTTTGTAATACCGGCTGCTCTGTCAGACTGAATCTTGAAGTTAAAAAAAAAAAAAAAAAAAAAGTCCAATTCAACATCAGTTCTGTACATTCAAAGGCCAATCCGGATCGGTTTGGCAGAAGAAGAGCAGTCAAGAAGGGTAAAGAGTAATAAACCGATGGCGTGTAGAAAAAGTCACTGAGTCCCCATTTGACTGGGTCTCATCAGTCCCTTGAAGACTCGCAGCTTTCCTGCACCGGTGAGATCAAAACTGTAGTTGGTAGTGACATAAGGCATCTCTCCCTCGAAGCCAGTCTGAAACATAGACAAAAAGGTACCATCAGTCACAATATGCTAATCAAGAAGTTAATTTAATAGCTTTGTAATGAAGTTTGAAGAGTATTGTGTATGAAATAATGGAGCTGTGGATCTGACCTGTGTTGTGAGGATGCAGGAAGGCAGCGATATGGCTCCCAAGAGGAAACAGTTGACCTTACGAAGGATGGAGGGATCTACAGGCGTCAGCACTAAGTACAGACCTCGCACCATGTCGATACCTCGGAGCACACCTGGAACACAGGAACGTGAACAATACGCTGAATTTTGACTTGTTGCCCTTTGAACTCTAGGCTTTTCTGCTTGGTTTTCACGCCCTTTATTTACAGACTTTTAGCAAAGTCACTACGTATCCTAGTCAGACATGTCATATATTGTTATTTTCACAATGAGTTGGGCTATTTACAAATGCCAGACGTTTTACATACGAGTTGTATCGTACATGTTCTAGGAATGTTTTTATGAATGTCTGTATGTCCACAGGTTCTCAATAGAAGATAGAAAATATCTGTATGTAAATAGATAAAAGGATGTCAGCGCTAATGTAAAAAAAATACTGAAAGTGCAAATCGTCACACATGGATGTTCACACAACGTTCACTGGATTACATTTATACTGAAGTAAATTTTAAAATGTCTTGATTCTTACATGTATAAGATGTGTCTTTATTTATAATTTCCATGTATATTTATGGACGTTTATCCGCACCGGTTTCGTAAATTCACACTGAATCTGAACTGAAAAATATTTGTCTCATGTCTGTGTGTTCAGATTCAACTGACTCGGCACTAAAAGGTTAAAAGAACCAAGAGCCATCACTTTAAAAGGCTCAGACGACATTAATTTGATCATTTACACAAAGGTCAGGCAGGTCAGGCAGGATACCTACCGAAGCCCACACATGGACAGATGGGTGCCTGGGACAGCAGGACTGGGCCCCCCCTGCTCGTTACTTTCTCTCCCAGACAGCAGAGTCCCACCAGACTGGAATTGGCAGCATAAAACATGTGACTGGGCACCACCTCGCAATGGATCACACCTAAAGCCACTGCTGCATGAGGCACCTGTGGGTTCAGAATGAGGATGGTCGGATACTGCAGAAACTATTAGAAGATATATATTGTAGAAGAAACATTTTCAAACCCATCGACTCTTTGGTGTGTGAGTAGTTATAAACTCGTGTTGAACTTTTCAAGTTCTAGTAATGAACTTAAACAGTTTCCGAAGATAGAAAATAGGTTCAGCAGAATTTCAGAAAAATTGTGTCTACATGAAATTATGTAAGATTTTCCATTTGATACAATCATGCAACCACAAAACGTCCTTGTGTTGTGGTTTTTAATAGAGGGAGAAAAAAATTTTCCATGATTATTAAATCATCACTTCACAGGAATATATATCACTCTTTTCCTGGGATTTCCGCCATAAATTAAGTTAAACACAGACCTGCGGTTAATTAATCATTAGATGATGTATACTCTAAATGTCCTGTGTTATTCTTTCATATCTGTCAAAGTGTTTTCTGAGAAGGACAAAAATTCCTGGCTAATCACGGCGAATATTGAATCTGGATGCCAAGAGGCATGATTCAGACAAGTGTAATTAAATTCTGGCGACTCACTTCTGAGCTAATAATAAAAACCTGGGACTCCTATCAAGAACACAACTGCGGCATTATCCTTCTCGTGTACCTGGTACGGGGTGAGGGAGTTTAAAGGTCTGACGGGTCCAGGGTCAGGGGACTGCAGCTGACTCAGGTAGGCCAGCAGTGACAGCTCTCTGTGCTCGTTAGTGCGCTGGTGTTTCCTGTCAAACACAAAACACCCACAGATGATGTTTGGAATAATTTAATAAACATTTAATTCTGTATGTTCATGCCAGGCTGACAGAGGTGTACTTACGCTGTTCCTTGGCGTCCCACTCCTTGAAAATCTGATTCTGCAATAAGGTGAATGTAGCTTCTGGGGGGACTGTGGCTCTCCGTGAACTCGTCCAAAGCCGTCTGAGCTGGTGGATGAGTCTGGAAGCCGTGCGCTGTCCTGAGGAACTCTGGGGTGAGGGCGGGACAATGGGTGGTCCCGCTATGACCGAGCTGGACCACATGTGAGACTGGGAAGAAGCGGATCATGTCTACTAGCAGCTGGAATCCAAATCCTGTGGACGGCCCAGAAAAGCACATGTTCAGACACTGATTACCTTCTGTATAGTTAAAAATAATTTCCCACTGATTTCACAGAGGGTATCCTCAGCTGACCTTTGACCCAGCCCATGGTGTTGATAATGACAGGAGTCTCTCTGCTCTGGGAGCGTCTACGCCACAAGGACTTAAGGCATTCCAGGTAGCGGTCTAAGTCCGACTCGCATGATGTCTGACCGTAGTAGATCATGTGTTCTGGTGTGTACTGATGTGTGAAAGGAGGACCTGAAAAATACCACAACATACGTCTACTGATCCCCTTTTACACAAACAGTACAGGAATAACATGAGAAAAAACACATTAACACTTCATTTACTTATTAATACTTTAATAATTAACTAAACTGGTGCAACAATAATGTGTTAAATGTAGCATTTGAAAGAGTTTATAGTGCTTTCAAAATGTAATAAATGCATACATAATATTCACAACTACAACTAATGCAGTCCAATACAACAGGCCTGCAATAATATCAAACCCTTCTAGAAGGTATAATGTTCAGCTTTTGGTAAAATTGTTTTCTAAAAGGTGTTAATTCACCTTTATGGTAATTTTGGAGGCTGTAGTTTGTGGTGCTGTTGAATTATCTTCCTTTAATCAGGGCTGCTATATCAGTTGTAGCTAGGTGTACCTAATAAACTGGCAACTGAGTGTAAAATAAAAAAACAAACTAACAGGAAAAACTGTGGAGTCATGCAAACATTAAATAATAAGATGTGTGAAAGTGATGTGAAGTAACAAGAGATTCAAACATACCCAGGAGCGGCTCTCTGACGGTTGACAAAGAGAGGCAACCAGCCGGGGTGAATTCTGTCTGACCGAGGTCACCTTCCAAATAATCTACACTGGTAGTGCTACAGACACACACACACACACATTAGGGCATTAGGACATACTACCATTAGGGCATACTATCATCCCATATATGTCACATAGGGCAAGGCAATTATTTTCTCGATTTATCAATTCAGTCCACTATCATGTTTGACAAAAAAAACATTAAATCACCACATTTGAGAAGCTGAAACCACCTGATGCATTTATGTGTAAAATATTACTAGAACGATTATTTGCTAATCAAAATAGTTACAAATTACGTCAACCAACTAACTGATTAATCGACTGATAGTTTTAGCTTTAACCACACAAATAAAAAAATGTTAGCATGTAAATAAAACTTTAAAAAATTCAGTTTATAATTAATATATACAAATGAAAATGGTATATTATCTTGAGAGAACTTACTGATTTAATAAGGTATTGATGAGGATGCGGATATATGTTGACTTTCCCACATTCTTAGTCCCACAGACCAGAATAACTGCACAACCATCCATGTCGCCTGTGAAAGAAAGACGTATTTTCTTAACGTTGTGTGTGTACAGCTTTTACCAGACATTGAATATGTAACATAGCTGCGTTCATCTATTTGTTTAAGTAACAGCTTTTGGCCATTTTTGAAAAAGCCACAATGCTTCAGTGATATGTGGCATCTGGTGAGCGAGAAGGAGAGGTGCTACTGCGAATTGTTCACTCACAGGCAGCATCGGTGCCAGATTCTAAAACTTATCTTCTCATTGAAACCATAATTACTGACCACTGACCAGACCTGTCATGACGTTTATGTAAATCTAAAAAAGGAGCGTACCTCTGCAGGCGCTGACCACCGTGTTAAGAGCTTCTCTGTAGCTGTTAGACATTTTCAGGCCCTCGATGGTCTTGACTAGAGGAATCATCCCCAAACCGTTGAGCGGAGTGTCGAGAACAGCTGACATGAGTTCACTCTATAAAACAAGGGGAATGAAAAGCTTCTGTTAGACATGTCTTAAGACTGACTGCTGATTCCAGCTCTTTTCCAAATTAAATGTGGTTGAATATATCCTGTGATTTGGTGAGTAATGACTGACGCCAACCGTAGACTTATTTGTCAACGTACCATCGGGGGGTTGAACAGTTCACTGAGCTCTGTGAAGCTCGACAGAAACCGAGTCAGAGGCGTCTCCATCGGCTCCAGTAGGATGACGGATGAGTGTGATGTTACTCTTTTTAGCAGCTTCTTCCGTGATGCTGCAGAAAAACCACATTCAAAAAGGGGTTTAAAGACAGAAACACATAATAATACACTTCCTTCCCTATAAAGCAGCTCAGGATTGTCTCAACATGTAACAATTCCTCAAATATGCAAAAAAAAAAAAAAAGATTATAGGAATTATACCCCTCTCCTACAGTGGGAGGGAATTTACCTGATGGGAGATACTTGTGGAGGATGGCTGAAGCCTCCGTTCTGTCATCTCTGGTTTCATCGGGGCTTTCCAAGGCTCTGATGGTAAGTGGACAATGTGAAGCCGGAGAGAAGAGCGGATATGACTGCTGGCCCTCTTCAATGGTGAACCCCATCACTTCTACCCGGCCGTACAGGCAGGTCAAAAAACACTTTCCTCGGAAGCACAGGGTCTGAAGGAGATTAACATAATGCTTAGCCATATAAAAGGACATTAGTGCATTTATAAGAACAATTAATCCATTAGTTGATGGAGAAAAATGTATAATGTTGCCAGGAAAAGATTCCCCCTCCCTCCCCCTCCCCGTGACCTTGGTTGTCTGTTGGATCTACTACTTGCCTTATATGTACTTCCATCCTGTTTTCCCTTAACTTTTTGCTAATCATGTATCTGACCAAATAAAGGAAAGAAAGACAGTATTTGAAATGTTACTGGACAGACTCTATAACCCCTTGCTCATCTTGTGTCTTTTTAGAACTTCATGATGTATCTGTGATGCGATTTTTTCCAGGCCTGTATTTTAATAAATGACTGTTAACCTGCAAGTTTGCTCTACGGCCTCAGTTTCCTGCATTATGCAGAAAGATAAAGACAGATTTAGGTTTTTTATCCGTCCGTTGATAAAAAGATAATTAATTGGCAACAACTTTGATTAGTAATTCATCAATTAAGTAACTTTTTAAGTAAAAATAGCAAAAATATATTGGTTCCAGCTTTGCAAATGGGAATCATTTCTGATTTTCTTAATAGTCTATGACAATTAACTGAATATCTGTTGGTTTTGGATATCTGATGAGATCACGTTGCACTCTGGGAGTTTGTGATGTGCATTTTTCGCAATTTACTGACATTTTATAGACCAACTGATTATCGTAAAAATAGTTAGCTGCAGCCCCGACTCTTAATTGTTGCCAGACTGATTCTTTACCAAAAATGGCCTGATTCTGGACAGTGTGTAACTTGCATACCTGATCCTTCTGCATGACAAGTACTGCATGATTTTGCCGGTCATTCCTCTCCGCACAGTAATGGAGAGCTTCTCCCTCCAGTCTACCTGGCTGGATATCCTCCATGCCACCTGGGGTCTCCACACCGTTCCCCTGAATGGATCGGGAATACTCCTTCCACTCCTCTGAGTCATCTGACTCATTGTCCATTGTAAACATTGAACTTCCATTTGCCTGTTTGTGAGGTTTCTTCGGTCCAGACTGGGGAGTGCTTTTCTTGGAGTCAGACACAGACTTCACCTTATTCTTCAGTCTCTTGACGGTGGGCTTTTTCTTCACAGACGCCTGGTGCTCCTTAACCATCCTGGCCATGACAGGACTAGAGTTGAGATCAGTGGAATTGATGGGAGGCCTGCTCCGTCTGCCCCTTACATCCTTCCACTTCTGAGATTTAGCGTGGCCCTTTACCTGTGTGGGTTTGTTTACCTTCATGATTCTTTAATCAACACTTATTCGTGCAGGTGCTGATGGGAAACAAAGGGGGAGAGCCTGCAAAGACAGAGAGATGAGAAAATTAGCATCTGAAATAGGTGTCATTAGCTCTGTGGACAAAGAATAGCAATTAACCATCTACTAATTATTCAGCAATTACAAAATGTAGCCGTAAAGAGAGCTGCAACGATTAATCAATTAGCTGCCAACAATTAAATTAATCACAGTGGTGGAAAGTAACTAAGTCCACTTATTCCCCTAATGTATTTCCATTTGATGCTACTTTATAGCATCATCTCACTACATGTCAGAGGTAAATATTGTACTTTCTACTCCACTAGATTTATTTGACAGCTTTAGTTACTTTTCAGATGAAGATTTGGCTTTTTGGCTTTTGACGTCTTACAAAAAGCAGTGTGTAGTCGGGGTCACATTTCAGATGTCTATGAGTTGTTATCAGCTCCAAAAAATAGTGATTTTTTTCCCTCTAAATTTCTCACATGGTTTCATTTCAATAAATGTTCAAATGATCCAAAAAATAAAGATCAGAGAAAAAGTCCAAAAACTGAAAAACAGATTTGTGTATCACAGCTTTGTTTTTTCTTCTTTCCTCTCCCATTAATCATCTTACGACCCCTCAGATTTATCTGGTGACCCTTTGGAGGGGCCTGACCCCTAGGTTGGGAACCACTGGACTAAACTAGCTAACTGTATATGAAGTAGTTGAAACTAGCTCCACCTCCAGCAGCTACAACAGTAACATGCTGCTCTAACACTGATGATTCAGTATTACTAATCTAATGATGTCATATATAATAATATATCAGTCAGAGGGATCAAACCACTACTTTTACTGCAATACTTTAAGTACATTTTGCTGCTGATACTTATGTACTTTTACTAAAGTAGGATTTTTCATGCAGGACCTTTACTTGTAATGGAATATTTTTACATTACTGTTTTGGTACTTATACTTAAGTAAAAGATTTGAAAACTTATCATTTTGAGTCATTTTTTCAGAAGAAAATTTCCACATTTTCTGGTTTCTATCATCTTTTATGGCAGTAAACTGTATATTTTTGTTGTTATGGACAAAACAAGACATTTGAAGACGTCACGTTGGACTTTGGGAAACAGTGATCACTATGTTTCACCAATTTCTGACATTGTATGGACAAAACAACCAATCGATTAATCGATAATAATTAAAATATCCGTTTGTTGCAACCGTAATTAGCTTGATTTAACCAGACAATTCGATAGCAGTTGAAGGCTAAGCTAACCGGGCTAAGACGCTTATAACTACATCATATTGAAGTTTCTCAACATACGAGGCAGACAAATAAAAACATTATCACCGTCAAAGAGGCGCAAAGCTGCCAGACAACAAAGCGACGTGAATTTTAAACTTATTATTAAGGCTCACATTAAGCATTAAGATAACAAGCTAACTGCTAGCTACGGTTGTTGCCTTAAGGTGGAGAAAACTTACCCCCCAACTTGTGAAAAAAACAATGTAGAACTTTGGGGATCACTGTTTATCTTAAATCTAAGTGGACAGCGCGTTTAACTTACTAAAGTGGATCCAGGGAGCTGTCCAGCTGTTAATACAGCAGTGCTAACATGCTAACTTGCTAACATGTGTGAGCCACAAACAGACGCCGCTTCTTGCTGGCCGACTATGGTTTAGCCCGGAGTGTTATTATTTACGACAAAGTTATAATACTAATTAATTATACGCTTTAGCTGAGTTAGTGAAGATAGAAAATTAGGCAACGCAATGTAGACACAAATAATATTTTTGTTTTTTTTAATTGTATTGTTAATGTTGTGTTTGTAGGTGTTTAATTATGGACAACACAAAATCTTTCCCGGAGTTCGTCGCGTCGGCAGCGTCACATCCTCTTCCTTCTGCAGGTTTTTAGGGCCCTGCAAGAAGTGAAAACAAGCTGCACGCAGCTCGGCTTTTGCTACTTTTCTTAACCTATCTTCATTTCAGCCGAAGCGGGTGCAGCTTTGCAGCAACTGAGAGTAAAATAATCAGTTTTCATCCGTCCTGCAGATGTGAGTCTGTGAATGCAGCTGTCGGGTGAGCACCGCGCTAAGGGAGCGTCTTTAAAAAGATATGCAAGGAAATAAACGTCGAGCTGCGTCGGTAGCCAGGGGTTTGCAATCATTTTAAGTCTCAACAGAAGAATATACACTCACCGGTCACTTCATTAGGTGCACCTATGCAATCTAATGCAATCTAATACAACAGCTCTGCCATAAATTACACATTTACGAAGCTTACACATTCTTTATGTTTATTATTGAGGTCGTAGTGGGTGCTGGTGGTGTACAGGGGTGCATTATATTGAAAGGTGTTCCTAATATTTTGCCCCACTCATGTATGTTAACGGAGTGGACAGAATATTAGGAAAACCATTCCACCACTCACTACGACCTCAGTAATAAACATGAAGTAGAATTATGACCTTTCTGACAATGTCAACAAAAACTGAGAATGTAGAAGCTTCGTAAAAGTAGAATTTATGGCATTAGCTGCATTAGATTGCACAGGTGTCCCTAAAGAAGTGTCTGGTGAGTGTACAGTGTGAAGTACTTTGACTATATTGTTCATAATCAGTGTAATTAATGTGGTTGCTGTCACTGAGCTATTTTTTCTCAAGTGACATAATTCAATGCATATTATATCAAGCTCTCTTAAATATTAATCATCTGTTTAAAATCATCATCATTTTCAGATATGCTCATTTTAAACTAACTCCATTAAACATATTTTCAGCCTTATATTGCTGTGAAATAATCAGAATCACCTTTTTTGTAGTACGTTTGAACGTTCAAGGAATTTGATGTTGCACATACTTGTATGCAAATGTACAGTAAGATACAAGGCAGACTATTATGTACAGGCAAGTGGGGGGGGGGGGGGACATCAGGGCTGCAACTAATAATTATTTTCATCATTGATTAATTTGCCAATTACTGTCTTGATTAATACATTAATAATTTAGTCTATAAAATGCCAGATAATAGTGAAAAGTGTGCAGTGTAATTTTCCACAGCCAAAGGTGACGTCTTTACATGTCTTGTTTTGTCTGACAAACAGTCCACAACCCAAAAATATTCAATTTACAATAATATGAAAAACAGAAAAGCAGCAAATCTTTTCATTTGAGAAGCTGGAACCATCAAATGTTTGGCCATGTTTAAAAAAGATTAATTGATTATCAAAATAGTTGCTAATTAATTGTCAACTAATCATTTTAGCTCCAAAATATATATCTATATAATATATTCATATGTATAACAATGGACAATAACATGAATATACAGGTCAGACTTGTTGTAAACTGAGTATACAGAGTTACAATAATGCTACCGTGCATGAGAGTGCAAAGGGCTCTGTAATAAATACTGTTTGGGTAATGTATTAAGTATTTTAACTTAATATTCATACAGTATCTTGTCTCTGTGTCTCATGTAGCTGCAGTGAAGCCGGAGAGATGCCTGCAGCAGAGAGCAACCATGCACAGCGTGTCCTGTCCTCCCTGAACCAGCAGAGGGCAGTAGGGAGGTTTTGTGATGCAGTGTTGAATGTGGGAGGTGGGGTGGTCTACCTGGCCCACCGTAACATCCTTGCTTGTTTCAGTGAGCTGTTCCAACAGTCCAACATGCCCACTGGGCCGTGCATGGAGTTCTGCCTCCAGGAGTGCCCCAACGATGGCTTGGAGCTGCTCCTGAACTTTGTCTACACGGGGGAGCTGAAGTTGGATCCTGACAACCTGGAGAAGGTGCAGCATGCAGCGTCCAGCCTGTGTGTGCCAGAAGCACTGGCGCTCTGTGAGCAGTTCAAGGAAACCTCTGCGGATGTTGTCCCTTTCAAGCGTAAAAGAGGCAGACCTAGAAAGTCTAAATCAGACACAAACCCTCGTTGTTCAGTCACAGAAGAGACCTTGCTTACGGTCAGAAAAGAGGAGTCCAACTCTGATACTGTTACAGACAATTTTAGCATGGCTGCCACTACCGCTCCTACAACCACCACCACCACCACCACCACCCGCTCTGGTCGAGTGGTCAAAGGCCCCAAACGACTGGTGACTGATGAGAGCCCCACTGCTGACTTTACAGCCACTGAAAAAGCCAGCAAGAGGACAACGCTTATTCCTACTGAGAAAGAAAGTGGTGATGATGTTGTGGAGAATCAAAACCCAGATCAGCAAACTGAGGTAGAAAACATGAACACATGCATGACAAAGGATTACAGTGATTGAGCTTTTTATACTACATATAACTGCAAGTGCAAATAATGATGATGTGATTGTAAAGATGAACATGCTGGTTGTTATTCCACTTCTATTTGCAGATAACCGAGTTGCAGATTGACATAAATGACAATGGTGTTAGCCGGGTGATTGAGGGAGTAGAAGAAGATGATGACGGGGGCTTTGAGGGCATCGCTGAAGACTCAGATGAGGAGTATGTGCCCGTTGATGAGCCCACCTCCTTAGCCCCGTCCACATCAACAGCACGGAGGCGAAAGTCGCAGGGTAAATCGGACAAAAACGCGAACGGTGAGGCGGTGGAAGAAGACTCCAAGAAGGACTCTGTGGAGTGCCCCATCTGTCACAAATCCTTCAAGAGCAAATACTACCTCAAAGTCCACAACAGGTTTGCAGACTCAGCATTTTCCTTCAAATTACTGCTGTTGAAAGAATTTCCTTTAATGTTGTTTGTGTTTTTCGTAGGCGGCATACAGGAGAGAGACCCTTCGGTTGCCTTAAATGTGGAAAGAGGTACTTCAGAAAGGAGAATCTGTTGATACATGAGTTCAGAAACTGTGCTACAGCACAGGTAAGTAAGAAAAAACACTTTTTCTTTGCTATCTTTAGTTAGCTGCTTGTGAAATCAGTCTGCAATAATGAAGTAATATCCTATAAAGTGTTACATCAGTATTTGTGCTGTGATATAATTACAGACGTACCCCTGCCCGACATGTTCTGCAACATTTAACGGAAAAGAAGATCTTCGTGTGCACGTTATCTCCCACACAGGAGACATGCCCTACAAGGTACAGCCTGCACCCAACAAATACAGACGGCAGTTAATTATATTAAATCTAAAATGAGGTTTTAAAAATATCTTTATTGACATGGTGTCATTTTTTTCAGTGTTCAACATGTCCTGAACAATTTATGTACAAGAAAAACTTGACATTTCACATGATGAAGATCCACGGTCATCCCAAACCACATGCAGTAAGTTTTCTTTATATTTATCTATAATATACAGTATTTCAATACGAATTTGACTTACTGGAAAGCACTATTACTATTATAATGATTTAAGTTGTGTTTCAAACTTAAGGTGTCTTTACACTGTGTGATTTATGGCTTTCTCTGAGACAAAAGTTGACAATTGTGAGAGAAATGCGGCCATCTTTGGCCGTCAATCCAAAATGGTCCTAGATTGCACTGTGAGACACGTCCAGCTTTCTGATCAAAAAAGCTTTTAGCAAAATCTTGACTCAGATATTTAGGAGCAAATTGTCACAATGTGATTTATTCTATGACCCACATTTATAAACCAACCATTCAGAATGTGACATGAAATAATGCAGAATACACTGACTGACGCAGCATTTCGTAAGCGCCAAACTAAAACAAACCTCTTTTGACCTTTTTCAATACACAGAAATATCAGCACTATAGCTCAAGTTTGCTTATTGTTTTGCTGCACTTTCAAAACATAAGAGCAGCACAGATGGTTGACGTGAGCTGACGACGTGCGTCCGCTTCCATATACTGACTCACCATGCAGTCATCACACAATGTGACGTGCCACAAAAGGATATCGTACATTCTGACACAGATTGTGAACCAAGATTTTATCAGACCCATCTTGCAGTGTGACATGCAGTAAACATACATGCATTGTGTTTTCATTAAAAGTCAATTTTGAATCCTGTGTCTAGAGTTGAAACGATATTTCCTTTTCAGTGCCCACAGTGCCCCAAAACCTTCTTAACTCGGACTGAGCTGCGAGTGCACGAAGCAGCCAAACATCGAGGCGAAAAGCCGTTTGTGTGTGAGGAGTGTGGCCATCGAGCGTCCAGTCGAAACGGCCTGCAGATGCATATCAAAGCCATACACAGGTAACAGAACTTCTTTTTTTATTGCATGTTTAAGTACTGCCATGATCAGACTAGAGAGACTTGCCAATTTGGAAAAAGGTTCCTTTTTTAAATAACATGTGGGGATCAGTTTCCATAAAAACTGTGATTTGTCTTCTTTTTTTTAAAATCTGTTTTACAGAAATGAGCGTCCGTTTGTATGTAATTTATGTGGCCATGCATTCTCCCAGAAGAACAACCTCAACATGCATTTGCGTGTACACAGTGGTGAGAGGCCGTACCAGTGTCACCTCTGTGGTAAAACCTTCAGGACACAAGGTAACAGCCGCCCTACCGTCGCTTAACAGATCAATCCAAACACTCAGAGATGAGCTCTCAAAAACTTCACCACCAACTTTCACTTAAACAGATATTATTTATTGTATTAATCTGTGTTTTTTAATGGCAGCCAGTCTAGATAAACACCACCGGACACACACGGGTGAGCGTCCCTTCAGCTGTGACGTGTGTGAGCAGCGCTTCACGGAGAAAGGCGCCCTTGTCCGCCACAAGGCCAGCAAACACGAGGAAGGTCGTCCCCACTGTTGTCACATATGTAACAAGACCTTTAAAGGTAAAATATGCTGATTGTACAGAATACCGTATGACCTTCATAAATATGTTTTGTGGCGTGTTGAGCGTGGATAAAATGTCAACATTATGAATTAGCTCAATAATGTGATTCTCTTTGTGGTTTTCACCAGCGAGGGAACAACTGCGTGTCCATCTGCGTCGCCATAAAGGCATGAGGAAGTTTGAGTGTATAGACTGCGGCTACAAGTTCACTCGACAGGTAGGCTCACCGGGGCTGCAATTAACAACTGTTTTTATTATTGATTAATCTGCTGTTTTATTTGATGATTCATCATTTTATCTGTAAAATACATTGACTATATATAAATATGAACGACACGTCTGCACTTCCTGCCGCTATGTTAAAGTGAAGCCAGAAGTATCTCCTTTCCACAAGCTGCCACCTTGCTTGCGTGACGTCATTTGGAGCCGGGCGGTGGGACACGCCCCCTCAGCCAGTCCACCGCCTGACGGAGGTTTGAGAGCGGCTGTCACAGCCGTCAATCATGACGTCACGCCCCCTTTTTATATCATCAAATAACTAATTAAAACAACTTATTAGAAAAATGAGCACTTGGACAAACATCAGTGTGATACCTACAATGACAGAAACCATCTTTGGGAAAAACTTATTTGATGTGTACTTGGATTCCTGGGTCTGTCTCATCTGCTAACATTGAGGTGGCGAGATTTAAGACCTGTACTGCAGCCAGCTGCAAGAGGCCGATCCAGATGTTTTGGCTTCACTTTTGTAGAGCTGTCATGACGTCCATATCTCTATATAGTCAATGGTAAAATATCATAAAACACATAAGTTTCCTGAAGCTTGAGGTTATGTCTTAAAATTGTTTTGCAGATGATCAACAGTAGTCTGAGTCATTTGTTAGAGAAGGTCAGAACATCGGAAAACAAATGCTGCCATCTGCTGGTTCCTTATTGGAACATATCAAGCCAGTTGCAAAGAACCTTGGTCTTTGGTTTGCTAGTAATTACTAATACAAAAAATCAAATCTAGTAAAGTTTTGAGCAGCACATCGCAAAGCTTGTGCATTCATGTTTTTATCATCTCAGAAATATTTCAAACACATGATCTATTTTAACTTTGAAAGACACATAGACCGTTTTACACGCCTTTATCTCATCACGCCTTGATTATTGTAACAACCTGTTTACCTGCCTTAACCAATAATCTATTGATTGACTCCAGACTGTACAGACTCAGCTGCCAGGCTTTTAACCAGAACCCGTTTTAGACGCTTTACACCAGCTCCCACTATGTTTTAGAACTGATTTCAAGATCTTACTGAGTATTTTTATGGCTCTTGATGGTCGTCTCCCTGATATATTTCTGACGTCCTAGTTCCATATGAGCCTGTACATAGTCTGAGATCCTCAGGCAGAGATCTTAAATCTGTTCCAGACTGGCCAACTTAACATATTAGAGTGGCTTTCCGGATTTTACTTGAGTTTTTATTTACTTTGAACAGTTTTTTTTTTTTAATTTCTTTTAAATTTTCTTACATTACTGGGATTGGTTTTATCTGTTTTATCATAAAATCTAATGATTTTATAATTTGTTGATTTTTTTTTTTGCTGCCATGTGTGAAGCACTTTGTAATGTGGGCTTTGAAAAGTGCTCTACAAATAAAGATTATTATTATTATTATTATTATTATTTATTAGAGTGCACAACAAGGGTTTATAAATACAAAATTTCAGTTGTTTCTCCAAACTGTAACAGATGCAAACCTGAGATTTTACATATGGTGACCTGGATGTTCAAAGCTAGAAACATGATTGGAAGACATACAGAATACTATGGCTGCAACTAACTTATTATTTTTATTATATCGATTAATATGATAATGTGTGATTCTTTTGTTAATCGTCTAATTGTTTGGTATAAAACATCATAAGAGTGAAAATTATCCACCACAGTTTCCTAAAGTCTGTGATGACGTCTTCAAATGTCTTCAGGTCTTTGAATGAACTGTTTAAAACCAAAAGATATTTAGATTCTGTATAAAAACATGACATCACAGAGGAAGTCTTTAACCCCACTGCTTTGCCAGTCTGTTACACACCCCAGATGGGACTCGAACCCACAATCCCTGGCTTAGGAGGCCAGTGCCTTATCCATTAGGCCACTGGGGCTGCTGGTACTACTGGGGAGCCACTGTGCAGAGCCATTGTTCACTGGTATTCAGGCTGTAATCCCTTCAGTCTTTATTCTATGGACAGGGACGGTAGCCTTTGTATGAACTGATGTTGTTCATTGTGTCTTACATTGCACACTAATTGTTTGGTTCATAAAACATCCAAAAAGTGGAAAAAAATGGACATCACAGTTCCCAAAAGCCCAAAGTTACTTCTTCAAATATCCGACCAAAGAGTCCAAAACCCAACGAGATTCAGTTTACAACAAGAGGAGACTAAGAAAAACAGCAAATATTCATATTTGAGGAGCTGGAACTAGTGAATTTGATAGTTTTGGTTAAAAAGTGGCTTAAATGATTTAATAATCGATCAATTAGCTAAATAGTTGCCAATTAATTTTCTGACATTCAACTATCAATTAATCAACTACCACTTAAATGGAATTCCATGTGACACCATCCACAGTACTCATTGGAAACTATTCTAATCTTACCTTATATTTTTCTTACATTTTTTGGGGAGGCCATAAGAGCTGCAAAACATATATAATTTCTACTTGGATAAAAGAAGATCCCCTCACTCATACACAGTGTGTAAACAAACTCACCACATGTATGTCTTTAGGAAAAATGTCCTTTTTAGAACAGCAGGTGGGAAGACAGTACTGACTTTTCACAAATAATTGTATTTATTGATTCATTTTTGTTCTTTGTCTTGTGTTGACCTTTTATTTCTTCTCTCGTTCTCTCTTATATTAAGTTTAATTCATCGATTCAGACATTTTCTTGAGCAAGTATGTGAAAATGCAAAGATACACATTTTAATACATAAAGGCTTCCATGGATGTGTCTGTATTTATATTACAGGTGAAGACAACATTTGATTTGTAATTATATTTGTATAACATAGACTATATTTTCCTAATATTATTCTTATGTGACTATTTTGTAATTATCTTTTAAGTTTGTCTGTCTTATTTTGTTACCAAAGCTTAAACTTGGCTTGTTTTGTGCATCCAACAGTCTAAAACTCAAAGATATTCAGTTTATGATCACAAAAGACAAAGAATAGCAGCAAATCCTCCCAACTGAGAAGCTGAAAATAGAGGAAGTTTGACATTTTTGCTTGAAAAATCACTTGATTCATCGCTAATTGTTTCTGCTCTATTCACCAGCCTGAATGAATGCTAACAACTCTCACATCTCTACACGCTCTCTCTTCCAGGCACACTTGCGACGCCACATTCAAATCCACAAACGCACCGAGAACTACAACCCCCGGCAGAGGAAACTGAGGAACGTGATCGTGCAGGATGTGGACGGAAGTGAAAACGAAGCTACTAAAATGGGAGAAACCTCACTGATCACAGAGGAGGCAGATTACACCGCTGCTGTCCAGGAATCCACAAACCCGGAATCAGACTCTGCGTCAACCCTCAATTCTAGTTGTATAGTGAGAGTGGTGATCGGGTCGAGTGACGCGGCGATGGAGGAGGTGGTGTCCAACCAGAACCTGGGACACGTCGAGGCGGTGGAGGGTTTCTCTGTACCAGAAGTCTTGCAGCAAACACAGCTGGTCACGGAGGCGTACCAGACCACGGTGGATATGGAGGGAATCGTTGAGAATATATCAGAGAGTAAGACCTGAGACTGGGTGCAACCAACTCAGAATTACTGTGAAGAACACTTTCTACATGAGAAGCACCATCCCTCACATCTGATGTGAAACACAGCTTAAAATATTTGGCTTTTACAGACCCCAAGACAAAGAAACTGCAATAAAGTCGGCTACTGTTGCCAGTCATGCCAGAGGCAAATTGTTTTCATGCTTCTAGTAGTTTATATACAATAAATGAACTGCATGTGTGTGAGAGTTGCTTGAATGTTTCATTTTGGCTTGTTTTTGAGCCTCCTTCTATCAATGTGCCTACTAGAGCTGGAAAATGAATAATAAAGGTCTTTTTGTTCAGTTTTGTTGCTGAAGGTATTAAGGTGGATGTTCCTTTATCTGAACTAAAGTAGGGACACTGATTATAGAGCGAATACCAGCCATCGATAGCATGGGAGTAGGGTGTAGTTATTGGATTTGCTGCTACATAGCGTACAGACCAGATCAGCACGCAAGGGTGCTTCGCAAAACATCATGGCCGCGTCTCTTTTGGGGGGACAGAAAACCTCAGATCCTGGAGATGTTAATGCAATTTGACGAGTGTTTAGCTGAGATTTTTTGGCAAGTTTGTATGCATTCATTTCGTGTTAAACAAACCTTTGTTTTATAGAAATGTCTAGTAATTATTTTGCTATCTTGCCTGAACCTGAGCGTTCACAATACCTTAATAAATTAAGGTTGATCGGTCAGCTGTCATGCCCCTTCAGCCTCCCTCCATCTAAGTGGATCAGAGACCGACACAGTGGCGGACATTGCTTATCTGGACATCTATGCATTTTTTTTTTTAAAGTTTAGTCCTAAGTCTTAATTAGAAAAGACTAGTTATGTTACTTTGTAAGTTATAAAAGAGACACGTTACTCGTTATGAAGTGTTTCCCACACACATATACATGGGAAGACACTGGGTCCCATAGCTTCCACTCCTTATCTTTTAGCTTGAAGCCATAAAACTTTCCCTTTTGGATCTTTTTCTTTTCCAGGAAGGATGGGGAACCTGAGATCTGGATTCATGCGTTTAGTTGTTTTACAACCTGCTATACAACAACTTTTTGGCATTTTCCTGTTTCTCCCATTAAGTGAAAGTGTGATTCTTTCCCCCAAAAGGGGGCATGGCCTTGGCACTTGATGACGTGATGCTGGTCCGGTCTATGCCTACAGCTGGGTGAAACTTAAACTGGGACTGAAACGCTGATGATACAGGAAATGTTGTGTATCACATCTCAAGGAGAGTACTTTGAAGGGGATTAGAAAGGTACAACTGAAAGATTTAGATTCAGTTGGGTTTTTTTTTAAATCAATTTCGGCAATTTTTGGGTCCCACCACATATATGTTGTAGGGGTCCTAGTTAAAGATACCCCATGGAGTTTTTCACCACTAGTAGTGCAATGGAGCAATGTTTTTACAAGTGGTTCCCGGGAGATATGATACATGTTGATACATAGTTGGTGCTGATAATACGCAAAGAAGTGTAATAATGTTCCCACAAAGGCAATGAAAAGTACAACTGCAGGCTTGTTAACATGGAAGGAAAATATTCTAAAATGTTTTAAGGAAATTAATTCAACATGTTTGTTAAACATTTTTTGTGAGTAACCCTGTATGCAAACAAAACTTTGGCTTGTTTACCTGAAAACTCCTCAGGACACCTTGTTGTTGATGTTCTCAGTAAATGTGGGTCATCATAACAGATGCACATTTACAGGTTCATATTTTTAATGTGGGGCTCTACTGGAACATCTTTTCATGATTTACAGTTCAAAAAACTTCTTATATACCTTATACTGGCATTTTATGCAGCACCTCAGTTCAGCCTCTGTCTGAAACAGGCTAGTTTAGCTCCTGTCTCTTTAAGGCCCCCCTCCCGATGAGCTCGTTGTTCTTATTGGCCTTATTTAAAGAAGAGAAATCTAGGTTTTCACTGTCAAAGTCTGAACTGCACAACAGGTGCGACTGTCAGGCAGATCGTGTACAAATGGAGGACATTCAAGACCATTGTTACCCTCCCCAGGAGTGGTCCACCAACAAAGATCACTCCAAGAGCTGGCGTGTAATAGTCCAGGAGGTCACAAGGGACCCCAGGGTAACGTCTAGGAAACTAAAGGGCTTTCTTGCAGTGGCTAATGTCAATATTCATGGGTCCACCATCAGAGGAACATTGAACATCAATGGTGTGTATGGAAGCCACTACCACTCTCTGAAGGAACATTGCTGCCATCTATGGTTTGCGCAAGACCACGTGGATAAGCCAGAAGGCGATTGGAAATTCTGACGACAAATGAGACCGAAATCTAACCTCTTGATTTGAATGAGAAGCATTATGTTTGGTGACGATCAAACACTGCGTTCCAGCTTAAGAACCTTAACCCATCTGTGAAACATGGTGGTGGTGGTAGTATCATGGTTTGGGCCTGCTTTGCTGCCTCTGAACCAGGGCAGCTTGTAATCATTTATGAGCACATTTAAGCTGTGAGTTCTGAATTGTATGAGCAAATTCTACAGGAAAATGTCAAGGGCGGCTGTGGCTCAGGAGGTAGAGCGAGTTGTCCACTAATCAGAAGATCGGTGGTTCGATTCCCAGCTCTTCCAGTCCACATGCTGATGTGTCCTTGGGCAAGACACTTAACCCCAAATTGCTCCTGATGGCTGTGCTATCAGTGTATGAATGTGTGTGAATGGTTAGCTTCCTCTGATGGGCAGGTTGGGACCTTGCATGGTAGCCCCTGTACCCATTCAGCGTATGTGAATGGGTGAATGTGATTCGTAGTGCTTTGAGTGGTCGGAAGGCTAGAAAGGCGTTATACAAGTACAGTCCATTTACCATCTGTGAACTAAAGCTCAACAGAAAGTGGGTCATGCAGCAAGGCAGCAACCCTAAACACACAAGTCGCTCTACCAAAGAATGGCTAAAACAGAAGAAAGGTGATGTTTTGTGATGGAAAAGAATCAATGTCCTGACCTTAATCCTATAAAAATGTTGTGGAAATTCATGCAAAGAAACCCACCAACATCCCTGAGCTGAGACTGTTCTGTAAGGAGGAATGGGCTAAAATTCCTCCAAGTCAATGTGCAGGACTGATAAACAGTTACCGGAAACATTTAGTTGAAGTTATTGCCGAAAAAGGGGGTCACGCTTTTTACTGAAAGCGAGGGTTCACATACTTTTGCCTCACACAAATATGTAAGATTGGATCATTCCCCTCGATATGTAAATGAATAAGTTCCCTTTATCTAGTTTTAGTACTTCTGTGAAAATCTGATCACTTTTTCAATCATATTAATGCAGAAATAGAGAAAAATCTAAAGGGTTCACAAACTTTCAAGAACCACTGTACATGAACACTTGCGAGGTTTAACCATGTCATAACAGTATATAAAACAGAAAATCACAAAAAGCATTATATGTCCCCTTTACAGATATCAGAACATCCTTCTTTGGAATTAAAACGCTACACAGGTTTATGATTTTTGTTAAAATATACAGCTTTATAGGTGAACACGTTGGCTTACTCTTGCTATTTATAAAAAAAAATGATGCATTTATTGTCTTTTCACACTCTGCAGCATCTACTTTCCATTGTTTACAAGAAATATGTTAGCATTAGCGACTTGCTAACTGCTCATCAACCGTGACTCAGCAGAATAAACTCTCAGACCTGTCTGCAGTTTAATTTATGCTAACCACACTATAAAACATCATACAAACACAGTACATAAGATTAAGAATATACTGTATTTACAAAACAGATTCAACATCACAAATTTGTATGAAAACTAAGAAAACAACGCTGCGTTAACTTTACCATGAAAACACTCAGAAACACCATTCCCATTAAAGCTAAAATAACTTTACATGAAAGCTAATTGAGATTCTTTTGCACTTCCAGTTATGACTGCCGACCCATTTCCAACATAGTGTCACTTAATCTTGTTGCAACTGATAGGCAGGGACATCTTATGCAACCACAGCACATATATATATATATCTATAAATAAAAATACAAAACTGTAAAACATCCATAAATACAAATTTAAAAGAAAATACTTCATGCACATTAATCTGTTGGTTATAAAGGCAGATCTAGTCCTGTTTAAGGGTCACGGGGGAAGAAAAGGAGATGCTACTTATCACAAGCAATAGTGTATCAACCCGGTACAAATTCACGTCACATGCAACCATCCTGAAATTCTGCAGCTTTCTCAGCACACCCTGGAGTGCAGGATATCTCTCCTGGTAAGTTTCAGTTAAGCCGTCTAATCTGTGATTAGTGTTCATATCAATTATGATTGTCGACAGTTTTTTGGAATGTACACAGATTATTGCCGTTTCTTACCAAATATTTGGCTTCTTCAAATTTAAATTTACTGTGTTTGTAGTAAAAAAAATATAAATCCACAGTGATCCACAGCTAACAGACATGTCCATACATAGAAACACCCAGCCTCATTGGAGACTGTCTCATCCACCGTGTGGGAGACTCTCATAGGGAAAGGTTTAGGGAAGCAGCTGTGCACTTTATCAAAGGCAGAGAAGTTAACCAGATGTGCCTTTGTTAAACTAATCAGTTAGTCCTCATCCTTGAAGTTTTTTCTCTTATAAACACAGAAACAAACTGTTTGAGATCACTTCTAATAACATATATCCAGAAGGGTTGAGTCAAGAGCACATAAATCCAGTTGCTCTTGATACATCTTTCTTAAATAATTGTCTGTCAATCGACTGATCGATTAATCACTGCAGCTCTAGTTCTCATCACTCGTAGTTGCAGTGGTTGTTTTCTTCTCTCTGGGCGTCATGGGGACAGCGATAAGCCCGTCACAGCTTGGCACAACAGAATGAGACAAAGTAAACACCGTACTTGAAAACCTACTTGGACAAGTGAGAAATAAGCTTGCAATCTTGCATTTTCTGTTTTACAAGAGAAAGGACTTCAATAATGAGAACTAACTGTTTGCTTTGGGAAATACACATCTGTTTAAAGGCACCCTGTGGAGTTTCTGACCTCTAGTAGCGCTGTTGGAGCAACAGCGGGGCCAGCACTATAAACACAAATGTGCCTAACTGAGTAACTGAGTTACACCATTGGTCAGCCGAATGCCACCACTTACTGTATCCATTTCAAATTCATACACGGTCCAGCTTGTTATGAGAGGGTCTCGGTTTTGTTTGTCTCATGCAAGTGCACACAGATGATGCAATACACGATCCTTCCAGTGGTTTTCACGCTGTTGCCAGGATCTACAAGCAGCTGCAATGAGCCAAGAAAAGCAGACATGCGCCAACAAAGGCAGGAAAGAAGAAGACTGCAAGCTAGTAAACAAAAATACTTCAAAATTAGGCTTTGCAAATGTTTTTGAGGAAGAAAATGCATTCAACGCTATTGTTAGAGCTCAAAGGATACACACAATGTGTTTTGGTGAGTAATATTCAATGTAAACATGACTTTTCTCTCTACAGGGTGCCTTTAACTACCACACCTCTGATAGAGAGCAGCAGAAAGCCGCTAACCTAAAGAGACAGCCCCAAACGAGAAGCCTTTTTCAGTACGACAGCTTGACACTTTAACTTAACACAGCTTTAGCATTGTGATGAGGTAAATTCACAGTAAACTACTGATGGTACAACGAGGGGGAACAGATCGAAAGAGTCCAAACTCAGTGCGCTGGGTTCACGTCCTGGTTCTGGTTGAGATTGATGTTGAGATTGTTGAGCGCCTGGTGACGCTGGTGCCGGTGGAGGTTAATGGCGTTTGTCTCGGGTACGTCAACAGGTTCGAATGCACTGGACACCAGGGGCATGAACTGACGGAATATGCTGACGCTGCCATGCCAGAAGGTGGGCTGAGGTAGTCGTCCAGCAAGAGTCCATGTGCGGGTTGCCGGGTCGTACGCCTCCACCACGTCTGACAGCTCAAACGTGTTGTCGTAACCGCCAGACACGTATAATTTACCGCCCAGGGCTGCCACACTGCCTCCAACATGAACCTGAACACAGAAATTAAATTAAGAACATTTGCTTCATGTTGTACCAAACTTAACAGGTTTATGTCACATCTTAAGAGGCAGTAACAAATTATATTTCATGTTGACAAAGCTCTGAGTAATCACACCGAACTCAAATAGCCGTATTCATTTATCACTTTCACTGTATTCAGAAAAGTAAAATTAACTATTACACTGCAGTTATTTCTTTATATGTACGTATTTATAACTACAGCACACTAGCAGACAAACATCTGATGTGAAATACAAACCTGGTTCATCGGACTAATTTTGTCCCACTCGTTCTTTTGAGGATTATAAACATCAACCTCGGCTGAATCATCCCTAAAAAAAAAACACAGACAACAAGTCAAACCGCTGCCAAAAAAAACGCTGCTTCAGTTCTGTTCACTGAGTATTACACCAGCGATGTATCAAAGTCTCAATCATATCCTAAAAATACATGTAAGGACATTTATAACAAATCTTATCAACACTGTAATAATATAATACATTTATGTGTATGTAGAAAAATGTTATTTTTATGAAGAATAATCTATTAACAAATGGATAGCCAAAAAAAACTAAAAACAGAAGTACAAAGATTTTTAAAATCTATGAGCCAACAAGTCATTAAATGAGTCATTTGTAAAGATAAAAATGCTAAATTTATCTGGTTTCAGCTTCTTAAATGTGAATATTTTCTCTTTTCTTTGGTTTTCTATGATGATAAACTGGAGATCTTTGGGTTGTGGACTGTTATTTGGGACAAAACAAGACACTTAAGGTTACATCTTGAGCTTTGTGAAACTGTGATCAACATTTTTTTGGTTTTTTACCATTTTCTGACTTCTTATAGACACAACTACTTATCGATTAATCAAGAAAATAATCAATTAGCTGCAGCCCTCATGGAAACTAAATTCACACTAAACCACTTTTATAACATAATTACATTTTGTACATTGATTTGTACTAAAAAGCACCAAATTTGAAAAGACCTTCCTTTGTGATTTCTTACAGCAGAAAACTGGGAACCAAAGAGGAACTTGGGCGATCGTTCATTAGATGATATAGTCTGGATTCATTTATCATAAAGTGTTTATAGTTAATATCTAGATTATTGTTCTAAAAGGAAACTATCAGTGTCTTAACGTCAGATAGTAGTCGATTCTTTCTTTGTGCTAAACGAAAGCATAAAGGTTGAGTTCAGATACGTAACTGACGTCTCCTCACCTCACAAAGTAGATGAGTCTGTTGAGGGTCAGAGTTTTCGGTGTGAAGGACCACGGGGGGATCTGTCCACAGTTGACCATGGACCAGCGGTTGGTGTCTGCGTCATAGCTCTGGATGGCCATGGTGTCCTCTCCGGTCAGACAGCCGATAGCGTACAGGCGTCCGGCGCACGTGGTGGTGGAGCAGTTGTCCATGGGGTGCAGCATCGGCGGTAAGGCCTCCCAGCAGTCCAGCGCGTGGTCGTAGCGTTCGGTGCTGTCCGACGCCACCACGTAGAGCTGACCTTTCAGCACGCAGGAGCTGTGGTACTCACGGGCCTTCAGCATGGGCGCCACCTCCGTCCACTCGTTCACGCTGGACTTGTAGCGCCACACGCAGTCATAGAGGCGGGAGCCGTCGGAGCCACCTGCAGGACACAGACGTGAAGTTTCAGCGGTTAACATCAAATAATTCTGGGGCTGTGGTTTTGATGTGTCCCCTATAGACTCCCTAGAATCTAGAGCTGCAATGATTAATCGATTAGTTGATCGACAGAAAATTAATTGGAAACTATTTTGATGATTAAATAATTGTTTAGTCATTTGCTGGTTTTACCTTATACCTAATTTTTTTCTGTGACATTCATAACAGTAAACTGAATATATCTGGATTTTAGACTGTTGTCAGACAAAAGAAGACATTTGAAGACGTCACCTTGGGTCTTTGGAAATTATTACGGGTATTTTTCACTATTTTCTGACATTACTGACATCAAGAAAATAATCTGTAGATTAATTGATAATGAAAATAATCATTAGTTAGTTGCAGCCCTAAAGTCATCTCAATCCTCCAGGTAATAACAGTGCTGTTAGAAATTTAACGCTTTTTAAGACCTTTTAAGCCCCCAACAAAGGAATTTTAATACCCTTTCCACAGCAGAACACATTTACCTTAGGAGTGGTAAATATGTTTTTACATTACACTCATTTGGCACTTTTGTCCAAAGTGAAAATTAAGTGCATTCAAACCATGTAAGAGCAAGAGCCAGATATCATCTAAAACTGGGAGTGAATCTCTTTTAAACTAAAAGTGTGTTGTACAGTATAAATGCTTAAAGATTTATTTATTCTTTTTGTTGTTGAAATGTATTATATGTAATACTGTGTGTCTCCATATAACAAATGAGTTCATGGTCACATAAAATAATAAAAATATAGTGATAAAAGTGTGAACAATTTAAAATCCGAATTTTAAGACCTTTTATCATTAAAAATAAGACAAAAATATGCACATTTTTAATCAAAAGCACAACTTTTTAAGACTTTTTAAGGATCTGCAGACACCCTGTCCATTCCTTGTCTTTACAGTAGCTCAGTTTATGATAGAAGATCATTCTAGACATCATGTGACGCAGCTATTTGCAGTTCCCCTTCTCAACACGTCCAACAGCAAAAGGTTTTATATCTGTTGTCCTTAAAAAACCCCCTATGTCCATTTGAAGCAGCCCAGACACCAAATATATAAATAATAACTCAAAAATAAATTAAAATAAATTGTATCAAGTGTAATATGAATCTGCCAGTCAACGTTACGCAATTATTTGCTGCTGCTGCTGTTATTTCTGTTAACGAGGGAGTGAGCTAACGTTGCTAAATTTACGGCCCACTATCAGTTTCTTGCAGGAGTCACAAGCTCGGAGTCTAAAAGATGATTTCTCTGAGGGGAAAGACCGGCCTTATTTTCAGACTTGGTCTGGCTGCCGGTGACGAAGATGATGATGATGATGAAGATGATAACGATAACCACTGCAGTCCTGGCAGCACATCATGTCCTGCCTCACTTTCCCCTCCTTCACACATGTAGTCACTACCCAAAGAGCCTGCGGTTTATTTATAAGCACTGTCTGACGGCCATTTCATAAGATGAAGGAGCGGGAATGGAAATCTACTGACTGGAGCTTTCACACACTACAGTGACTCAACATACACAGTAACTGTAACACGTCGTCTGAGGTCTGTTTCTTCAGAAAGTGGGACACCAGACGCAGCTGAATATCAACTTCAAACAACATACGAGAACCTGATGGAACAAAATACATTTCAAGTTGAATGTTGTCTTCACTCCGTCCATTTTATAACGGAGTAAATGATCTAGAGCCGCAACGATTGGCTGTCAGCTATTAAATTAAATATTCAACTATTTTGATAATTGATGAATCATTTTGAGTCGTTTCTTTAGAAGACGTTTCCAAATTCTCTGATTCAAGCTTCTTAAATGGGAATATTTTCTGGTTTCTTTAGTCCTCCAGAACAGTAAAGTGAATATCTTTGGGTTGAAACTTGAAGACATCACCCTGGGCTTTGTGATCAAATGTGATCTGATATTTTATGGACTAAACAACTAATCGATTAATTGAGAAAATAATCTACAGATTAATCGATAATGAAAATGATTGTTAGTTGCAGCCTTAAAATTATACCATGCTACATTTATTAACACATTTATCAGACCACACTCATATTAATATCCTCAGTGCAAATGACCAAGACAACAATGAAATTTGAGTTTTTATATCAGACCTTAATATTCAGATTTCACTTCATTTTCAAAAACCACTACAGTACTTGTCAGACCTGGACTAGACTAACAAAGACTCCAGAGACTGTTTAAAACAGTTTTAGATTTGTGAGACCTTTATTATTATTGTTATTATTATTATTTGTGATTTCACTGATTTTTCTTGCATAAAAAAACAACTGAAATCAATTTTTGTTTTCATAACTTAAAGAAAGTCTCACAAATCTGAAAGTGAGTTTTAAAGCCCCCCAACACATTTTTAATCCCGTGTCAATGTGTTAATTGTTCATAAATCTCTTGTCATATGACAAATATGTGTCAAAAAATCTGTATCAGAGTATTTTCACATCAAAATCTCTGTCTTTTTCTCTTCCTGTAAAACAGTTTCAGATGTTTGATGACTCATCCTGCACTCAGGATTGTTTACAAAAGTTAATCTAATCAAATATGACTATGGGAGAGTAGCTAGCCGTCATATTAAACAGTGGGTCGTAGTAGCTAACAGAGAGAGACAGGAAGAGGTGTGTGTTTTTCATTTCCAAAGCAACGTGGCTGACGTCTAATTCATTCATCTCCTCGTCCTCCTCATGATGTAACAGCAGGTGAAGGAGGTGTGAGTGGAGCCAACAATCTCACCGCAGCTCTGTATCGCGCTAAACTCTAAGGCCCGCCCACTTTTTAGCAGTCTAATCAAATGTGAAAGATTTGATTTAAATCCCTCTCGTAACTGCACACTACTCAAATATTCTGTTTCACTGGGAAATACGTCACAGTGCAGAGGCTTAAGGCGCTCTAACTTCTGTTTCACCGGGCTTTTAAACAGCCCGAGTTAAGATTTTTAACACGATAACGATCGATTTAACACGTTTCCACAACTATTAATGGTTCCAAAACTGAAAACTGGATGCTTTAGTCATTTAATTTTCCCTTATCTTTCCTTTCAACCTCTGACGCCAACTTCAGCGTTGTGCCTTCTGATACAAACAATCTATTACAGAGATATGGTGATGTGGGGCACCCAGGTAGCCTACTGGTTAAGATGCATATTACATAACCACAGCGTCTATGGTTACAGGTTGTTGCAGGTCATATCTCCTACCCCTGTTTCCCATCTCTCTGCACTTTTAACTATTAAATAAAGGCAAAAAAATGCCTAAAGCAATCTTTAAAAGAAAAATAAATACTGTGCTATGACTGCAAATAATAAAGTGTAAAAAGGTGTTTGAATGTCAAAATTTATCTTACCTGTGACATACATGTCACTTCCAAGGGCAGCTATGCTGTAGCCTCCTCCGAGGTGGTCGGGGAACTCAGCCAGGTAGCGCCACTGTCCAGTCTGTGGGTTGTAACAGTCCACAGTGACCAGTTCATCACAGTCCTGGTCGCAGCCTCCCACCACCACCAGGATTTCTGCCAGTCCCGTGGATGGCCGTGGCCGCATGCGGTGGCAGGGTCTGTCGTGGCGGTCATACTCACAGGACTGGAAGCTACGGGCTTCGTTCACCATGCGAAGGCAGGTGGGTGAAAGGTAGACGAGCGGGTCGCTCTCCACGTGAGCCAACAGATAGAACCTCCTGACGAACGGGAGGCGGACCTGCTGGAGGAGCTCGGGCCAGTAGTGCAGTCTCCGCTGGAGGTCGGCCTTCACCCAACGAACCGCGATTTGATAAACCGTCTCCTCCTTGTCCACACATAGCTCATCGTCTGACACGAACTCGAGGAGGCGCTTCCACGGCAACCGCTCAAAGTCCGTCCCTTTAGCCAGCTCCATTATGTTTTTGAGGACAAAGCGTCGCGCGCTGACCGCCAGCTCTCGGCAAGCGTAGGCTTCCGCAAAGTCCTGGATCTCTAAGCAGTTGGAAACATCCAGCCGCTGCTCCAGAAAAGCGCAGCAGGCCTCTTTGACAGACGGGAACTGAAACAGATCGGCCGTCTTCAGCAGGAGGTCCACGTTATCCTGAGTGACGGTGACTCGTCCCGTGTAGCAGAAGTCCACCAGCAGACCTAAAAGCTCAGCCGACACCTCATGCAGAACTACGCGGTCCATAACGCTCTCCCTCAGCGTCCCGGCGAACATAGCCCGGAAGTAGGTGCTGGCAGCGGCCAACACCGTGCGGTGACAGTGGAACTCGCGGCCCTCGGCGCACAAAGTCACATCGAAAAACTTTCGTTCGGCGCGGAGTTCGTGGATTCCCCGCAGCAGGTTGAAGGCGTGGGCCGTGTCGAAAAAAGGCAGGGTGGATGGTTGCGTCTGTAAGACCGGCTTTTCCATCTCGCCTCTCTCTGGGTGTCTCAGTTTCCGGTGGTTGTGCTCAGAATGCTGTTAGCATCTAAAACAAATACATAAGAAACACACGTCAAACAAACCCTACATATGTTACTTAACATTTTCAAACATGAATCTTAACATAATAAAGGAATTTAGCAACAGTTATGAAGACTTTTAACAAAATTTAACAAAGTTTCACAGTTAAAAAAGTTCTATCAAAGATAAAAAACACAAAAGTTATGTATAAATGTACATTTTTACAACCTCAGTGGCAGATCAAATGTTAAAAATCAAACACAATTAAACTGATTTCCATCATTTGATTTCTCTGTTAAGTAGCAGTCACTGTAGAAACTCTCCAGCCAAATTTACACAAATAAATTTTGGATTTTTAGATAAAAAAAAAAAACCCTAAACGTTTCTTTCCCGTACCTGACAAGCCCTTCCAGGCACGTTTCACAAGCAAAGTGACACAACAGCCTAGAATATACGACAGCGAAGCTCAGCTCCGGTGAACACAACCAGCTCTTTACCCGTGTTTAAGAAAGAGAGCTGTCTTGTGCTCTGGGGCTATAAATACACCAGCAGTGTCCATTTCCAGGGAAGGGTGGGGGCTGGGGGTGGGGGGGGGGGGGGCAGTTTTAGGGAGAACACCTAACATGCCGTGGAGCCGAGGCTGTGGGTAGAGTCCAAACACCCCCCCCCCACACACCCCCCGCTGGTATGTCTCTGTGGTCAGTCAGTCAGTCAGTGTGAGTAAGAGGTCTTTGAGTGAAGAGCCAGCTGAGCCCGGGCCTCCTCACCACCATCAGCACAGCAAGCAGACCAAAACACAGAACTTCCTGTCATAACACCCGGTAATCGGCTTATAAAAGCAACACCGGAGCGCAGACCTGCTCTGATAACGACAGACAAACTGAAACTGGGACGGCTCAAGTATCAAAAACTATATTAATCGACATGAGGTATCAAAACTAATGATAGACTTACTGTAAATTGACAGCAAAGAGATTTAATGTACCAGTATACTACACGTGGTATAACGTACCAGTATACTACACGTGGTATAACGTACCAATATACTACACGTGGTATAACTCCACCTTCTTCCAATATTTTTGTTTTGTGATCCCAAAATCTTACAGAATGTGATTTATTTAAAGTTAAAATATGTTAAAGTGAAGACACTTATTCCCAACATTGTGCCGAGATGTTAAAAGAAGAAGAAGCACAACACAAAAATAAACAATAAATTACTGAAATCCCAAATGACACATCACCACAACTTGAATAAATATGCAGTTATGTGATTTTTTTTTTTTAGCCATGCTAGTAACGTGGCTCTAGGGAGGCGATGTGGGTTTGTTGGTCAGTCCACCACTAAGGCTGACATATCTCAACAACTGTTGGATGAATTGCCATGAAATTGATGAATCCTCCTGAGTCTACTGACTATTCATCTAGCGCTGACAGTTGGTCAAAAGTTTCACTTATCTAGTAAAGTATCTCGACATCTACTCGAAGGATTGGCGCATTTTGAACAGACCTTCTCATTGCCAGATGACCTTAGTGATCTCCTGAAATTCCTTCTAGCGCCACCTTGAGGTTGACATTTGTGGTTTTTAGTGAAATGTCTCAACAACAACCTTGACGTTCGGTTCAGACATGCGTGTCCCAATCAGGACGGATTATAATAACTTTAGTGATGCTCTGACTTTTCATCAAGCTCCATCGTCAGGTCAAAATATTGACCAAATATGACCAAATAATTGCAAAACTAATGAGATTCACATCAGCCTCGACTGTAGTTTGCATTGGGTGCTAATTAGCAAATATTAGCATGCTGATATGCTGATGGTGAACAAGGTAAACGTTGCACCTATTAAACATCAGCACATTGACATTGTCAGTGTGAGAGTGTTACCAGCCTCTCAAATCTGAAAAATGTGCTTCTTTTCTTTACTTTAAATTATAATAAATTGAATATCTTTGGGGTTTGGACGGTTGGTTGGACAAAACAAGACATTTATAGATGTTATCTTTGGCTTGTGATGGTCATTTTTCACAATTTTCTGATGTTTTATTGACCAAACGATTAAAAAAAGAACATAATGAAAACATTAATCATTAATGAAATAATTATTATTTGCAGCCCTGCTCATGAATATTCAAAATAATGATATATTACATTTGAAAAGACTGCTTCAACTTCTGAAATGTACTATAATCTTGCAAATCATCAGACTGTTAACTCAGATGTTTAGTAGATTTTTACACTGTATTGTGGTTTAAATTTAAGTTGTTCACACCAGGAGAAAAAGAAAAGACAGTAAAAATAAGTAAAACACTTCTTATAAAACACAAATTGCTATCGAGTCAGTATGAACCGGCGTTAAATGTCCGTCCAACCTACTTGTCAATATTTGGAGATGATCATTCCTTCTCAAAATACACAGGTATCTGCTTACAGAGATTTGTTTAAAGGTTGTAATAAAGCCTCCGGTTCTCTGGCCAAAGGACTTAGCACACATTCCACACAGGGGTTCAACAATGCAGGCGTCCGCACGGCTCTGCAAGGGATCAAACTGCGCTCTCCTGAAGGGCAGACAGGGCCTCCACAGAGCTATGATACATACTGTACAATCCAGACCTACACTGAAAAACACACGTCTTCCTCACGTCTGTGTAAGAGATCGTCTTTATGTTAGAGGAGGTAATGACATTTCCTTACACGGAGGTGATGAGTTTTTCCCACTGCACTGTTACAAGGAAACTTTCCTTTCCAAAAGCGCGTTCAACTATTGAATCACCTTTTTTACCTAAATGTTTTAGCTATTTTATATAGGGCTGAAACTAATTAACTATTTTCCTTAATGATTAATCTGTTGATTATTTGTTTGATTAGTTGTTTGGTCTATAAAATGGTGAAAAATGTCGTTTCTCAAAGCCCAAAAGTCTTGTTTTGTCCTGACAGTCCACAACCCAAAGATATTCAATTTATTATAATAGAAAACTAAAGAAACTAGAAAATAATCACATTTGAAAGCTGGAATCATATAATTTGGAAAATGTCTTCTTTAAAAATGACTCATGCTGATTAATCGATTAGCAAAATAGTTGGCGATTAATTTAACGGTTGGAAACTAACAGCAAAGGCGATTATTTCTTTCCCAAAATAGGGTAGGTCCTGTAGCTAGGACTATTGAGCAACTTACAATCAGTGTGTTTACCAACCGGCTCCAGGAATAGACGACAGAAATTTATACTCTCAAAGGAAGGGAGAGCGGGAAGGTCAGAGGGAGGGAAACAGCGGAGGTGCAGAAACAATCTCACTGGTATGAGAGAGGAGCGCAGAGAGATCTTTTTAACGGCCGGCGTATGACTGTTCACAGGTGGGTGGGAGGGTTGTGGGAGGCTTTATGGGTGAAAGGGAACCTATGAACCCTATCATCACGTACTGTAACATTATTATCATGTCTCAACTCATGACCTGCGGTTATATTCAGGAGAAAAACACTCAGAGAGGTACAATGCCGTTAGTCAGAGGGGCAAACCTCTTACGGGATGGTTGTTATTTTCTATTCCTTAAAAAGGTTGATGAGAGGGTTTATGTCTGTTTTTGGGAACTATGATGCTAGTGTATCTGTAGCCAGACAAACAATCGAAACTACTGTAAGTAGAAACTGATTATTTTGACTGTAAGGCACTGACTAATCCCACTGAATCAGAGTTAAAACATCCAAGAACAGAACTAAAGCCGCATTCAGACCAAAACTGGCAATGTGGCACCATGGCGCAGGTGTCTGCGATGGTGGAGACGTGTTGTTGAAGGTACCGGAAAGACAATGAAATACAGTCATGGACGTCGAGTCGGAGTTACAGATTAACGTATTTAAGGACTTATCAGAAGCCAAAACATCACAGACAGGATTTTACAACTCTGGAAAGTTATCACGGTGGCAAATGTTTTATCCTTCGTCATCGAACATGGCGTTCACGTTACAAAGTAATCTACCAGGAATGTGCGCTTGCATGTATGTGATTGGTAAGGTTGGGTACTGAACTCTGTACTTTTAAGGGTACCGACCGAATTACGTCAGTACTACCAAGTATGTTTTCGTATCTTGAAAGCAGGTTGTGTTTTGCCTTCAAATAAACATTAATAAGATTCCATATGAGCCTTTTGAAAAATCACCCATGCACCTTAAATTTATCTCCTGTGAGGTCAAGTCCTGTGGAGCTGATTGGTTCATTCTTGTCACATGAGCTGCGGTGCGCTTGCTGCATTCGAAAACGTCTCGGTGCTCCGCGGACGCGTCAGAAAAAACAGGCACATTGCAACAAATGCGTGCTGCATCAGTTTTGCTTTTGGTTTTGAGCGCACTTGTCGCATGTCTTCAATTAAAATAATGAATTTGTGCGCAAAAGACGCAACATCTTAAAGGCCTCTAAATCCTCCCATTTGAGACATTGAAACCATCTAATGTTTGGCGTTTTTGCTTAAAAATGATTACTCAAACGATAAATCAATATAGTCAAAATAGTTGCCAATTAATTTTTCTATTTATAATTAGTTGCAGCTCCAGTGAAGTTTGGAGGATTTTCTTTGTCTGAGTATCTTTTAGGTTTTGGACTACCGGTCAGACAAAACAAGACATCTGATGACATCAACTTGATGATTAGGCAATTGCGATGATCATTTTTCAATTTTTTCAAGTTTTATAGAAAACATGAGAGATTCATTAATCAAGAAAATAATTGTGAGAGTAATCAGTTATGAATATAATCTTTAGTTAAAGCTGTACACTCTAATATTTGCTAATGAGCTCGAAACACAAAGTACAGCTGAGACTGATGGGAATGACTTCGTTTTGCAGGTATTTGGTCATAAACCAAATGACTCAAGATACACAGTCGAATCAGAGTCGCTTGAAGTTTTCAAAATTTTCACCTCATGATGATGTTTGATTAAAAGTTATCACAATTCACCCTGAGGGGAACGTCTGTGCTGTTTTTCCTTGGAAATCCATTCAATATTTGTTGAGACATTTCGTATTAAACCACAAATGTGAACCTCATGGTGGTGCTACGTCACGGCATTAACAGTCAGTGGATGGATCAGTGAAATCAGCCTCTGGGCACCATGTATGTACAAAATATAATCTCAATCCATCCAACAGTTGTTGAGATATTCCAGCCTGAGCGACTGATATTGCCATCCTTCCCTAAAAAGGCTAAAAATACAAATGCAAAAAAAAAAAAAAAAAAAAAAAAATTCAAAAGGCAGAAGCATCATCTTGTAAAAACCATCTTGCAACATTTAAATCTAGAAAAAAAAAATAAGTTTGATTTATTCACTGCAAGGCATAACTTTGAGCCACAGCTTCATAAAACTATGTGACTTCTAAGAGTCCAAGTATTCAGCGAGGTTTTGTTTATGTGGGAGCCGTTCCGTGCATGTGAACGGGCTAAATCAAAAACAGACTCGTCTTACATGTAGCTGCTGCTCACAATGTGTCTCCTTTCTCTTGCTAGCGTTGCCTCTTGCAGGTGCGAGCTTGCAACTACCACCGAAAGATCATTTACATACAGGCCTCGACACCGTTTTGCATTTTTGTCACCTCGGTATCAACGGTAGAACATGTCTCCTATGTGCAGAATTAGCCTGTTGAAACGCGGCTATTCATATTTAATTATTTGAATTCACTTTGAATATCAAAATACATGATGGAGAATATGAAAAGAAGGATGTAAAGACTTCTATAACCCGCTCTACACCATAAAAGTAGTCAGATTCATGAGGTCTTAGCACTGCACCTGGTGCACCAACAATCACACTACAACAGCTGCTCACTCTCTGCCGTCGCTCCAGGCTGACGAGGCCAACGCAGCCATCAGAGTGGAGCAATATAAACCCCTGGTTCTCCACAGCTGAGCCTGGCCTGGCCATAAAAAGGCAACCCCAGACTCCCAACCAGCACGAGGCTGCTAGCAGCAACAACACTCAGATAAAGAGACAGTATGAGATATATTCTTGGTACTCTGATGCCAGTGTCTAATCTTAATAATGCAGTTTTGTCGTAGAGCTTATCAGAGCTGCAATGATTAATCGATTAGTCAGAAAATCACTATTTTGATAAGCCTAAATGCCAAAAAAATGTGCTGGTAGAAGCTTCTGAAATGTGAGAGTTTTAAGCTTTTCCTTTCTCATACATGATAGTGAACTCAATATCTTTGGATTTTGATCAGACAAAACATTTGAAGACGTCATTGTGAAATCACCATCATAGTTTTTCTCTCATTTTATAAAAACAACAATTAATCAAGAAAATAACCGTCAGATAAATCACTAATGAAAATAGTCTTCTCTCGCAGGCCGAGAGTTTATGATGCAATCCTGCACGCAAGACACTATCTGAGGGGACCTAATGGTTTCAGTTAGGACGCCAACTAACGATTATAAAATGTCAATAAAAATGGTTAAAATGCTGATCATTAGACTTGTCACTACTCTGCGGTGGACAAACTGTATAATGCAGAATCGACTGACATATATGCAACATCAGTAGATCTGCAATGGGCTAATATTAGCTGATTTATTGGTCTGACTCTGAGTTGTGCCATTTTGCAGTCATGTTACTTTTTGATACTTAAAGTACAATTCACTGTCAATACTTATGTACTTTTACTTACATATAATTTTGAATGCTGAGCTTCTAATTGTGATGGAGTACTTTTATAGTGTTTTATTGCTACTTTTACTTAAATAAAAGGTATTTTTATCTACTTTCTCCACTACTTGAGGAAGTCAGTGAATCAATTCCAGTCCAAGAGGAACTTTTTGTCACTTAACTTAAAGTACGTGTGTTTCCAAGTGAATAAAGCAGCACATTATTCATCAGTCTTGTACTTAATTTTACTGTAGAGCTGCAACTAATCATTATTTTCATTATCAAATAAGAGTATTTTCTCGTTTAATCGTAGTTGTTTGTTCTATAAAATGTCAGTACAAAAAATAAAAACAAAACAAACAAACAAAAAATGTCGATCACTTTTTCCTACAGCCCAACAACATGTCCTAAAATGTTTTGTTTCATCCACAACAGTCCATAATCCAAATATATCCAGTTTACTCATAAAAGACTAAGTAAAGTACTAAGTAAAGGGTTTCTTCTCTACTTCCTCCACTACTGTGCCCTTCTGAAGTGTCCATGAGCAAATCAGTGAACCAACTCCAGTTCAAATGGAACTTTTTTTTTTGTCAGTCTGGCTGTTTCCAAAGTGAATAAACCAGCACATTATTCATCAGACTTGTACCGGGAATGCTGGGAATAATCCATTTCAGTGCCACACAGAAGGCTTGTTATAAAAAGTAATCTACTCTTTTCATCTGCTCCTGCATTCCTATAATTCCTGCTCCTGTAGCAACACTTAGTAGTTATGTGTATCATTCAGGCCATACAGCCATACATGTCCATATTATTGAGCACAGTGAGGCTTCAGTCCCAAATTGCTTTTGGAGGAGGAAAAAAAAAAAAAAAAAAAAGTCTCTCCTCCATCCACAGCCTTGTTTGGCCTGTAGACAATATTCAAATGTTGGAGCTAACACTAGATTATAGCTCAGATACCATGTTAGGCCCATTTAGCCGCACAGACACACAGATGTATTGCCATTAAAAGCTAAATATTGTGATTCATTATTATGCTAATGACACAACAGCACAGTATGATTATAAACTGTTTAGCAACTTCTGTCAAGCTAATCAACTTGCCGCATTTCTACACGCCCGTTCATGTGCTGTTAGACAGCTGTTTATAACACAGTATAGTGTACATATAAAACAATATTTACTATAATGACATTACACATGATTAACGCCGTTTAAGAACATAAAAGTGTAATTTTCATACGAAGCTTGAAACGATATTTTCCTTTCGGACATAATGTAACGTTGCTGCTTATGTTAAGCTATCCTCCGCTTTGGAGAAAACAACGACCTTCAAAAACAGGCCAAATCATCTTTAATCAGCTTACCGGTGTTTGTCCTCGTCGGATGTTATAATCTTTACAGAGTATAAGGTGTTAACAGCTTACAAACCGAGCCGAAATGAAACTTTGATGCCGCGGATCTCTCTGGCCTCCTCTGCGCCATGATACCCTGAACTGTACAAGTGTTGCGTTTAAGTGCTGTCGTAAATATCCAACTCCAACAACCGACAGTCCCACATTCTGGTTGTCTGGTTGCAAGGATGGGTTCATAGTTTTTCAAGTGTGTCTTAAAACAACAGTCAGTTGCCAATATGAACACTGAAAGAGGTTTTCCTCGCTGTAATTATTCCTCCTGTTCATACTTTCCATTAAAAGATCCCCTTCAAATGTGTTTTCAATGTAAGTGATGGGGGCCAAAATCAACAGTGTGTCCACACAGTCATTTAGTGAACAAAATGTATTCAAAAGTATATCTGAAGCTTATATGAGGCTTCAGCAATCTGAGTTAGTCATATCAAGTGGATATCTGCCACGTTTACAGTCTTTTTAGCATCAAATTCCCTCTTTGTGTTTCCTCAGACAGTGTTTCCCCCCTGTTGAGCTGCAGTGGAAGTATAGTAACAAAAGTAGGACTTGGGCACTAAAAAGACTGTAACATTGAAAGATATCTATTTTATTTGACTCATTTGGACAGCTGAAGCTTCATATTAGCTTCAGATAAATGTTTAAGTACATTTGTGCAAAGAAGGAGGACTGTGGATTTTGGCCCCCATCACTTACACTGTAAGTGCATAATGATTGATGATTGATGGCCCGTATGAACAGGAAGAACATTTGGGCTCCTGACTATTGATTTAAGACAGCCTTAAAAAATCGTGAACCCGTCCGGAATGGTTCCAAAAATGTAGGCTTGCGTGAATGTTTGTGTGTTCTTCGATTAGTAAATTCAGTGAAACTTTCAGCCTGTACTCACAGACTCAAGCCCACAGCCATCTCCAACCAGGCTTATTAGAGTCTCATTATCAGCCAACAAAGCTGGAGATGTATGATTGAAAAATATATCAGACTAGTTTACTCAGCATCTACGAATTTGAGAGTTGGAGAAACCATGACCCTGTTCTACGTACATGGATAACCAGATTAGGATGCTGACAATTTGACACGAGTCTGGATGTCTCGGTTCTTTGAATCTGGCAACAAGTCCTTAAAAACCTGCAAAAGTACATCTTATTGACAGTTAGCTGGATCATGACCAAGATATTAAAGGGTGAACATGAATTCATTTTCAGATAGAAATTACTTGCTTTCTTAGATTAATGTTATTGCAGGTTATTGACAAATCATTGTAATCTGATGGTGTAATTATCACAGTTAATTTTATAATGAAGAATTACTTATATATGATAAAATATACAACAAAGTAAAAGTTTGTACACCAAAAAAGAACTGATCCAAACGCATTCAGGGATACTCTGAGCAAAAGAAATGAACTCAGTTAAAAGATTCTGACTGTTAAAAGACCAATGGAGCCAGAATATATTGCATTTAATATGTTTATGAGATTAGATTTATGTTTTTTTTTTATTAAAAGATCCATAAATACATTCTCAGTTACACCAATGACTCCATTTTATATTCATATAGTATAAGTAATATCTTGTCCTGTACAATCCTTGGTGTAGGTGTTGTTGCTGCCATCAAAATCAGACACATTATCCAGTTTATGGACTGGTGCCCCACTGGTTTCAAGTTTGGTATCAATGATCTGATGTAGGCTCAGTGTGCCTTTGTTCACTGATGATGAGGCTCTGGAAGAGTTCTCTGAGCTCTGAAGAAGCAGCATGCAAATACTGCAGGAAAGAAGAGAAACAAACTGATGTCTAACAAAACTGAACAATTTTTGAATATATGGGGACCTCTGGTGGTGATAGGAGGTGGAAGTGAAACGAGGTATTAGACCACAAGGCTTCACTTACTAGGAAGAGATTGTGATGGCAGATAAAACCACCAGTTTCCAGTGATTGAAGAAGTATTCAGATCCTTTATTTAAGTAAAAGTACCAATACAGCAAAGTAAAAATACTCCATTACAAGTAAAAGTCCTGCATGAAAAATCCTACTTAAGTAAAAGTACATAAATATTAGCAGTAAAATGTACTTAAAGTATTGCAGTAAAAGTAGTGGTTTGGTCCCTCTGACTGATATATTATTATATATGACATCATTAGATTATTAATAGTGAAGCATCAGTGTTAGAGCAGCATGTTACTGTTGTAGCTGCTGGAGGTGGAGCTAGTTTCAACTACTTTATATACAGTTAGCTAGTTTAGTCCAGTGGTTCCCAACCTAGGGTCGGGTCCCTCCAAAGGGTCACCAGATAAATCTGAGGGGTCTTGAGATGATTAATTGGAGAGGAAAGAAGAAAAAACAAAGGTCTGATACACAAATATGTTTTCTGTTTTGGGACTTTTTCTCTAATCTTTGATTTTTGGTGAAATATTGGATCATTTGAACATTTATTGAAATGAAAGCATGTGAGAAGTTTAGAGGGAAAAATCACTATTTGGTGGAGCTGTTAACAATTCATAGACATCTGAAATGTGACTCGACTACACACTGCTTTTTGTAAGACGTCAAAAGCCAAAAAGGTTGGAAACCACTGGTTTAATAAAAAAATAAACACAAGGCATTAAGGAATAGGTTACATCTGTACTGCCCTCACATGAAGAGAGGCATTAAAGCCATGTTTGCACCGTTCTGTTTAAACAGCGCACGATGTTGACATTACACCTAATAAACCTACCATAAATTAAAGTTTGAAAATGTATGAATGTCAACACAGTTTTAATTATTTCACAATTTTAGCCTCTTGGACCATAACAGATTTATTTTTCACACAAATAAATAGGTGGCAGTCGAGCAGAAATGGTGTGTCGATGCCATTTTTTTCTACAACAACAACAACAGTAGTTTCAATCAACCATTAATGAAGCAGGCTGCTGTTTATCGTGTGTGAATATCCAATAAAGTACGTCTCGAAGTGCAAAACAGAATATATTTTCATGAATGAGTGGTTTTTTTTTTAGCCAAATGGGTATTAAAATAAGCTCTTAGCCCTAAGATGCAATCCTACACAGAGTTATAAATAATTCAAACATATAGGCCTGCCTTTCCACTGCACCGCTTAACGGCCCTCCGATGAAAAATCCTGACAAACTGGCACATGGTTGAACTTAACTGCTGACTCCTGCAATAAGAGCTAAGAGATTCCCCACCGAGCAGAAATGACCTGTTTTATTTTTTAAATCGTTTTTACTCAAGAATGAAAAGTAAGAGTTAGTCGGGAGTGATCAGTCCTTCTGCTCCATACAGCTGCAAAGACAAGCAAAGGACGAATGTTATTTACTCCAATGCCCACTCTGCTAAAGCTGCAGCTGTTTCCTTTATGGTAGGTTAATTATTCAGTGATACCATTAACAGACATTTCTGAAGAAGCGAACAGGACGCTGGAAGATTGACTGAGAGTTGAAGGCTGCCAACTTAAAAAGTAAAAGTTATACCGAGCTCTTCTTAAAGTTTATAATTTCTTAGACTCAGGTTTTAAAAGGTAAATTCATGTAATCTATCGAATAATTCTGTATGCTGTATAAACATCAGAGGACAAGCTCATATTTCATAACTCAGGGCTTGAAATGATAAATCCCCCAAAGTCCTCCACCATCTTCTAATGAAGACTGAAACCAGGATTCATCAACATTTTCCTTTACCCACTGAAACATCTGGAAAATAAATATTTGCTTAAAGCTGTTTTAAAGCCTTACTGGGTTATAACAAGCAAATAGACTGTACATACAAACAGTTTATAAAAACATTTAAATGACTTTGACCTTCAGTATGTGCTGTGCTTAAGAAAGTTATGTTTCAGTGTAAACAAACACAACTGTCACAACTGAGCTTTTAATTTCACACGATTCCTGTATGTCTTTTTCTAGTAGTTAGTCTGTTTATTTATATTTTCAACATACAGTAACAGCAAATAGAAGAGCACAATTATTCACAAACAAGTCTAAACACAACACAGTCTAAAGAGAAAAATAAAACACTCACAAAAAGCGTAAAAAACAATCAAAACAAAATCTTTAAGACAAACAATGAAATTCTCCCATATTTCATTTCTATCTGGCATAAATCTTCTAATCACATTCATCCACTCAATGTGAGGATTCCTCTGTGAATTAATAAATGTATCCATGAGGTGTCCTCCGTCACTTTGCAGCGATTTTAACACTGACAGCAAATATCCACCGAGCCTCTCACAACATTAAAGTCTATAAACCGCTTAAATTTCAGACCGTGGAAGACACACGTACGTCTATCTACCTTTCCAGCTCTCCAGGGGATAATGAGGAGGAAAGAGAGAGATGATGATGGCCTGGAATGTAAAATAAAGAGTGAAAATTTAACCTTTGCGGCGCAATTAAGAGTGACCTGCTGTTGAACTTTCCCTTGACCTCGCCTTGTCCCTCAGGCGGAGTCGATCCAGGAACTGCTGACAGAAATCTTCCACAGGGGTCACAGTGACATTGTGCAAATGCTGCCAAATGAGGTTCTCATAGAGAGTCTACTAACAATTGATGCTGACATTTTAATGCCAGTGAACTGAAGTTTACTAATAAATTAGATTTTGATTTCATGACACTTGGTTATAAATCCATGTCTTCTTCTCAGTGAACGGGGGACGTATTTGAGACACAACACGTATTGTTTTCTTACCGAGAGTTAGATGAGAGGACTGATACCGCTCTCATGTCTATATGGTAAATATGAAGCTACAGCCAGCAGCTGGTTAGCTTAGCTTAACATTAAAGGTAATTTAATCCATCTAAAGCTCACTAATTAACACGCTATATCCTGTTTGTTTATCAGTACAAAAAATAAAAAGCAAAAACTTAAACTTGTGTTTTTTAATGTTCTTGGCTGGGACAAGACCCCATGAAGTCACTGCTTCTGGACAGATATGTGAATAATAATAATAATAATAACAATAATTGTAATAATAGGAATAAGAATAAGAATAATCTAAAAAAGCAGCAAATTAAAACAAATCATAAAATCATAATGTTTTAGGAACAGATCTAGTGTAAAACAAAACAAAAAAGAGAGAAAACGTAAAAGAAACAGAAATAAAGACAGTTCAAAGAAAAAAAAAACTCAGGAGAGGCTCTTGGATAAAAGTGTGATTTCTCTTAAAGAGATTTAAAACTAAGTTTTGGCAAAAAAAAAGAAGCATAAAACCCAAAAATGACAAACTATTCCTTTAATTTAAACCTGCATTAACTTGGGTGTAATGGAAACTAAATGTTAACACAATACTGACATATCATCAACTTAGAAGATAAATATGTCAAAAGTCGTCTTTCTTGCCACCTGACAAACATTCACTCTGTTGTTGTTGTCCACTAACCTCTGAGGGAAATATTTGGCTCTTTAAGCTGCTAAATGCTCCACTATTCACCAGTTTGGTAAATAATCTGAAATGATTTATTTACCAGGAAAGCGACTCACTGCAGGTTCCACCTTTATTAGATTGAAAGTTATTGTAAAAACTCTGGAAATATGATCTAATTTCACAACAAGATTTTATCATTCCTTTTTGTGATATACAGTATGTTGCTCCAAGAACCCTGAGTGAGAGAGAAACCCAGACGTTAAACGTTAAAAATTCACATTTTCACCTGTTCAGTCACTAGATGGAGACATTCTACACTTTATATGTTATAGCCACACTTACATCAGTTGACCAATACTTCTCAAGACAGAAATATCTTCCTCATTAATTCATAAAATTCCTGGTATTAAAACGCTTCCAGGAATCCCTGACTAAATTAATAAAACTTTGCTTCCATAAACTTATACATTTAAATGTCTGTTTACATGTCTTGGTAGTAGTTACTTACCTACTTTATGACACAGCCTATCAGGGCGGCTATGACTGGACTTTTTAAAGCAGAACTTCCCAACATGGGGATCAGGAGTCCCAGAAGGGGTTAAAAAAATGTGTGTATATATATATATATATATATATATATATATATATATAAGTATGACTTTTTTCAGATTTTCACGTCTTCAGGCCTCCAAAACAAATTATTCAAATAAAACAAGTACAAAATAATACTTTCTGGTTAACTAATCACAACCAATAGTCATGTGCAACCAGTAAAAAGTCGTTCTAAGAAGACATTACTTTGTTTTAAGGGGTTTTAAGCCAGAAATGCTGTGAACCACTGAATTAAAGCACCAGCTGAAGGTGTGTGGAAGCTTGTAACCAATATATCTATGTTATGCTTAATATAAAGTTTCTGTTTACCAACTATTTGTTAATCCATTACTAGTTTCAAGAATAGTTAGTGAGACTTTATTATTTAATATTTATTCTTAACTGCCAAACTTTTTCAAATGTAGATATGACTTTGTTTTATTTATGTAGAAACATGTCCAGACAGCATCCTACATTGCACTGATGTCAGCATTAGAGGAACATCAACTGTGTCCCACAGTGTTGCCAGATGTACGATAATTTTTACGATAGTTATGTCCTCTCCATGATCAATAATGCCAAAAGTCTCATAATGTACAATAATTTGATCATTTTATGACACAGTAGTTTTAGACTATCTCATTTTAATTCATTTCCCGATATGATCAGGATAGTAAAATATGGATCCAACGTCCAAGAAGTGAGATATTTTTATTTGAGTGAGTCCTATAAGACTACCCTCTTCCACGTCATATAACTACATCAGCGTTTTTTAAAACTTTTTTTTAAACAATGTGGCTAGATTCGTAGGCGGTGTCAAAAAGTTGTTCATTTCAATAAATACGTGTTTTCTGAAATTAAACATTTACACCTATTTGTTCTCTTGGTTATGACTCGTGTACAATCATTTTCCTCAAAATACGATGATTTTAAGCCTCTGGTAGATTAACATTTCCCATCTGGCAACACTGGTGTCCCTGCTCAGGGGCCGCATCCTTTGAAAGACGCGGTCTACAAAGGCGTGTCCTTCGTAGACTGCGAAGGCTGAACAAGCTTTGTTAAATGAGACTGGTCTATGGAGGATTTTCTATTTGCATGACCAGCTGTTCTCACCCTTACTTTTGCCTCACGAAGTGCCATTCCTGTCACTTAGCAACCTTGACAGCTGCAGTTGACAATCGGGACAGGGCTGCTAACATTAGAAATGGAGCCAGAATTTTTATTTTATTTATTTTTTAAATATTTTTTTTAGAGGAAATAAAGATGCTTCACTGTCAGTATGTGATGTATCTCAGGCTGTGAGAGAACCATGGTAGACCAGGTAAATTAAGATCGGTTAAGCTATGTACCTTTAGCTAACAGTAACGTTAACGTTAGCTAGTTAACAACAGTTAGTTAACATAGTTTATATAGCTAATGTCATTTAACCTCGACATTATACATCCCCAAACACACTCTGGAGGCCACCCAAGATAAAATCCCACTGACAGAAGACACCAGGGTCTTTATTGTGGCAGCCCATCCAGATCCAGCAGCACCACCAGGGACTTCCTGCTCAGCTGAATGCATTTTTTAAGGCCGAATATTTATAAAATTGAATATAAGACTTTTTAAGGACCTGCAAACACCCTGTCATTCCCTTCTTATGTACTTTATGTTGCATATAGTTGTAAAGATTGCTGTAAATTAAATAAACTTTATTTAACAAATACTTTATTTTAATAGATTCATACAATGTTTTTTATTTTTCAACTAGAGCCTGTCCATTCTCTCTCTGCTCTCCTCTCCTCTCCTCTTTCTGCAACTTCATGTCTTCCTTCATGAGCCGAAGAAGCTCATCCGCTTTGTCTCCCTTTCTCTTATCTGACTCTGGCTGGCTTTCCTCCTCCTCCTCCTAGTCATCCACTGATGCACTTGGCCCTGGTGTGTCCTCAGAGATGGAGGCAATTAGGACAGTGGGTGTGGAGTAATGCCTCTGTCCCAACACCTCATCCATCCTGAGGACAAACCACAGCCAAGCTGCAGCAGTGGGTTTCCCACTCACGCCCCCTTCTGACCCTGGACACTTGCAATCCTAAAACAGAGGAAATCAATCATGGCAGTTAACAACAGCAGCAAAACAAATTCCAGCAAATGTGTGTTTATTATCTTGCGTGATTAAAACAAATATAATTTCAATTTAAAATCACATGTACATACTTTGTACTCTTTTAACTGTTCCCCCTTTCTTTTGCTTGCTGGGGAGTCACCTTGTCCAACCGTTGTAATCATAGAGAGAAAACAAGAGAAAAGGGAAATACTTATCAATGTTAACACAGGAATGCAAATTTAGGAAGATTGGAAATGTTGACACAGCAGCACAGACACAAAATCCCCCAGAAAACATTTACTTGGACACCCTGTTTTGAGTTAAAAAAACAAAAAAGAAAAAGAAAAAAGGTGACATTCACAGCTTGCATCCCTGTGACAGAACCACAAAAAACACAATAAAGAAAATGGCATTGCCCATCGACTAGTTGTCTTACTATTATGGGCTTTGTATAGGATGCAGGCTGATTAAACTGTAACTTTAAGTACAAAATGGTTTAATGGAGAGACTACAAATGGGCTATTGTTGCCTTACCTCCAAGCTACGCTAGCTGAATTTTTGGCCCCGGTGAAGTGGTGATAATTTCCTCCCTTCAGTTTAATAAACTGAGCAGCATGCTCCTTGCTCCATAAAACAAAAGGAAATGTTAGTATGAGTTTTGCTTCACACCACCAAACAAAAGCAGTTCAAGCAGCAAAATAACAAACTTCAGGTTAGCTGTGTAATCTATACCAGCGTTTGTACTGGACTTTAAAAGTGATATTCAACTGTCTGAAAACCAAGCAGGGTCCACAATCTGTCCATATTTGTTCACCTTGGTCCATTCATGTACTTAATATAAAGTATAAATTATCTATAAAATCGCCACAAATCTCAGTAAGATATAAACCAACCTTTGAACCACTGAAGTTTGAAAGTGAAGGCTTTAAAGGTTTTACTTTCAAAGGCTGTAACTTAGGTCAGATGCCTGCATCTGAACCCCCGCCAGACCAAAAAAAAAAAGTTTTAATGCCAAAAATAAGGCCAAATATCCATTCATTCGGAAATCAATAGCGTTTGGGGGCATCTCTGTGCACCACTGTTCCGAAACATGAGCCAACCTCTGTGTTGTTGCCTGGGAAACTCTTGGTAGCGTAACTCCTTTAAAGAGTAGGGCAGTGCATAATGTGTGTACATAGCAAGTGAGTGGTTTAGCGTGTGCGAGCGGCAGAAAAGTGACAGTGAATGCGAGCAGAGGAGAGGACAAGGTTAACAGTGAGTTGTCAATCTGGTAGTAAATGTATAGTATACGCTACAGTGTTCCAGTAAATAAATGCCACAGTTTCTCAAGACAAAGGAAAGTCACGTCTGTTGTGGGGGATTAATTCCACAGAGAACAGTGAAATGTGTGGCTGCTGTATCTCACCTGAGTTTTGCTCAGATTGAAAATTACAACAGCTGCTTTAGCCTGGCTCAAAATCTCCACCAGTGCTGCCACTTGGTATGAAATGCATTCTGGGATACTTGGCTGTCCCGAAGGATCCATCTGTTGGATCCTTCAAATTTGGGAAAAGAAAGCTGCATTTAAAGGAGCCTTTGAAATGAAACAGCTTTCATCGTGCCGCTGTGATGAATTCAGTCTTCAAATGCAGCCTTTAAAGGATGTGGCCCCTGAATCAGGACACAGCTATAGCTTAATCAGTTCATTTTGTTGTACCTTTGTTTGCCAGTTAAGCCATCCGGTAAGTAGGTTAACCTTAGACCAAGTGTCGATAACATTGAGATTTGTCTTGGGTTAACAGTTAATAGAACAAGCTCTGAAAATGTTATATGACATAATTCTGTTTTACTGACCCAGCATATCTGACACTAAAACAATTAAAAAGCGACTATGCTAACGTCACCATCTGCAACCAAGACCTTCTGTAAGTAATGTTACCAAGAATAACGCTAAATGGCTAATATTAGCAAGGCAACAAAGCCATTGTAGTCAACGCTCAAGCTAACGTTACCTAACTTTACTGTTAAAATGAATTATCCAACGTTACCTCACATACAGTATATCATAGCTATATAGCAGTATTCTTAATTAGCTTAATATAGCTAACGCTAGATTTAACGTCATGGCCAGATACACATTAATAACGCACACTTGTTCATCATGAATACATTCCAGGGTAGATGGTCGATGTATTTATTTAGTATTATGGTATGCATTTTTAGATTTATTGCTAATTATTTCGATATGCATTATTTAAATATATGTTATCATGGACACACACTTTGGACAGTGATGCACTCAACTAACTTCATTATCCAATTTATACCACTCATCTGTTATGGTAACATTGAACATTAGTCTGTATGCACAATAAAAGACAAGATGATCTATTTTCTCCCTTTGTCCTTTAAGTCTTTGGCTACATCCACACTAATACATTTATTACGCTTATGCCTGGCGTCCACTCTACTCTGTCGTTTTCGAACACCTAAACCGCAGACTTTTGAAAATACTGCTGACCCTGTTTTAGTTTGAAAACTCCAGGATTGTGTTTTAGTCTGGACGGGTGGAAAAAGAGACTTTTTAAAATGTTGATGCAGACAACCGTGTTCGCTTCCTGATTCGTCACACCCTTATCATGTGATAGTTCCATCTCATCGTCAATCCAAGAAATCTCTGGTCTTACTTTTCGCCATTGCTGTTCTTCCTCCATCGTATTTTCTGCAACTAAGCAACCAACCGCAGATTAGACAATCTGCTTCCTGTTTACACCGGCATGCGCATGTCAAGTATATGTGAATGGTCATATGATATGCGTTTTCAGGCATGTTAGTATGGACAGAGATTATTTCTGAAACGGTGCTAAAACACTCATGTGGACGGAGATCATTTTTGTTTTAATACGCTGTTTTAAGATGAAAACGTATTAGTGTGGACGTCGTTGTCTGTGAGGCACTTGATCCAGCCATGCTTTGTTGGACTACACACTCTGAACCATTAATCCATACTGAGTTTTGCTTTGTGTTTTTTTTTTTACTTCCAGGCATATTCCAGTGTGTTGGCACTTTCCTGTAGAGGCCAGGCAAGTGCAAACAGGATTTACAACACTAGGAGAAAGAATCCCATTAAACTAATCTGCTCATAAAGTGTGTCAGTGTTGAGAGTTGTTCTGAGCAGTTTTTTTTTTTTTTTTTTTTTTTTTGTGAGAGGATTTACGTGCCCTTTGTTTAGCTACAGTATTAATGGAATAGGTGGGGCTCTGACTGGTCTGACTCTGAACTTTTGTGCCTGATTGTTTTACTGTTTGTCTCTGTGAGTGTGTATGACCAACACTAGCAATATGCCATCTTATTGGATGCTGCAGTGTAAAGCTAAGGAGAGAGTTGACAGATATTTAGAGTTAGTCGGTTTAGATGAAAAAAAGAAAAATTTCTCATTCACTGGATGAGGCGGTCTCTTCTCCAAGAATTATTGACAACAGTGAGGACATATACATGGAACGCCAAACATTTCCTTAAGTTGAAGAGCTGAGGTGCTAAGACTTGATGCCCATGAGTCATTTGCTTCAGATGATGATTCTGTAATCTCTGACGGCAAAGACTGTAACCAGCTGCAGAGCAGTTTGGCAAACTGGGCAGGAAAGCACCAAATTTCTCATGCAGCTTTAAATGATCTGCTGGAATTGCTCTTGGCACATCACAGCTCTCTACTGAGAGATTCCAGGATATTGTTGGGTACTGTGCGCTCTGTTGATGTACTAGAGAAAGCTGGTAGAGAGTATTAGTAATTTGGAGTGCTAAATGCCATTGTAAGAGTACTTCATGCAAACAAAGCTCAGCTGGAACAAAATATGTGTGTCAATTTGCAGACAAATATTGATGGATTTCCACTTTTTAGGAGTTCAGCCACCCAATTATGGCCCATTCTTGGACATGTACAAAACTTCCAGAGTGATCCTGTTGTTCTGGGACCTCATCAATGATTTTCTGGAGGACTATGTCACTGAAATTGTTCAGTTAGAGAGTGGTTTTGAGTTCGAAGGCCTGACACTAAGACTGAAATTGTCTTCAGTGGTGTGTGGTGCACTAGCTTGTGCATTCATGAAAAACATTAAAGGACACATGGCTATTTCAGCTGTGGGAAGTGTACACAGGAGGGGACTTACACTGATAATAGGGTTTCTTATTCTAATACCAGTGTCCCTCTGAGGACTTCTATCAGATGACTAATGCGGAGCACCATCTTGACCCTTCTCCTCTCCAAAGGACATCCCTGAGAATGGTGTCAGGATTCCCATTAGACTATATGCATCTCATTTGCCTTGAGGTGATGTGGAGACTGTTAATGTTGTGGCTGAAGGGTCCTCTAACCTGCAGACTGTTTCTCTCTCAATATCGCCAGGCTTTCCCAAAGACTCCTCGATGTGACGAGCTACGTCCCTCTCGAGTTTTCTCAGAAACCCAGGGCACTAAGAGAACTGGACCGCTGTAAGGCTACAGAATTCAGACAGTTTCTGTCATACACAGGGCCTATTATCTTGAAAGGCATTATTAACACTGCAATTTATCATAACTTCTTGCTGCTATTTGTGGAGATCCTCATTCTTTCAAACCCAAGACTCACAGAAGAGTACATGAAATACCCAAATGCACTTCTGGTTTCATTTGTCCAGCATTTTGGGGAACTGTATGGGAAGAAGTACATTTCTTACAATGTGCATAATATAATATATACCAGGCAGAGGATGCTAGAAATCAGGGGGTATTGGATAATATCAGCAGTTTCAAATATGAAACTTTTCTGCACAACCTCAAGATGCTTGTGAGAAAATCACAGTCTCCACTGAGCCTAATTGTGAGGTGATTATCAGAGACCCCTCTGAGGCCAACCAGTTAAAAAAAACAGAACATTTCATCTGAAAAAACAACACCTCATTTTTATTTTTTAACATGGTGTCCATCAGGTCAACCATGTATGCCATTGTTGAGTTTTTAAAGGAAAAATCCACCGGTCCAGTGACCAAGGAGTGGGTGGATGGTTGCCTGGCCCCCACATGAGGAGGTGGACAAAACATCAGGTAATCTGCAAAACAAAATATACAGTTTGTAGGACATTTAGTGAAATACATAAAATCAAAATCAATAAAACCATAATTTATTAAACTCAAACACAACATCATGCTCAGCCTCATTCTCTAGAGCTGTCATTTTGCTCTGCAAATTACCATACAAATCGAATTAACATCTAAGGTAGTCACATAGCGAATAAAACTTCAGAATACACAAAAGACCTTTTTCTTTGTTTTCCCCCACAGACATAATGGACAAGGTTATCAAAAAATGGAGAGATTCGTGTGAGGCATCGGACTTAAATTCAGATGTGGAGGGAGAGAAGAAGACTAGGTATGTTGTGAATTTTACTTTTAAAAGTGTTGTTGACCTTACAGGGTGGATGCAGGAAGTTCCATTTGACAGTAATACATTTCCTAGATGTGCGACTCAGTATTTTGAAAATGTCCACATTTCTGAATATGTTTTTATTTATCTGGTGGCACAGTGAAAATTTGGTGTCCAAAAATCAGCTTGGGTCTCCGCCTTTTTGTTTTAATGCAGATGCAGGTGTTCTGGGATATTTTCGTGGCTTTAGCTAGCGAACTGGCACAGACCCCTCCGAGATCACCTGAACCATTTGATGTATGTTACGTTTGCCTGTTTCACACTGACCAGCAGATACGTTCAATCACACTTAGAGTTTTATATGATTATGGTTATTATGTCAATAAGGCTGAGTAAATTAAGAGCTGATTCTTACCAGAGTCTATCATCTATAGCTGCTGTAGGACGTATGACGGCCTTCCCTTTTTGTTGATTAAGCTCTTGTAGCCATGCAAAGGCAGTAGGACCATTTGTTTTTTCTTTGTTCCCTCTTTAGCAAAGCTGAAGCTCCACCACACAAGCTAGAAATGAAGTCCTTATATGTTTTACGGCAAATGGTGCACAGTTATTTTGGCAATAATGTGTGACACGTTTGCCCTTACAGACCTATAATCAATCGCAAGACCTTTTCCAAGGTGACACGAGAGTTATTATTATGTAACAGCAATTAAAAGGAGTTTTGTGTGAGGTCTTCAACTGCTTTGTTTAATTGCTAGACTTGTTATGACAAGAATGATTCACAACTCATTACCTGTATTAACAGCCATCTCAAGACAGGCGAGCAAGGTCCACACCCAGGGCAACCTACCAGGGTAAGACCACATTAAGTTCGTTGTGGTAATTAAGTCCTTTTGTGTTTTACGTCATATGGTGCACCGTTCTTTTGGCAATAATGAGTGACACCTTTGCCCTTAAAGGCCTAAATCAATCTCAAGACCTCTTCCAAGGTTAAACGAGAGTTATTCTTATGTAACAGAAATTAAAAAGGGTTATGTGTGAGGAATTCAACTGCTTTGTTAATTACTAGACTTGTTATGGCAAGACTGATTCACACATCATTACCTGTTTTAATAGGTAGTCCACAACAAGTCCAATATGAGACAGGCAGGCACTCTCCACACCCAGTCCAACCTACCAGAGTAAGACCACAATTAGTTCATAGTAGAAATGAAGTCCTTTTGTGTTTTGTCACATCAGGCAGATATTTTATCCAAGGTCAAGTTGTTCACACATGGTAGAAATTAAACCTTTCCATGATTCTCCATCTCATCATTCTCTCCACTTGGCAACTGCTCCCTTCTTGCTACACACACACACACAAATGAAGTATTAGTTATGATATTTTAAGAAAGATTATGTCTATTCATATGTAAACAGCAGTCAAGTAAGGGATAATCTGCACAGAAGTGTTAAAAACTTTCATCATGCAGCATGAAGGCAGAGAACACCCTAAAAAATGCAACCCATTTCTCTTTTTACCCCCATCTGAAACTCCAACTTGAAATTATGTCACGTTCACATACATCAGATTCATGGGGTGGTTCAGGAAGCTAAATGTAAAAGGTAAATGTAAAAAATCCAGTTGGGTTCATGTTCTTCGGAATGGAAGCACAAACCTTGTTGTTGTTAGCTTCTTAAGCTAATCACAAAGTTTGCTTTAGATAACAAGTGTTGGTTTTTCTCTGGTTTACAGAAACAACCACAGCAGAGAGGAAGGCATTTGGAGACTACCACATTTTAAAATTTTAACTGTGGTTCACTGAGGTTTTATCAGATCAAATTTCATTTCTTTTCACAGAAGACTCTGGCTGTGGACAGCCGTGTTGAAACATCACAACTAGGAAAAATCGAATTTATCAGACTTGTTTGCAATACTTGGTAGGGTGTTCATGTGCATTTCCTGCTTCGAAAACTGGACTCAATAACACATAAATGGAACATTAGCCAAACTCAAGGTACAAAGTGTTGCCAAAAATCATCTCCAAAACCTTGCAATCCTGTCTGTAACTGTATTAAATACCACTGATACACTAAACCGTGATTTGTAGTTTCAGCATCTTCCTCGAGATCCAGGGTCTGGCCAACAGGGTGGTTAGTTCCTGCTCAATGCATACGTACGTTTTTTAACGGGACAGCAAGATTCCTAGAATATTTCTGTATAATCATAATAATATTAATTTGTCTTACCATTCTCTTACTGCTTTTATATCAAACAGTTATCAAAAAGCTGTATTGGAAGCCCTGAGTGAGGTGCAGCTCCAGCACCAAACAGCCATGGTACAAACCCTACAGGCAGGAAGTGAAAGGAGGCTGCAGTTCCCACCTGAGGAGGAGGATATCGATGTTCAGCTTCCTCTCCAGTCACTTGAAGAATCACATGACTTACTTGAGGAGAAGCTGAAAAACACCTCCACAAAAAAAAACAAACTGGTGATGAATCCAATATGTATAGGGAGCAACAACCTATTTCATAGCCTCCTTAGTATATCACTTCCTCTATACTGCATTAATTAACACTTTGTATTTTTACAAAGTAATTTTAATTTGAACATTACCTGCAGTGTTTCTTCTGAAACCAAGAAATTATAATAGATTGGCATGGATGACTGAGAGGGTTTTTATCTTGTTCATAGAGTAGATGACCAGCTAAAATATCTTTTCTTTTCTTTTTTTTCTTCCACAACTTTGGTCTTATTTCTGTTTTTTTTGCTTCCTACCTAATCGGTCATGACAACACTGTTCTCATCTGCTTCACTGAAGAGACACAGGGTTATGAGTAAAGAGCTTTAAAGTGGTGAAGCGGGGCAAAGATCAAAAACCTCAGACAAGTCTAAAGCCCCTAAAAGGACTTTCTGAATCTTGACTGAGTTTAGCAGTTATTGCAAACATTAGTGATAACATTTCTCAGATGGATGACTGCATTTGTTTTGGAGAGAAGACAGTTGTTGACAAGATTTGTAGCAATTTTTAGAGGGCTACATGCTACAGGCTATTGATTGATTGACAATTTTATTGCCCTTAACGGGAATTAATTCTGTACCATACAGCAGTCTGTAGATAAATAACACCCATCACCAAAACAACAACAACAACAGCAGCAGCATATTGATGAATTCCCAACACAGCCTACAACAAGTGCAACGTCTACCAAGTACCACACAATAACAGCAGCAAGTTCACGTGTTTGCTAAATAAACAGTGGAAAAAATCCTCATAGGAGCTTTAAATCAGTCCACCGTAACCCAATCATCTTAACCATAGATTTGGAAGTCAAAGCACCGGGTAAGTGATTACCTCAGATTTATCTCTACAATTAAGTTGGTCTATTAAATTTTATCATAAGCCAAAAGAATGATGTCAAACCCACAGAAATAACACCTAGGTTTTAAAGAACTCGATTTTTTCTTTTATTTCAATTCCAATGGTGTCCTCTGAGCTAACCTTGTAATATACTCCTCTAAAGCTGTAGATAGTGGTCTACCATGTATGCTCTCTATCTATACTCCTCATTCTAGCCTACAAAGTCTATACTTGGTCAGTCTCAGTCACAACTTACCATTTATCTGTAGGGCTCTACTGCAAATCCACTCTGAAAGAGAAAAAAATATCAATAATTGGATATATAAGAATGAGCTTTTGTGCGCTTTTTCATTGGTCATCACATGCTTCTGTAATTATGTATGATTTATGTGAGATTAACAAATTCATACACACACATAAAACAACAATAACAAAAATGATTTTTCATTAAAATATGTATTGGACAATTGGAATTGAGGGAAGGGCAGCGCCCCAGTGCCCTTAATGGACCACACACCCCTGCTTGTAAATTAACTGTGAGATAATGGTCTCCAGTCCATCAAATGGAAGGAAGTCAATAAGCGGAAATAGCTTCTAGTTTGTATAATTACAGTGGTGCTGCTTTAAACAAAGATTAAAAAGAATACTAACATCATTCTGAAACTGCTGATCTGTAGGTTGTTGATGTATGACACTGCAGCTAAAATTTACCTAAAAATCATTATATTCACAGCATCAGCAGTGCGTAGCGAGACCCTGACAAGGTGTTTCAGCAGTGGCTTCGTCTGACAAGTGATTTCTTTGTTTACTGTTGATGATTTAGACCTGTTGGACGCTTTAAAAAGAAATAAAATAAATAAAGAAAATTATCATTGATTGATTAATTAAAACAATACAGGTTGATGTGTTGATTGTTGAATAAATTTTAAGAGCTGATCTGCTTGTTTATTTGTCAACTCTCACACTCCATTTAAGCCTATTAGGCATGATATAATATAATATAATATAGGTCTATACTGAATATTACCATACTGACAAAGGATATATAAGAGTGCGCTACAGTGCAAATATATGTAGGCAGTGTGTAGGATATACAGCGTGCCCCCGTTGAGCTGTACTGATGAAGATTGGTGGAACGTCAGTGAAGCAGCGGTAAGCAACATCTATGCAAAATCTTGCCAATGAGCAAATGATCCCTACACTGCGTAGCACCTACTTTTCCCCAATATGGCACATCTACTTCAGTGCTACATTGCTGTGCTGTCTGGATGTATGTTTCAGGGTTAACAGCATTCACATAGTTAAGAGTGGCAAAGATCTGATTATGCTAACATAGCCAACATTATTCGGTCATTTAGTCGAACGTTACTGACATATATTTTGTATTTTTAGGTATTCTGTGTTATTTCTGTGAAATGTGCTTTTAAAACTTCCAAGTTTACATCCTTATTACACAGGTCGGATGTGTCAACCATTTTCCATATGAACTCTTCGTATATTAACAAGGTAATCTCCGCTCTGCCCCTGCACAGAGCGGAGCTGCTCTCTGAACGCTGGTTTATTCAAAGTTTATTAATATTAATTGTATCGCGTGTCCAAATTGCACCAAATTCGACAATTCACTCCCTTGGGTCCCCAACCATACTATGGGGCAGTCGATAAGATGAACAGTTCTCAAGAAATGTGAAGGACAAACATACATACATACATATATACATACATACATAATAGGGATATGCAGAGAGCCAAGTATTTGTATTTGTATCTGTATTTGTTGAGGCAGCAAAATTATTAGTATTCGAATAAAAGTGGAAAAAGGCTTAAAAATCCTGTTTTTGTATTTATTATGCTTTTAATTTTAGAAAATTAAAGTGTTACAATAAGTGTTCATGAATAAACTACCTTATGAAGGAGGTCCCCACACCAGGTCTTGAACTGGAGTCTCCCAGATCATAGACGACTGCACTGACTACTGAGCTAAAACTTTACTCATCGACTCATTGCAGACAGACCTCTACCTATCTATACACCCATAACACAGAGACAGCACAGCACGTAACATGTAGTAGAACTTCAAAGGTGATTCTTGCTTTGCACTTTTCATTTATTGCCTATTTTTTTACAACCTAACTTTGTGGAAAGGAGAAGGTGAACAACAGGTTATGGAGAATCTCTCAGGACTTACCCCTGATAGATGTAACAGTGGAGCAGAGGAGAGAGACTGAGATAACGATGTAACTAACCTGCAAACTGGTATTTGACATGTTTTTTTTTTTTCTTCCCAAAAACAAATAATTTTTAACATATTTGTATGAAACAAATATTTGTATAAAACCCACTATTTGTGCTTTGCAGAATAATGTATTTGTATTCGGGCACACCCCTAATACATACATACATATATAGATACAGACATTCCCTCCTTTAGTAAAGAGATAATTCAAACCAACAGTATCTTAAGTCACCTCCAAGCACTGTATGAAGTTGATTTTAAAGAGCATAACTCATCAGACATCAATTAATCAGTTAATCAATTCATTTCCATACTATTTCTTGTTATGTTTAATGGGATAAAAGCAAGAAAACATTCGGTTTATAAACTTCTTTAATGGTCCAGTGGTAAATTGACTGAACACTACAGTAGCTACATCTATAACATTGATGCTTTATAAGCATTTGTTGTTGCGATGCTCTGTTACATATTTAAGGTCACAGCACAGCCACTCTGTAAATTATTGATATGACAGACTTGCGAATGTCGATACAGCTCCCAGAGACAGAAAGTGAAAGAAACCATGATGTAGAAGTGTGATCAATAGAGGTAGACGGGGTCGCTTGAGAGAAGTGAAGCAGAGCAACACAGAGAAAGAAAGGAAAGGTCGACAAGTGATAAGAAATTAAACTGTGAAGTTGCAGAAGTTATAATCCTCGAGGTCGTTTGAAAACAAAGCTGCGACTTGCAGGCACAGTTTTGCATGTTTTACCTGAACACCGTTATATAACACATGACAATGACTACCTTCTTACGTTGTGTTAGGATATGATATCAAAAAGGTCAAGATGTGTTTTGGTTAATTGAATTCCAAATTTATTGTTGCACAGCAGTGCCTCTCCATGGGATGACAGCTTTGAAGGGCTCAGTAATAACACAGCCTGGGCTTGTTGAATAAATAGGTGTATTATTTGTGGATCTGGGTGTCGGGGGAAAAACAAAACATTAGTAGGTAGCGGCATAACATATTGAACAAACACATCTTTATTGTTCTCTTTTCTTAAACTGTATCACACTGAGAGGCAGGATGCTGCTAAAACGGAGCTGGTTTAGTCAGCAAAGCCTTCCCTGGATAAATAAAAAAAACATTTACTCTTTTTATTTATTTATATGCATTCTTCTTAAAGTCATTATTATTCATGCATTGAGATGTTATTATTATTTATTATTTTTAGTTGCGGGGTTATTTATGATTTTCTACAGCGCGTGAAAAATACACCTGAGAGCAGATTTATTTCAGCGAAGATACTGAGTATCTGTATTCAGCATGCAGCAGTAGTTGAAGAGGTTGCTATACCGAGACTCAACCATCCACTAATAATTAGTTTGATGCTTTATAAACAAAAAATAAATTACTTTCCTTGGATTTTTTTTTTTCTAAATAGTGAGGCGAAATTATCATTTCTTTATTAAAATTTTCTTTCATGACTCTCCAGTGCAACATCTGACATATAGATTATAACTCAATTTCTACCAAAACTGACAATATAACAGCGAAACTACATAGTTCACGATTTAATGTCTTGCAGCTGCCATAATTTTTATCATGTAGCGAAGGAGACGTGGTAGATCAGTGTAATGGGCTCTCCTGTGCTCGGAGGGGATCTACATGAGCTCACATTTTGTTTGTTATTCCATGTTGCAAGAGCCCCGTACACTGTTCATGCGCCGTCAACCGAGCCATAAAGAGCATCTTTCACTCAGGCATCACTCGTGTGTGTGTGTGTGTGTGTGTGTGTGTGTGTGCGTGCACCCGGAACAGACTGAAAATCCCCTGTCAAACGTTTTGGTTGTCACTATTATTTCCGTGACTCGCATGTAAAACACGGTTAATGCCAAATTACACACTGACGCCACCTCCGTGTTCTTAAGGCTCTTTCTCTCTCTCTCTTCATCCGGCCGGTGTTTACATGCCACGGCGAGATTATAGCACAAATGAAAAATTATAACATCGCATTCACGGTCAGTCATCTGCAAGTGTTGATCGTTATCAGATGTCATCTTTCTGGATGCTTCCGCTCAGTGAATTATAGAGGAAAACAAAATTGCAAAACATAATCATAAAACCTGTCAGCTGTCAGTGATGAGATTGAAATGCAGATGATTGAAATGTGTTTCTTTTTTTTTGTGTTCGCTCGCCATAAATTGCGGTGTAAGGATAAGGAACTCTTTAACACGCATATTTTCCTGCACCCAAGTCATCAATCTTGCTTGTGCTGTGCTTGCAGTTGCATATTATAGTTTATCTTATATGTTAAGGCCGTTTTTTTTTTCTCACTTGCTGATGCAGTCACTGGGGGGAAAAAACACTTTAGTGCTGGTTTATTGTGATGAATAATTTCTGAAGGCATGGTTATCTGCTTGCCTGGTGCTCACAGCCTACATGATAATCTGCAGTCTAATCCAATCCTATTCTCCTGATGAGTGGGAAACTACTTTTGGATAATACCTCTCCTGGCATATCTGCATTTGGTGAGTGCACACTAAAAGAAATATAGATGGAATCTACAAAATCTTTTTTTTTTTACTCTCTGCATTTGCAGTAAAATTGTCCCTTCTCGCTCTTTCAAAGAGAATATGACGGTGATAGTTTATTCTGCCGGTACAGGTGCCATCAAAGCGCCTAAATGGAAGATTAGAAGTCATTTATCCTTCTGAAAAATATACTGTTTGGAGATTCCTCAGCAGCATTTTCTAAGACATCAGCTGAATATTTCTGTGGTTTCATTCATCATTATACCAGTCCTCTCTCTTTCACATAAGGAATAAACACTTATTTCCCGCTGCAGAGGACTCTGCACATATCCATCTGCTAGTTTAGTTTGCCTCCAAACACGACACAATTAATCATGCTGTCACACAATCTATGCATGAGTGCGAGATGGCCCAGGGTTACCAGGGACAGAATGACACAGTCAAACAAAATAGCAGAGGATGTTAACAACTCTCTTATGTTGCAAAAACTGATTTCATTAACACTGTGACCATGCAGGACTCTAAGTACACCAGTGTTGGAGTGTGTATCATCTTGCCTCAATGAACAAGGTCTCCAAACCAAAAAAATTATTCAAATAGGCAACATTTTGATCACATGTGAGATCTTAGTCAGGTCAAAATGTTGATACATCTCAAATAAAAGAAGTAAAAAGATAATACATCAAAATATCAACAATATATATTAAAAAATACAGTAATCTAGAAAAAAGAGGGGACTCATTTTTTGTTATACATGCATTTTAAAGATGCTTTTGTGCAACATGTCAAACTTCAAGTTACCCCTTGACTGTATTTTTTTTACAACAGTAATTATGTGCATATAAATACACCTCTTCAATTAGTCATCTTATATGTTACATAATTACTTTGTACGCTCAAAGTCAACCTTAATCAGTCAATCAGCTGTTCTCAAAGATGTCTTTCAGTGGGCTGAGGGGGAAAAAAAAAACACCCTAAAATAAATATAAAGGCCTGATTCTAACTATTCTAGTCTAACTGTGCTCATTACATGATTATATACAATTAGTGTTGCCTTCAGATGTCCCGATGATTCATCTGGTTCAAACAAACTGCCCTGATCCAACTATGAGTTAAAGAGAAATCCAATACGTCAAAGTGTTATAATAGGAACAGAGCCACAGATGTGGTGACACTCAAGGACTGTGAAAGACAGTGAAAAGAACAAAATAATTGGGTAATGTTATATTTGGCTCCATGCTTGGGTAATACAATACTCATCCTTATTTCATTCAGTACACGAGCGATGCCTCACCAGCACCCTCATAAATAATCTTCAGATATCAGATGCCTGTTAAATGAGCAGCTAACAATGAAAAAGCAAGTTTCTCTAGTTTCCATATATTTCTCAGCTTGCTTCCTTCCTCCCTGTGTATACGGAGGAAGTGACACCATCCCAGCAGTGTCCCCGCTGACAAAAACGGTTCATTTTGGTACCGTCTGTGGAAAATAATAAGACATTAAACCCTAGGAGGGCTGGAGAGCCTTATGTTCCTTGCAGCCTGTCTTCGAAGAGCGGCTTTGCCTCCTTTTCACCAAAGGCGCTTATAGGTTTGGGGGCTCCTGCCTCCTGCCACATTTCTGAGGCAGCTGTGTGATTATGGATGGAGATTACTGAGTGTCGGTGGGCAGAAGACGACCTCAACTGATTATTAGGGAAACAAAGCACTGCCTGCTTTAGGGTGGCCTGCTGGATTTCTGCTTGAACACCATTATCCTACACTTTGAAAAACAGTCTGGTAAAAAAAAAACAAAAGAGTTCAATAAGGCATCCCGTGGTTTCTTTTCACAAATCAAAGACCCTTTCACCACAAGAAGGTTTAATATTAGACTTGTACAGAAAATAGGCCATTTTATGTTTAAGGGTTCTTGTCTACTTCTGAAGAGCACTTTGTCGAGGGATTTTGTGGAAACCCAATTTAAAGCAACCCAGGCTTTAACCATCTCTGTTTCTTTAATGTAACCATTTCCTCATATGAGTGTGAATCGAATTATGTTTTAACTTGTCAGTTGGATAAATGTCAGTTAAGGCTAATGATATCATCTTACTTTAAGTGCCCCATATAAGCAGTATAACATTTAATTTAATGTAGTTGTAATCAGATAGAAGAACATTTTAAGTGTTTATTAATGTAAAAAAACGCTCTTCAGAAACCAGTGGGTGATGTCACGGTGGCCACGTCCATATTTTTTACCATCTGATTCAGATGTGTGATGCATTGTTTATATTTTTATATCAGGTTAGGTAATAATGAGTAGGACAGAAAATGATAAATGTCTACTTAGGCGCTGAGAACAAGTATAATGTTATAATTATCATTTTAATTGTGGTGAAAACACACCTATATTGAAAACCGGGACACTTTTATGTTTTATAGATATTTATTGGGACTTGGGACACCCAGCTTGTAACTGGGACAATCCTGGACAAACTGGGATGTCTGGTCACAATAATCAAAACTATTCAAACCGACAGCTGTACGAATTTGCGTCAGATACACAGAAACATAAATTTGTTTATGTTTTGTCACAAACCGGGCCACACGGTCATGACAAAGAAGGGAGATACACACAACAAAGCCAATTAATAACCAATTTATTTTAAAAAAAGAAAGTAACCTAAGAGAAAAACCCAACCTAACAACGGCATGTGTAGTCAGTGAGATCAGTAGCGTAGGTGAGTGCATGAGTGGAACAGTGTGTGAATGTAGTGTTGTATGGTGCAAAAAAAACAACTATCAAATATCAACACAAAAGCCCAAAAGGTGTCTCAGGGAGGAGAGCACACCAGCAACTGCACTACAAAGGGGGTTTTTGAAGAGGCGCTGGCACCCAGAGCCCCAGGTGTTACCGGTGCTCCTGATGATGCTGCCACACCCACCTCCAGTACCTGCAGAAACAACAGAGAGCAGCCACACAAAGTGAAGCCACAGGCAGACTGGGCAGAGAGGGTTGCAACAGTTTTTATATCGGGTTGGTAATAATGAGTAGGACAGAACATGATAAACATCTGTGTAAGTGCATCATTTTAATTGTGGTGAAAACCGGGACATTTTAGTGTTTTACAGATATTTGTGAGGACTTAGGACGCCCAGCTTGTAACTGGGACATTCCTGGACAAACCGGGATGTCTGGTCACCATAATCACAACTATTCAAACCGACAGCTGTACGAAATTGCGACAGATACACAGAAACATAAATTTGCGACAGCTCATCCTGCTGTCAGTCAGCCTGGTGAAGGCAGTTTGTTTGCTGCTGACAGAGCTGCTGAACACAGGTCAGACTCAGTGTGGACTGAACGGATAACACTCTCCTCTTCTTTTGTCGAGCGAGGAGGAGGAGGAGGAGGACAAAATAATCATCGCTGGATGATGTCAAAACCGTCTAGCGATGATGATGATGATGGTCTCTGACCTGCGTTCAGCGTCTCTGCGCACAGAAGCAGCCGTCTGTCAGCTGCAGCTCCTGGGGAGCCGAGAGGACGGAGGCCAGACAAACTGCCTTCACCAGGCTGACTGACAGCAGTAATTTACTGAACCAAAATAGTTGTGTATGTCTGCTCCATGGGAAGAAATCGACAGTGTTTGTACTTATAAATATATGATGATGACGCATATAATGGTACATGATACATGAATCAGTACACTGTAGCGAGCGAGCCCACCTGTCTGCCTGCAGTCAAACAGACGAGCTCACAGACGGACCGGCAGCCTTGATCAATCAACGTCGATACGGTTTATAAGTTCAAAACACATACAGTTGGATATCAACAGTCCATGTAGGCCTTCGCAATAAACGGCTGTCTGTGCAGGTTACGCTTCATGATTGGTTGATGTCTTTATTTGCTGTGTGAAAGCTCAGAAAAAAAGAGCTTGTTCCAAAAAAACATTATGAAAAAAACAAATTATGTCGCTTTTTTCACCACATGATGTCTGTGTTCTGTGTGAATGTACTCATGACAAAAACAACAGAACGAAAAAATGCCTTAACTAGTCCGAGGTTGACAAAACTGTAATTTAAGTTCATAAATCTGTCTCAGTTTTAGATTAGATGCCTTTTCTTTGTAACAGTATCTCTGTCTTTGTTTGCTGCCCTTCTCCTACTAACACTAACACAGTTTTGCTGATCCTGTACTATGAGGTAGCCTATTTAACCATTTAACTCCAAACGCCCAATTTCTCAAACATCGGATCCCCATTAGCTTCCACAAAAGGGGGTCGCTATAGTAACCCTGGAGTCCACAAAACAAACAAACAAGCCACATATTTCACAGTGATAAACAACAAAACAACAAAATATGCCTTATATCTTAATGTCTGTCTACAGGAGCCCATCAACAACACAACGGCAATCAGTTTTCACAGCAGGTCAGTTGTCAAAGAAGCTGTGAAAAAATTATTTTGGAGCCAGTGAATTGTTTTTTTTTTGCTTAAAAATGAATCAATTAAATTGCAATGTTGAGCACGGGCAATTTAATATTTCTTCATTTGCTTTTTATCAGTTTAAGGGTGCTCGTGTCATCGCTGTTGTTTACAATACTACTACTACTGTTCTTTAAGATTACTTTGTAAAACAAATTAAGTATTACAATATTATCATCATGAACATTATTGTTATTGTTCATGGATGTCAGATACAGAACCACTTGTTCTGTAGTTGTTGGGATAGTGAGACTATTCTTTTTAAAACATGCCAAAACATTATATATATCAGTATCTTCAAGACTGACGGCTAAAATATCCGAGGCGGTTAGCTGAATCCGTTATTATTTTCTGCTTTGCACGCTCTGAAATTGAAACAGAAAGTGTTCTCTGTTGCTGAGACAAGAGTCAAGTCTGTGTTTATCTGCACAGAAACAAATCTCACGCTAGTGCTCCACAGCAAAACATCGGATCATTCTGCCTGAATGATTTCATGCTCCGGGAGGCTGAGGTTAGAGAGAATACATCAGGTAGGAGGGCACACCTAAACACAGACAAACTGATTTGCTGTGCCCACGTTTTAGCACAGGTATGTATATCCCTTTTTTTTTTTTTTTTTTTATTACACATGATATTCAGAGGACTGTTTGATCGTTAAATTGTTCTATTGCACTTTAGTATACGCTTGAACGGATCCATGAGCTATTTGATTCACCCACTTTCACCCTTACAGTTTGAACAGTCAGAATGACAGTTGGATGAATCTGACATTTCATAGCAGAGAGGCTCTCGCTGAAAACATCTCTCTGTATTTTTTTTTTTTCAAGCTTACTTTTATGGCATTTACTGTTCATGACTTAATATTTCAAATAAACTGTGGATTTTTGTGAGATGCCTGCAGTATGTGACAGTAATAACTCACAGTTTGTGACAGTTTTTTTTTGACACATACCCTCATTAAATGTTGAAGTTTTTCCTTTTTGTCCTTTTTGATTTTAATTTCTTAATCTTGTGTGCACCCATGGGTTCAGTTGCCGTGGTGACTAGATCACATTTCCTCCTCTGTGGCAAGAAAACAAGCTCATTTGGTTTGTCATCTGTGATCTCTCTGTGTGTGTCTGCATCTTCTCAACACAGGCTAAACTACCAACATATATACCAGACCATAAATAAGTAACCTGGGGCAGTAGATCCATTGGGGTTGGCTTTTGGGGCTCATGAAGAAGAAGAAGTTTCCATATTGTAATAGGAAGATTTTGGAAATAATCAGTATTCATTCAGTCATTTACACTACAATCTAAACTCACAGGTCAGTCTCTAAACCCTTCACTCATAGAGACTGAGGACAATCTCCCAGCTTTTATTAATAAAACCGAGTGGAAAAAATTACAGAGTTAAAAAAAAAAACCCTGCATTGCAGAATCAATCCAAAGTCTTTGGTGCGGCCCATCATCTCATCCAACAGCTGACCAGACACTCACCTGCAAGCAGGAATGATTCACAGTGAGCATTCAGTCATTTCTCCCATACTGAGTAGCTCAGCTGTCTGTGGCTCGTCAGCACACTGCTGTAGCCAGAACAGCAGAGAGCAGCAGTAACAGTAACATCTCAAAAAAACCTCAGGCTAGAGGTGTCAAAATGAAAAAAAGCATGAGTGATGAGACGATTCATAGAATTGTTTTCCTTAAAATGTCAGGATTTTTGTTTGTAGGTCCAACAAACATAATAAGTTATTTTCTGCAAACCAGTGTATTGAAATAATGGAGCATGTCCATCATATTACAACTGAAAAAAAGTATGAAATTTCCATTCAAACTAGTCTCCAAACAACTGCACAGCATAATCCAAGTGTTTCATTGGCAAACAATTTATATTCTCTGCAGGGAGGAACCACAAAATGATGGAAAAAATTATAAGTGATATTAGACTGCACAAGGTGAACTCATGAGGATGTTAAATGTGATTTTTTTAGGGTGAAAAATAAGCACATTTTTTGTGCTTAATGTCTAAAATAAAAAACTTTTCTTTATTATCTGAGGGGTTTTTTTTGTTTTAATTTTGTAAGTAATGGCTTTCAGCAGTATTTCTCTTATTTTTTTCTTATGTGTATAATATATGTGTATTAATATTGTGAAAAGTTTAATCTGAAGTTTGCTTAGTTTATGAATTACAGGTAAGAGAGCCTTTTGTTTTCAGTTTTTTATAATCTGGAAGGAGAGTTTGTCTCTTCTTCTTCCATCTTACCGTCAGCAGATGTGCCGTGTTACAAGGCAAACAAGGCGATTTTATTTTTTTAAGCACATTTCATACACAAAGGCAATTCAACATGCTTTACATAATGCATTAAAGACATTAAAAAAGGGAAATACAGCAGGAAACATGAAAATGCTTCTTACACACCTTACTTTCCTTTAGTTTTCAACTTTCAAAGCAGACCCTTCCCTCTTCGTCTCCGTCGCTGTAAAACCCAGAGAATAGATCAAAGACGGCATTGATCCTCTCCGCCTTCATTCTGCTTTCAGATCTGAGGAGCAGCAGTCTGCTACTATAATCTACTGTACACATGGGAGGAGCTGCAGTATTTACTATATTCAACTTGTGAGTGTTTATTACAATTTTCTTTTAATGTTAAAAGACTACACTGACTTTGGGAGTTTCACATAGTAGTGACTTTACCCAAAAGGCCACATAAAGGAAAAAGTGAGATATATTTGATGTTTGGTGCATGGTAGTGAATTCAAAACACTTTGTTGTTGAATTTGTGAACAAAACATGGCACCATAGTTGCTGGATAAATCCAAATTTGACCCCAAATATGAAACTGAATAGTTCCACTAGCATCTGTAACTCAATGAACTGGGGTTCACTTTCCATATTCTAAGACAAATCGGCATCCACTACAGTGCCAGCTATCATAAGTTGAAACCTTTGTGATTTTAAGAAAGTTACACAACGATTATTAATGTGAGCATCTAAAAAGACCCCTAAGGAAACATAGCAGTGAAGAATTGTTGGTACTTGTCATTTTAACTCGGTTTTGTCCTTAAAATTCACAATCTTATGTCGTTTTTTTTTCAGCTGTAATGCTGTAATCTCTGCTTTTTAAACCAACCGCAGCTCCTTGACTCATCCGTGGTCTCTGCACCCCTGTCGAGCCGTGACATTTAACCCACCACAGTGTAGGACTTAACGGGAACTGCTGTTCATCAAAGACTGCAAAAAAAAAAAACAAAAAACAAAAAAACAGAGATCCTTGTCGAAACACTAAGTGAACATCACGACATACTGTGAAAAGGCTCCAAGGCTGTTTTTGAGTTAAAACAAATGTCACTTGGATTTTATGACTTTTTTTTTTACTTCTTCTTACTTACTTAAGTTACTTCACAGAACCTGGGAGTTCCGGTTTCATTTCATCTCCCTGTAGCAGAATTTCAGCTCAATGATTGTATTTTTCTTGCCAAAATGCACCTTGGGAGTCATAGATAACTTCTCCCCTAAAGTTTTTATGTACACAAGCTTGAACATTTTTATCAAGGAACCGGACATCATGTGGATGTTAATCTTCTGTGCTAATGATTCAACCAGGAAAGTTTCATGCCGATTCAAACCATAAAAGTACTCCCACTGTGAGTCACTTATGTAACGTTGTCTGTGGGGGAAAATGAAGCCAAAAACCAAACCTAACTTGTTTTTTTTTTTTTTATTCTCTTGTTTGCAGATTCATAATGTTTGAAAGAATGGTATGAGTTTTAGGGAAATATACTTATTTGCTCTCTTGCTGAGAGATCGACGGAGAGATAAATGCAACTCTTATGTCTGTATGATGAGTATTAGCTTAGCATAAAGACTGGAAGCAAGGGAAGAAGGAGGAAACAGAAATGCTGACTACCAAGAAATAGTTCCAGCATGTAACTGTCTGTAAACTTTTTTACAAGACACAGTGTGTTAATTAGTGAGCTTTAAAAGGTGCTCATAGGTGTATTTTTTAAATATAGAGCTAAGCTAGCTGTTCCCCCATGTTTCTACTCTTTATGCTAAGCTAAGCTAATTGCCTCCTCTGCTTAATGTACACACATGAGAGTGGTATCAATCTTTTCATTTAACTCTCAGCAAGAAAGCAAGTAAGTGTATTTCCCAAAAGCTTTAAAAGCAAAACCTCATTCCTTCATCAGAGGCGGAGTGCAATCAACCTCAGCTGTCTGCATACTTTGCTCAGTTATCGTGTGAACAAAAGAAGTTACTCTTGAAGTTACACAGAAGGATGGATCTTCTAACTCAAAGTGCTTTTTATCCTGTTTTACTACTCCTGGCAGGAACATCTTGGCCTGGCAGGTTTAGACAAGTCATTCGAATGATCTCATTACTGAACCTACAGTACGAGCTTTGTGTTCTCATTTCCTTCCTGTAAAACTATAACACCACAGCAAACACAGATGATTTGTTGTCAGTCTTCTCATTACACACTGAGTGGGTTGAACAGCCGTCTCAATTTCCATGAAATGTGGGTGCAGCCCTTTAATTCTGTTTTTTTTTTTTTTTTTGAGGGTTTTGCTTTGTGTTGACGTGTTAAAGCAATTATGAGAATACGGAACAGTAAAATAGCTGATAGCATTTACATGACGTGGGATTGATATGTATGACAGCGGGGGCTGAGAATCGACTCCTCGGGACTCTATCGCTCTTCTGGGCCGTGCTGACAGGAGCTCAATTAAACACCCCATCTCAATGACATCCTGGACGTGTTTGGATGAGATACCGCTCCGTGCACATTTCACCTGGACGCAGAATGATTATGCTGATCCCTCTCCGTACTGGGGGGTAATGCCGTTCTCGTTCATCACCGTGTTGTGTGCTCTGCCTTATTGAAAAACATTGTGATATGGTTCGATAAGTATTTTAAGCCCCATTTGAGGGCCTCATGTAAACACCACGTGTGTATTTCATTGTAAATCATACAAGCGCTTGTGTAATACGCATTGGCAGATCTATTTGTTCACAGATCAACTCTTTATCTGTTGTATTGTAGCTGCGGAGCATCGTTCATCAAATCCTGCTTACACAATTTAAGACTGTTGCTAATGAGCTTAACTATGAGTCAAAATAGAAATATTTCTCTGATTGCCCCACAGCTGATGTGGGGGATCTTTGATTAACACGTCGTGACAATGAAACACATACACACACACACACACATCGATACGCAGCGACACGCTCGCTATACACTGTACGATCCCTGCCACCGTGACCCCTCAGGAGGAGAAGTTTGGAAGTGCTGATGTTGATTAGCATAGCTTTGAGTGAGCCAACCCTTTGTCATGCATTTGCCACGATGAATCAAGTTCAACATCTGCAGCCACCGGGCTGTCACCACAGGAAGATTTGCCACAGATGAAGTTGATTTGCATATCAAAACCAAGGACCTCATGTGCTACAACCTCCTCATTTGCTGTGAAAAATATGTCCGCACCTGCTACAAAATTATCAATATGACCGTCACTACCCTCCTCATTTATTTATAGCTTATAGGCAGAATCTCTAATGACAGCGGAAAGAAATGATTTAAATGTGTTGGCTTATTAGTTAGTGTTACTATCTAAACGAGCTCTCTCAGCAGTTGCCTTTATTATCACATTAATTCTCCATTAGCATACAGAATGGTTAATTTTATTTTCTTTAAAGCACTTTTGTAGCTGCCTGAGCTCTAAATTATTTAGAGATGGAAACGCACTTATAGGAGAGACAATATTTTGTGTTCTTTCTAACTGTGCCTCGTGAATAATTAACCAGGAAGATAACATTTACTGCACAGTTCAATCTGAGCTGTTTAACCCTCAGAGAGCCACAGGGGCATCTGCGCCCTCAGCTGACTTTACTATCTTTCAGAGGTTGTAGCGGGCTTAGTTTTAAAGTTAGAGTGAAAATACTGGTATCATACCACCGACGGCATCCATTGGTACCAACCATGTCATGCTAACTTGTCGGGAAGGCGGCTAAATAATGCTCCAGAGCTAGGCTAAATTGTAGTGAAGGAAAAACTGGTACTGACGTTTTCAAAGGGGTCCGTTGACCTCTCACCTCAAGATATCTGAATAAAAATGGGTTCTATGGGTACCCACAAGTCTCCCCTTCACAGACATGCCCACTTTATGCTAATCCCATGCAGTTTTGGTTTTTTGCATGCATGTATAAATGTGTTATTTTTACCTATTCTAAAAATAGTGTATTTGAATATTTCTGCATACTGGGGTCCCTAAACAGTCTCGGCATTGCATAAATTGGGTCTAACTGGAAAGATGAGACTCTTGTGGATTTAATGAGCCCCGATTGTATTCATATGTGATGATGTAGCCATTTCTTTATACTGAGACCATTTTTTGAAATTTGACCTCACTGTATAAAATGACCTATTGTGACCTCTGGGATACAGTTTCTTTAAGACTAAAGACCAAGCTCTTTCGCGAACCCCTCTGCACTTGATGAACTGTAGGGTGAAAAAAACCCATAAAAACAAAAAAAGCAACAAAAACAAACAACAAAAAAAACATACTTTTATGCACTCTAATCCTATCGGGCCCAAACTTAAGCTTTATGGCACTTACTAGTGTTGTTGTCTCCTGACTAGATCCTTGCTTGTGTTGTATCAGTCTCATATGTACGTCGATTTGGATAAAAGTCTGCTAAATGAAATGTAATGTAAAAGCCTCATGAAACTTTACAACCACAAACTACAGGCTGAGGGCATTCAGGCTTTCCTATATATATATTCCTAGATATATTGAAAATAAGGGGATTTCTGAGCAATTTCCAGAACAGAAGTGCTCGCCATGCAATCACCGAAAAATGCGATTCTTACAGAAATCTCCAAATGTCAAAAGTTTTTGATACAAAATCACAGCATCAATTTTTCTATGGTGTTCTTCAAGGTCTCGGTGTCTTAATATGGTATTTTGGCGGGATTTTTGACCATTTTTTATCAACTGTCAAGTGTTCAAAAATGGTTAAATTTTGCAGCAAATCTGTGTAACAAATGGTATCAAGCCAAAAATTGCTGCAACAACTTATGAGACATAATTGAGCATCATAATGTTGTAAGCCCTTATACACTCTAAACCAGGGGTTCTCAACTGGTCTCACTCTGGGACCTACATGTTCCCATGGTCATTAACGTGACCCATTTTTATAGCATTCAGCAGCACAGCGGTATGGTTTTCAGCTTGTCCACCACTGATTGTCCGCAGCACCTCTCTTACCATGTCCATGGCAGGAGGTAAAATAAGCTCTCCGGCTATTGTGTGGGGGTTCTTGGCCTTCGCAATACGGTGAGCTACATGGTAAGATGTCCGAAGAGCAAACACTGTCAGACACTACATATCACACACCGGGGTTTCTGTTCCTTTTTATCCTTAATGTACGAAAATCCACATTTTAAATACTCCGGATCATATTTGCGCTCCGCCATCTTGTCTCCGAACATCAACACAAACTTAAAGTGAACGTCAATCAAATGATGGTTACCATGGCTACGGCGCACAGACTGCTGCACGTCTCTGACGTATGTCTGTCAAAATATTTTTTTTTTCAAAATAAAAGACAAGTCTGACATCAGATGCACATTAAATATTATTTATTTATTTATGACCAGCTGTCCACGACCTACCCAGAATGGGTCTGTGACCCACTTTTGGGTCGCAACCCACCAGTTGAGAATCACTGCTCTAAACTATCAAAATTTGAATTGGCACCTAACCAAAGCACAATGTTTATTACAGATTTACAACTAGAAAAACCTGACACGCTGTGATGAGCTGCATCTCAAATTACTTCAGGTTCCCACCTTTCAGCTGATGTATACCACTTCTATGTGGTATATACTGTTGACCTGCGATCTCCCCCTTAAGATCCCCGCCCCCCCCCCCCCCAAAAAAAGACAAAAGTAGGTCTATGGTGGGTCTCTAAGGGTTAATCAGTGTTTTATTCTGTTTAACATAAATAGTTTGGTCATTTCAACACATTAACTACCCGCTGTGCCTGGATGAAGAAAGTGTTGGTAATTTTTCTTCTTTAATTGGATTCTGCTGTGATTCTTTTTAGCTACTGTTGTCTCTGTTTTCATTTACTTCAATTATGCTTCTGTTGATATGATTCTGCTGACTTCCTCTGTATGTTTTTATCTAGCTTAATTTACTACATCATTCGCCTTATACTCGCATTGAAAAGTTCACCTCAAACTGTAGCGTGTAGATAGGATTCTTACTAATGTGGAAAAGGAGGAAGGAAGAGGTTACACGTTTTTCTTGGTAATGGCAGGTTATTTCCCAGCTGTCTCCCACAGTGATGGAATATGAGTTAACAAGGAACCATTACATCCAGTAGCAGTATTTGTCTCACGAACCGGACATCCATGGACAATACCTTCTAAATAATGTCATGGGTGAGAGGAAGATCTCTTACATCCCAGGTCTATTTTCTTCTACCATTAGAGCTGCTACGTCGGCAGTATGAGCAACACTGGAGGGAATTATTGAGTCATTTCGGTTTGACGTCTAACAACGAGCTCACGAATGCAGGTAGCAGTGAACCTGCATGCATTAACAAGACCGCGGGGCAAACGAAGGGGGCGAGTCAGTATCAGCTGCAGCAGATGCAGAGAAGTAATTGACTCTTTTGAAAACAAGCAGCCAGAAACAATTTGTTATTTGCCTTTTAATCGGAATTACCCAAGAAGGGCAGATCCAATCTTCAATAACAGGAAGCACACTAGACCCCCAGATCCAACATTTGAGGAGGAGAGGGAAGGACTTAGATAAGCTCTCAATTATCCAAGCTATCTGGGAACAATGACCCACCAACACAGACAGGGTCGTCTTTACGCCCCGGTTTAACTCAATTAAGGAAGGGAGTCAACCAAGATCTGGTTAAACTCAATATCGCTTTGTAATTAGATGGGCATGAAATCATTTTTAATGCCTTATTCGTCAGAGGGTTTATTAAATTACTTTGATTTATGGTTAAGTTAGTAAGAACATAATTAAAGGATAAGGTCAAGAAGGTTCACATAAAGTTCAGTGTAATATACTGGAAAAGTCAAGTCAATTAGTCTTTTTTCCTTCATGCCCATCGCCACATGGTTTGAAAATAAACATATTTTAATGCCCACTTATTTTAATTATCATACACAAGAAATGAATTTGAATTGAATCCTTAGAGGTTTATGGGAGGGAAAAAAAATAGCGCAGGAATTATCTACTGGAGACGTATTAGCTTTTATTGAGCTTCATTAGCTGCAGCATCCCAACAGATATATTAAAGCAATTTCACATCCCAGTTCACACTTACTTACAACTACACCCACAGTTTTGCAGAGTTCGAAATCTGTAAATATATAAATTAACATACGTTTAAATCAGCATTTCTAAGTGACCGTTTATGCACATTGTATGCAGCCACATGTAATGATCTCTCCCTGTTCACCTGTTTCTCCCTCACACACAAACACACACACAGTTAAACCCTCATCATTACAAGTTGTAAACACTCAGGGATCACAATTGGAGCGATGGGGGATTGTCGGTGGGGAACGGCGAGACCTCGCAGTCACAGGTGGTTCAGCTCGGGGAAATTTATCACAGGAGACATTCTGACCTGAGGGAGCAGTCATGTCAGTCGACCTGAGAAAAACAAGCCCAGTGGTCGTTATGAGGGTATTTTAGTTTGTGAACACTCAGAGAAGGAGCGGTGGTGGCATCACGGTCAGATGAAGAGGGGGGAGCGGTGTAGAAACGGAGCGAAGAAGAAGCAGGGTGAGGAGGGGGGAGGGGGTCGTTACGCTCTGGTGCTCGTTCGTGTATCGGGTTTTGCCCACGATTGTTGTGTGTCATTGGACTTGCTTCTTTAGCATCGATGTGATGCAATAACTCTGTCTTTACATCACCTGGGGACAAAGTGACTCATTAAATACACGAATGTTGCACACGCACACACACACACACACACACACATTTGGTATAGCATGGAATGCATACAGCATGTTTGTGCACTTAACAGTCTTGTCCCAGCTTACACACACATCCATGGGCTAGCTTTCACACAAACAAACTGAAGCACACACACACACACACACATAAACACATAAATACACATGCACACACATGCACACACGTGTTTGTGCGTGAACACACTTGAGAGACTCAGGAGGAAAGACGGAGAAGAATCAGCCGAAGACGGAGACAAGTTGCATTTATCTTCTGCATGCTATGCTGCTGCGTGTGTGTGTGGGTGTGTTAGTCCCCTTGGATGAGCACACGCGGCTGAGGATGCAGCTGGGAGCATGAGTTCTGACCGAGAGGAGTATGACATGGTCTGTCAGAGAGCTGTGACCCTCATTGTTGACCTTTGCCTGCACAACAGCACACTGTTGGATCAGGACACCTGTCAGGATTTCCTCTTCCTGTTGTCTGGCCGCAAAGATCCGGGTAAGGACTATAATTAACTCCTGATCTATATTGAGTGTAAGGCAGTAGCTTCACTGATGTGCTTTGTGAGTCTCCATGCTCATGTTTGTTTTCAGGAGAGAGCTAATTTTAAAGGATTTTGTATAGCAATGCTTTATTTGTATGCCAAAGGTAGCTACAACCTGCCTTCTTGCCCTTTAGCGTTTGGTTTTACTTCTTTTTTCTTTTGCTCATCACTTGTACGGTTAGATATGGTTGCTCGGACAGGGCTTCGACTGAGCGTTGTAAGCCATTAATACAGTTTTTGTGACCCCAGGGCAACAGGGAGCAATAGGTGTGTAAAACAAACTCACAATGACTCCCCAGTTTGCTCCAGAGAACACAGCTTCTATACCGTTAATAGATCAGCCTTAAGGCTGACTAATGTCAGCTGATGCTGTCCTGACCACTCAAGCTTACAATGAAAAGAGATGAGAAACAAACAGACCTTTTCAGAAATGTATGTATGCACAGCGCCCGGGCGAATAAACATATATGAACACGTTAGCGCAAGAGCGGTAGCGTTGTGTGTTTTATCTGCTCTGCAAAGTTTCAGCCTCCTGAATTGGATTTGTTACTTATTCATGAGGGACGATTTACACATCTGTTGCAGCCTTGTGCATCTGTTGCTTTGGCACCTGCAGTGGGTTTCACCCCCTTTTAAAGGAATAATCCTTCTTTTCAAGTGCATTATTAATGTATCAGTCCTACTATAGGCTCTGGCAGACTTTGTGTGTTTTAACTCTTTGTTTGGTGAATTCTAGTTTTGAGAATGTGCTGCTCAGTCTGACTAATACTGGTCAAATTGTCCATAAAAGCAGAAAAAACTTGTGAATTTTATGTTTCAATGCAGATTACGCTATACGATAAATGACCAAAGGGTGTTTAAAGCAATGTAGCATTGAGGATTTAGAAAGACGGGCTTCAGTGAGCACTCACAGTGTGAAGATATTCAGACAGCACAGCTTAAACATTAAAATGTGTTCTCTTTACAATTTGAAGAATGCTACTCTATTTTTGTGAATGAAAAAGGCTAAAAAAAAAAAAAACTTAACCCATGCAGACTGATCTAAAGCTGGATTTATAATATTAATGCATCAGTAAGTATATCATATGATTTCATTATGATCATGTGATCTGTTGCATATTTGATATCTATAATCAAACTCCATAATTGTTGTGCTAATCCATCTAATTCTGTATTTCATTTTCCAACCAAAGGATTTGGCTTTGTTCTAAGTCCATGAGCACTGACTTCAGCTCCTATATTTGACAGAAAAATGGGTCTTTAGCTGTGTCAGCAGGTTCACAGGAAGAAGAAAATACCATTCCTGGTTGCTTTTTTAAAGGAAGGGTCCCTGTTGTTCACAGAGTGCATGTCACACCAATCCTGACCAAATCCACTGTCACCTCACATCATCCTCAGTGGAGGAATTGAACGTACATCACAGTGCCACTGGCATCTACTACTGAGCTGTGGGGACATTAAATGCCATTGCATGTTATGTGGTCATTGATGTAAATTATTTCTGCCACATGGAAGCTAAAGACAAGCTGCTTCTCATAATGTTGGAGGATGTGTAGGTTGGGGGTTGGATGAAATGTCTCCTTGTATATATTTTCTATGCTACAGTGCATAGATCCTGCAGAGAGTGGCTGTGCACGGTCGGTGGAGAAACTAGAATTCAAACAAAAGATTTTCTACAGACCGAGACAATGTAGGCTGAGGCAGCAGTTTATTATGCTTTTCTTTCTTTTAATATAAGTTTGAGGTCAAAAATCACAGTATCCGCAAGTCATAATTTATCATAATACTGCAATGCCAAAATGCTATTTATGATCATACATTCTTATTTGTCAGTTAAAGCAGCTATAATCTATATTTTTATAATAACAATGTCACTATTTTTGCTGTTGAGTAAGTAGTAAAGTAACTTTTACTTTTTTTAAAGGGGTAATCAGTACCGTAACACAAACCTGTGAGTCTCCCCCATAACTCTGCTTTCTGTGCAGATTGTGAGAAACTAGGAGAAATAAACAACAGAAACTTTTTGTTCATTACAGAACTTCTTGGCTGATATGACCCTGTATTTGAATTGTACACTGAATTTGCCACCGAAAGATTTTTTTTTAATATATTTTATTTTTACGCCAATACTGCCTCTGAAAATACAGTCAATCTTGTGATGTGAAATCTGTATAACTGTATTTTTTTTTTAATGAAAAACAATTTAAAAAATCTTATCATAATAGTTGTTGACAAGTTGACAGGTGGGGGTGCTTTGGACTTAAGAGACAGGAGCTAAGACTGACTGTTAAGAGACAGAGGCTGAACTAAGGGGCTGCAGTATAAGATAAATAAGACATTTTTGAACTGTGAGTCATGCAAAGCTACTCTAGTGGAGTCTAAAATAAAAATATAAGAGCTGGAAATGAGAATAATAAGTCTCCTTTAATCTGTAGCTCCTCTACCGTTAACAATGTAGCCCTCTGCATTATTTTAAAACATGCAGCCTTGTAGCAAGTTTCAGCTCATTGTTTAGCTGTCCGGCTGCAATTTTACAGTTAAGTTTCACTCTCACCACTGTCATGGCGTTGTTTTCGCCCGTAGCAAGCAGGAAACTGCAGGAAATAAGCAACTGTCTCCTAACAAGATATGTCAATGTTATGCTCACAACTTGTTTCCACTGCATCTCTGAAGTTGACAGCACATCTCCTTACACCCCCGGCTCAACCGCTGCCATAGGAACTTCCCACCTATAGAAGCTTGATGCTCGGATGGCACTTGAACAAATTTTCCTCTCTTTTGAAAAGTGGAAAAATATGCACAATATCTGCTGCGTCATTACAGTTTTCGTTATGCGACCTTGCCGAGTTGACACAATGAACTTTGATATATTTGAATGGGTAAAATATTATTTCTGATGTGCAGTATGTGGTGCTGACGTAGCTTCCTGAAGCCAATCAGAACAGAGTGGGCTCATCAGGAGGGGGCCCTTAAAGAGACAGTACCTAAAACGGGCTGTTTCAGACAGAGGCTGAACTGAGGGGCTGCATAAAAAGCCAGAATAAGATAAGTAAGGAGTTTTTTTCAACTGTAAATCATGCAAAGACATACCAGTAGAGCCCCAGATTAAAAATATAGACCTGAAAATGTGAATATATCCCCTTTAAATGTCAGCAAATAGAGCGCTCTCTGCCGAAATGATCCATTAGTCTCTGTTGCCCCCAAAATATACCATATGTGCGTTCTTAAATTTATATATGTAATGTTCATTTTCCTTTCTTCTTCATCCCAGCTTTTAGGGATATTCAAGAATATAAAAATGGATCACTTTCATTCGCCCCATTTTCTCCTCTGTGACAGTGCGCATTAAGCCTATGAACATACAGCTGTTTGAATATATCTGCAGCTATCAGGCTCACAGCAGCAGAGTCATTTCACCAGAGCAAATTTCCCTCCGAACTCGCTGCCGTTGGCTTATTATCCCCTCACTAGTTTCGAATCGATTATGATAAAATAAGAATGACCAATTAGAAAGCCTGGGACTTCCAATTCCCCTGTCCTGATGTGGCTGAGAGATAATAACCCATTGTCTTTATTGACCAATTGGTTGAATCTAGAGCTGGTTGATTGTATTCCAATCAAGGATGAGAATGTCACAGCGCCGGACCCACCTGCTGTGCGTGTGAAAGGCAGCACAAGACTTTTCCGGTGAGATAAACGAGAGCCCGGATCAGCGGCTCACACTCTGCTGAGAGAACGTTTCCCACTGATCAACCTTACCTTAGAAATTGCTATTTGCTTTAAAGCATTGATACAGGTTACTAAACATATCCCTTAAGCCTGTGCAGGTCCCGAATGGCGGGCTGCACTTATAACCCATCTTCCACCCCCACTTCTGCTCATGCTCATTACAAATTCCACTTTCATTATCAGCTGCAGCTTCAGGTGTGTGGGCTTGAATTGACAAGGCTTATTTTTGATCACATTATTTCTCACACGCCCATCTCATCTTGAGGTTTATTAAGCAAGACCTTGGATGGCAAAGGACATTAGCATCAGTGGATCATTCATCTAGTTCCCATTGGTCTGCTCCTCTATCTGTGGTATTTACAGGCACGGATGGTGCATTGCAGGTTGATTCCAAAACAGAAAAACAAGAACATCAAATTAACTGCACTGTGGAGATTAGAACCCCAGCTGAACCACTGTGCCTTTCAATAATTCATGGCAACTGTCTACTGTCTTGGTATTTTATTGATACAACATTTCACTGTAGACCACAAAAGAACACTGGAGACACGGTCTGTTCCTGTTGGGGGAGATAACACGCCGAAAAATGTCTGTCTCAGCTGTCATGAAAAGACCAAACGCCAGTCCTCAAAGGCCTGTGCCATTATTGCTGTAATCAGAATATTAAAACACTCTTTTTTTGTAGTTTTTTTTTTTTTATAGCAGTCACTCAAAGTTGGGCAGAGAAATAGATCTGAGATACAGCATTAAGGAAGGTTTATATAGTCCTATCTATTCGTCAGCCTTTAATCCTTTCTGTGCACCTTAACACAAGTGAGGAGGTATAAGATTATGTAATGTAAGCGTGGTTTGATTGCACTAGGGGTTAAAATCAAACAGACACACCAGAGTAGGGTCAGCGATCCGGTTCAGTGGGAGGAGGAAATAATGACCGGCCAAGTGGAACACATTTTTCATTAAAATTAATGCACTAAACACAAAAGTCAAACAGCGGCTTGAATACCAATCAGCTCTTCTGTAAGCAGTCTGTGAACAGCATTATAATCCATCTTTCTCTGAAGGCTTCTCTGGTGTTTCCTCCACACACATTTTAATTTTGAAGCTCAATGGCAACTGGGACGTCCCCGTAGGTGCTAATTTCTAGTGATGTTATCGGCTCCTCAGCTGAGCAGCTGGGGTTCTATCTTGAATGTGAATCCATTTCCATGAATAAATAATAAAAATCCTTCTTCTTGGACTAAATAGGGCAGACGACACCACAGTACTTTGTACCTTTCGTAAGTGACTCACAGAACAGTGCTCCTTGCATGGTTGTCTCCTACAAAATGCATCTGTGTCATTAATGACAAAAGTGTTATTAAGGTTGATTAATGTAGAAACTTTCTGTGTGTTACCCAGGTCAGCGCACTGAAGGTCTCTGCTGGGCTATTGAGCAGTAACATTGGTTTATTGATTAAAGAATCAGGCCCCAAGCAAGCACAGCAGTGAGAGCCTCACAGGACGAGGAGAGGCACAACAGAGCATGAGATTTCTTTTCGAATTGCCAACTACCTCACTGGAGCATAACATTACAACATAGAACAATTGAGTGTTAATTGACCATTTGCTTTGCCTCTTCCACCCTTAGTTACTGTTGCTATGTCTGCCAAATTTTCCGTTAGTACCGCAGCACATAATGCAGTTTACAATGAAAACTGGCAGATTTACAACTCAAAATTCTCACAAGGTGTCTGCACAGAAAGCGTTTCAGCCACATTTTTCAGTCGTCCGTCTCACACACATCCAGTGAAACAGAAGCGCTCCCATTTTAATCAATACAGCTGTCAACACTGGCTCACGTGTCGTTCGCACTTAATACATGTAATCACGACCTGAAGTCTACACGCTTCCCCGTTTACGTGTTTAACTACAGTGATTGTGTATTTATTGAGCTGTGAGCACTGCCAAAACAGACTGAGCTGCTGTTGTTGCTCTGATGTGTAGACACAGTGTTAATAATATTGCACCAATGGTGAGAAAAAACAAACAAAAGCAAGCTTCTCATTTCTCGCTGGCGACTGTCAATTTTGTCAGCTGAAATGACAACTGTCTCTGGCAGATTTTATCAGATGCAGCTAACTAGCTAGCTAAATAAGGTAACACAACTTCTTCATGAACTGGCTGAAAATGCTGTGTCTGGCAAGAATCCTGTAAAAGAGGGTCTTAAATATATACTTGATACATATACTCGATGATCTATTATTGTAGATAACGAGTTCGGCTGGGGTTGCTGGAGTGTAAACTTCCCCAAACCCAATAATGAGCAGGACAGAGCCGCTAAAGTTAGCCTAAACTCTAATAGCATCCAGGACCAACTGCCACACAGTGAATCTGCTATCATGACCTGAGCTTTTAACCATAACCTGTATACTCACCCACCAAGAATAGTGAGTAATTCAGTGCTCTTTGATTTTGCAAGTATGGTTGGGTTTCTATTGAGCTAGCAGCTTGTTAGGTGGACATGCTAATGTTTGCAGTTCACGTTTGAGCACACAAACACACATTTGAATCCATTCTTTACACCTTCTCTCTTGTGTTTTTGATCTGGAAAGGCTAAAAAAAAAAAAAAAAAAAAAGACACCATCCTCCAAACTCTTTCTACGAGTATCGTTTTTACTATAGCCCCCACGCACACGTCTTCAACATGTGGGGAAATCCAAAGCTTGACAGGCCTGCCGTGCCTTGTTAACGTAGCTATGCTATGATTGGAAGATCATGGTGCGGGGGCAGGGGATTTGCGTGCAGCAATTGCAGAATGCTATATTGTGTTTTAGGATGGGTTAATTGTGGGGGTAGAAGCTGAGAACGAGAAAAGAATGTGTTTTTTAAGTCTTGTTTTACCTCATTTGACTTCCTCGCCATCACTGTCAAGCCCTTTTCATACCTCTCATTTCTAACGAGGTCCCCTGTATCTCTTCTGTCTCAGGGTTTCACTGGCTGGTTCGGTTCATGTAACTGTTTTTATGGCTGTTGAGCTGTCTGTCACGGTAAAAAGCTTTAGGCCTCGTGGGACCGACACTTCTGTCACGCTTGCAGGGTTGATGGTGTAGAATCAGACATGGGGCCTGTACACTTCATCACACAAATTAATGTGCAGTCTTAGAGGGTAATGTAGAAATATTGTATTGTTCCTGCAAAGAACAAAACCAGGACACAGATCTGTGAAGACATAATTAACTCTGGCTTGGACCTGACATTGTTGAGAGACACTTTTTGTGTAATTTAGTATATTAATGTCTTGTTACATCAAGAGAATCTCAGTGATTCGAAGACAGAAAATTATACTGTTATCCGAGGCAGTTTTCTCACAATGTAATAATTTTTAACTATAGTTCAGTGTTCTGCTTGGAGCTCTTAAGAAGTTGGTATAACCTCAATATTACCACTTCAGTAGAAAGTTCTGCTTCTTAACTCAACTTAGTTTTCTCTTTGCAACTTTAAGTATAATTTGTGCCAAAAAACAGAAGGAAAAGACAAGTTTTATTGATGTTATTACAATTACTACTGATCACCAATGTAATAACAGAATTCTCAGGATTTATAACTGGAGCCATTATAATCATAAGGGATAATGATAATTTCAGTAATTTAATCAAAAATTGTTTCTCCATGTTTGCTGTCTACTGTTTATTAACATGTTTGCCATGACATCTTAATGTGTCAGTGGTGTGTTCACAGCTTGTGTTGCTGCCAAGTGCAAAGAAATCAATTAATGCTGATTTAAATAACAAATAAACTGTATTTACAAGATAGTTAAACAATAAATATTCAACTAGTATTTTTTACCCCATCTCACAAAGATCTTTTTTTACATTATGGTGCTTAAAGTGTACACAGAAAAACAAAAACAAGGAAAATCTCTCCTGCACAATCTAATACAACCCAGCACACATACTGTCCTACAATGAATTAATCTTATTGTATTCAGTTTTTATTCAGACTGGAGTTGGTCTTTTTACTCACTCGAGTTAAAAGTCACACTCGTCTTCTGATTACAGCCTACAACTCAGGCCCTGACTAGTACAAGTAAATAAATCTCATGAAAAATTTACTTTTGGATCCCATGGGTGGAAATCATTTATGGTTAGTCTGCGGTCTCTGGGGAAGCCTGAATTAATTCACAGTCATGTGCGTGTGTATGTACTCAATGCCATGCGGAGAGTCTATTAATCAGTAATTACAGACCGTTGAGTTTCGTGATTGATCAATCAGAATCAAGCAGTAGGAAACTACTAAGAGAGGACAAATTAAAATTCATAAACCAACATAACGTCCTTTTACTGGATGTAGTGGGCAGATTAAATTTCACATAATTTTCAATGCTAAAGTTTTCATTTTCATCAAACCATATGTTCTATTATAACTAAATATAGACATAGACACTTGAGTAAAATGGCTCATTGAAATAGTGTTGTTATTCTCACAAGTGTCCTTTGACCAAAAGAGGTCCACTCAACAGTAGTGTGTGATGTGTTTCATCTGTTGCCTGTGGGTGAAGGAGGCGAGTGTTTTTCCCACTAATACTTGTAACCTAACCTGACACGCCAGATGGTTTGTTACACAGAACCATCTGAGAGGTCGTCCTTGGAAACTGTTTGGAAAAGGGCAGGCACTTTCAGAAACTACTTGGCAGGTGATTGGATGAACTATCTGTTTATCACCGTCTATCACTGTCTGTCGTCACACCTGAACCACGCCCGTAGCTGCCACTAGTTCCTCATAGTACGCTGATTGGTCCAAACCACTGTGGTTCAAGACGCAAGTGCACAACTTGAAGCCAGACGAGACGGACTCTTGCGTGATCTCGTGATTCCAGCTGTCTCGCAAGGTAAACTGTAACCACCCACAGGCTATGACAAGATAATGAGGAGGAGGAGGAGGAGGTCCACTATATTAAAACTTTACTCACTAATTAGATAGAGATGTTGCATGCATGAAATTAAATACAAATACCAATGCCTATGGGACAAACCAAGGGTGTAATATGTATGCAGCACTGCAGTTTCCCAACAGTGACTGAATACTGCTGCCATCTATTATGACACTGATTGAAGATGACTGCATGTTTTTTCCTCATTTATTTTAAGGTTCAGCCAAAGGGGAAGAGCACCGATGTATGTATTAGTTGATAAGATAGTTCATTATACAATGTGTAGTGTGTCTTTTTTAGGTTGCAGACAATACTTTTTTGTGTATGCCTATTAACCCAGTGTTCCTGAGCTGCCAGAAAATGTGTTGGTCACAGTGCACCTAGAACATATGGTGCCTTAGGCCCCGCATCAGTTCAGACTGTATCATTCCCATTTCCTGGAATCTCTGCTGCTTCCTATATTTTGTGTTTTCACTTATACTGCCATTAACAATCCCCTGAGGAAACATGACCCACAAGAAGTACAATCAGGGAGATGGGGGGGAAGGACAAATTGAATAACAATCTCATGACAAAAGACTCGGAGGCATAGAAAGGTGTATGTTTGTGTGTGTGTTCGTGCACTCATGTAGACTTGTGTGCATGTGAATATGTGTGTTTTTTTTTGTGTGTGTTTGTAAGTAGGGTTATGTAGTTTGCAGAACAGAAGGCTTTTGAACAACGCAGTGATCATGTTTCATTAAAACTAAAGACAGAATTAGATTTTGTGATCCTTCTTTGCACAGAATGGGGAAAATAGAGGTGCAATTTGAGGTTTTGCTGTGACATTTCATCCTCTGATTATATTAGCGCCCCTCTGCAAAGCAGGCGCTGCTTGCTCTGAAATGATGTTACCTAAGCTGACAAGAATTGATGGAATGACCTTACAGCTTGTCCACCAGCAGGAAATTGCTCCCTAGTTTCACTGTGAAACACTGGAGATTTGAAAACAGTCATGTATTCCTGTTACATTTTTATCACTCATGTTACATCAGTGGAAAAATGCTAGACACACACACACACAGGAGATGAGAGCAGTAAAGAGCTCTTGGAAAAAAAAAACCCTCTAAAACTTACAGGAAAATGCAATATAGAGTGGAATATACTGTTGATTGAATTTTTGACACACAGCCAGACAACAAGTAGTTATAATCACCGTGCACATACACACACACACACACACACTGGGGGCCATGTTCCATTATTCATCCCCACATGCATGCATTCATTTTGCATATTTCATTTATCTGTTAGACGCAGTAATAAATATCCAGATATAGATTGTGTTCTAAGACTAAATTACTTAAAATTCATTAATTCTCAGGCAGAGGTTTAAGTTTTTGCCCAGAAACAATTTTTGGGAAAAATGCAAATAGTAGAGGTGGAACTTTTCAGAAACATCTAAATAAATCTGAACAGATTCGCTTTGCTTTCATGCTCCACGTCTACCATGAAAGGTATTAAATATATTGTCAGATGAAAACTACAATAAATCCTTAAAAAGAAATCAACTTAGCAGCATTAATCAGCAGTTATCGCTTTATTTTACAGGTCTCTTAATTCCAAATAATGTCCTGGAAAATTTCCTGGAGAGTACTCTGACATATGGTAGTAATTATAGAGAAAAACAGAGACAGTGTTTAATAGGCACACATTAATTCCAATTAATTACAAGCATTAAAAACGAGCGTAACCCACTGTTTGCTATTCAGGGCACAGACGAACAGTTGAAGATGAAAAAAATTACACTATGCCTAGAGGCAAGCATACAATTCAACATATATGAAGAATAAAATGTCTAATCATTAATGAATAAAGTTAGTTGATGGAGAAGTTATTCCAGGGATATACCTAGAGAATCAACAACTGTTAAACTCAATTAAACTCACTGTCCCAGAACTTCCACTATTTTCCCTATAGTCAGTAGCAATTAACGCATTCATTTCCAGCAAACTTTTGGAAATGATCAAGACTTTATTAGGAAATAATGAACCTGTAAAATAGAGTGTGAAAATCAGCATTTTACTGTTGACTTTAATTGTTTTGGCATCTAGAAAGTAGCTGTTTTGCATATGGATAGCTGGAGATTATGATAATAATTTGAATCATTTTCACTTACATGGCTATTAGGCGTAACTGTTAGCATATCAGTGTTATAATGTCGACTGTGAATTGTTACCCGCGTGTCATTAACATTACAACAGGTGAAACATGTTGGGAGAGGGACAGAAATGAGTCAGCCTAATTTACATGCGATCAGTAATGACTTGGGGGTCACTTATGGAAATCTCACTATGTAAATAAGTTTTACAGATGGTGATTCATCCCCTGGCTGGTAGATCATAGCCTCCTCTTTGACGAGCTAATCCCCAGTCAGGCGTGTAATTAAGAACAGAGAGTTGGGTATGCTGGGAATGCAGTGCATGCGTATGACACGACAGTATAGCAGCGGTCCGCGCCATCAGTGTGGTAACTAATCACCTGTCACCGTTACTGATCAAACGAAGTCTCTAATGCATTCGATCAGCCAGGTTTTGAGGAAGAGGAGAAGCGTTACTAAGTGATAAATAGAGATGTTGAATTTTAACTCTGACAGAAACATTCTTGTCGTATACACAGGATGTTTTATCTGCATGAGACTGCAGGAAATGTGCTTCAAAATGTTAGACTACTGCCAGAGGGAATCGCCAAGGTTTTGAGCCTCAGGCATAAGCTGCCTGTTACAACGTTGGATCCATATCATATCGCTGCATTAGCATACAAGAATCACTTCATTACAGCAGACATGGTGCACATACCTGAGGGTTTGTTGCTGAGTATCTGGTCAGAAGTGCTTACTGTGTGCTTTTTAATATGATGAGCTTCTCCTCTAACTTGTCTGTCAAGGTTGATGAAACCGCAGCCATGTTGAAGGAAATAATGTTGAAATAAAACTTGTGAGCACAAGTGTAACAGATTTGTGGTGTGTTTGGCTAATATGTTATACATATTCTCTTTATATTTGAAGAGATCATCAAAAAACAGATAAAAGTCATTTGTAAAATTGAATAAACTTAATTTAATTTAAATTTTGTATTTTGTGTGTGCACTCCAGGGAGTATCAATCAAACAGGTGTTTGTTTATTAATTTTAAAAATGGCTTTTATCTGTTTTTTGCAAATGCATGTTCAAAATATGTTTGTAGTTTTCATTTTTTGTGTATTTTGTGTTTATTATTGGTCAAAGACGTCACAAGAGACTGTATAAGTATAAAGTTGAAAGTGACATTACATTTTCATAATACAAGAAAAACATTTTCATATATGTATATTTAATGTGTTACACTAATGTTTTATGGGAAATGTTTATTTATTAAATATTTAAGTAGATTTGCTTTTTGCCTCAGTGTATTTCAATATTAATGCATGCATATGGTCGACATAGTTGATATGAAACTATCAATGTGGGTAAGTTACATATAATTGGTACCTGTGACAAATATTTTTACTTTATATGTTCTTAAATATGTTCTAATTGGTAAAAATATGTTCAACATGAGCAGTTTACTGACTTATTTAGCTACAGCTAGTTACACTTTTTAAAACCAGAATAGATTTTTGTTTTAGTGAACATGTTACACACATCCAGCAACCACAGAGTAACATTAACATTCACTTGCAGTCATGTTTCTGTCATCGTGATGAATGTATGTCAAATGTTCACTCTCCTTTTAGTTCTTTTTATTTTGCTTTCTACCAACTCCTGAGGGAAATGTGCGGCTTTTAAGCTGCTAAGTGCTTGACTATGTTCTCTGGGTAGTAGTTATTGTGTCACTCAGTGCTGGGCAGATATCGTACAGTGAGGTTTTACCAGAGTTTTTATGCTGAAAACAGCTGCCTGCTGCTGTTGCTGGAAATGGGGTTTGGTTAAAGAAGTGAGAGTCAATCAAAACATTAAAGTTGCAGACTTCAAAAACACTAAAATACTTCAGTCTGGAACTGTCTGTAATTCTCTGTGGGTTACAAGTGACCACTTTAATATTATATGTATTTATTTGACCCATTGTTAATATAACAATTTTGATTAATACAGCTTTAAAAACGTAACTTTTACTGCTTTGGAGCCACCAACATGTGTCACATTCACTGTCCCCCGTGCAATTTTAAACTTTAAACTGTTTTTTTTTTATTCTTCATTTTTTTTATTTCCAAACTTCATGATAAAGGTGACAATGACTGAGTTCCCCCTTCAAGGATACTCTTCACGTATATTCACTGTAGGCCCACTGCATTCTAAATATACCCGTCTTGGTGAATGGGCTCTGCATACCAACCAGGTCCTACATGGAAATGAGTCTTGTCTCCAACATCCTATACAGTATTGGGTAATACACTCGATAGGAAGGTAGGTGTTCCTATAGACACAGCTGCTATGACATTTGACCAAGACTGAAGAAAGAACGTGTCAGTGTTTGAGAGCTGCCTTGCATTTAGAGTAGAGCAGGTCAGTCTGAGAGAGGAAATGGAAACACTCTCCCTGGACTGCTCAAACCACTAGACAGAGAAGTCCTGTAATATCCGGCCTCTGGCAGACTTGATCAGGAGCTGATATATCCCTCTGTGGCTCAGCAAAGAGCTTCTGTGCTTTACTTTTATCAGGATTTAGCACTGAAAAAATACTAATCACCCTCTATCCATGGGTTTTAAACTTTGCTGACCTCTTGTTAAGCCCCCTCCACCTTAGTTACAGTTGCCTGGGAAGTTTTCTGTTCTCAATTTTTTTGAAACAATGGGTCCTTTATTTCAGACAGAAGTAGACACAAACAGCTTCTCATTTCTAACCGGTGATTGTCAATTGTGCTGGCTGAAATTGCTAGCTGATTTTATCAACTGCAGCTAGCTGGCTAATTAAGTGTTCTATTAAGTGTATCTAATGTTAGCTCTATCTGTTGGCTGTTGTAGCTGACTCATTTTTAAATGAGAACCCTGCAACAGAGTCTTAAATTTGCACATGATGGGTATATACATAATAAAATGGTATAGGACTGAGGCTAATGCTACATGTTCCAGGCAAAAGCAGCCATCTAACCACAATGCCTCTTCCTTAGAGGACATAAAGAAGAAGCATTGTTCTTTTATTGCAGTGTAGATATAGTTATTCACTTTAATATTATACTACATTAAATATGATATATAGAATATCAAGTATCATAGCAAAAAAGTAAAATCAGACTCCTTAATTCTAACATAAGCCTGACTGGTTGTTTTGCTTACATACTTGGACAAATAAGACAGAGGTTGGATTTATGCTTTATTTTCTGTTTATTTATAGAGTAAGTTTTAGAGAAAATGGCTTTTTATGGAGGAGGAGTCCGTCATTGACGCAGCAGAAGACATCCTCAGTTTTCCTGAAAAAACTCTTATGTCTTTCCCCCCATGATCTCTACTCTGCCCTTCACCTCTTGAGTCCAGCCTTACTTAAGTTTCTCCTTTAACCTTCTTCCCATCTTTTCCAAGTCAACACGCAGTTCTAGGTCAGCCATGCTCATGCATAGAAGAATTTCTGGGGGCTATATTAAATCTCCTCTGGTGAATACCTGAGTGGATTTTGATTTAGATTTTTATTCTCGAAGCATAACTCCTTGGAGAGCGCTGTCCTCCATCCTGAGCTGAGTTTCCTTTGAACTCCACTTACATTTTCTCGCTGGGCCACTGGCCATAAGCAGATCCAATATGTTGTTTAGGCCTAAGAGGACAGGAGGCTCTTGATGTATGCTTCATTAGAAAGATGAATTGTGCTGAGTGTATCCCCGGTGAGGACTGACCCTGTTGGATGTGCTAGAGCATTTTTTTTAAAAAGGTATTCAGGCCATTGCTTTCTCCGCATCCACCGGCTGCAAGGAACCATGTCAACTGTTGTTAAATAATTAAATGTACACTCAAGATATTTCATGTACAAATACAGTTGGGATTTAAATTTGAGAGAGTTAAAGAAATGTAAATACACTCGACCTAACAATAAAAACGTTGTTTTGTCAAAATCTGGCTAGTTTTGCAACGGATATCATATTTGTGTCAAATCTAGGTTTGTTTGAACACTTTATTCTATTCCAATAAGGATCTGCCTACCAGGACTGTCTGTCTGGCTTGCAAACAAGGATTAAGGGCTGAGGCAGTTCTGGGAATTTTTAACTGGGTGGCCCAGGGGTGGCAAAGGGATGTCTAGAGGTGGCCACAATTTGTTGTTAATGTGCGTGAGGAATTTTTCATATGCATTAATATTCAACTAATAATACGCTAAAACATAAATTAATAGGCTACATGCATACACATAACTGTTGATGGTCAGTCTCCTATTTTGCAGAACCTTTATAGTCAAGCAGGATAACATTAACAATGACAAATAAATAGGACCTTTCTCTGAGCTCATTTACAAAAGTTAAGGCTATTAAGTAGTCAAATGCTCTCAGCAAACCACCAAACAAAAATGCATTATGCAAACTCTGGTTTCTATCTTCCTCTAAATTAACTCCAAATGACTAATCTGAATTATATATTACACCTTATATTATAGCATATACTGATATAATAAGACAATTAGCCTGGATGTTTTTGGATAAAGAATAAATAAACAGTTTCTGACCATATTTAAGGCCGTTAGAGTCATGGACTTTGTTCTGCAGAACAAACTGCAAGGTGTTTTGAGGCCCAGAAGTCAAACCAGAATCACAAGGCACACCAATTCACGGTAATCAATTATGCAGATTGTCTCAAATGTCATGATCATTATACTGTCATTAGAGATATTTCCCCTATATGGCACACTGACAAATGATTTAATCTGACAGGCAGCAATGACATTACTCATCAAAAATATGTTGGCCTATTTATATGAATCAGTACAAGAGCTTGCAAGACAAGTGTGCTGCACATTAATGTTCAGAATAAGAGCTGCAAAAATAATTATGATTAATGCCAGTGTATGTTATGGTTTTGGGATGATATCAAGGCCTATGACGCAGTAAGAAAACAATGCCTTGTTGATGTGCAATAAGAGATATCAGAAACATAGATGAGAGAACAGTGCAATGTCAACAACAGCACAAGCAGCACTTCTATGTGTTAGTGATAGGCATCAGACTAACAAGTGCAGACATTGTACAGTATTTGTCTCTTATCTGGATTAAACAAGTGACATGTTCCTATCACCAGCACCTGTAATCATCATAATCCAGAATTTACAGACTGTGAGACGAGACAGACGTCAAAATAAATGGGGAGGGAGGGGGATAGAGAGAGAGAGAGAGAGAGTGTACAGCCACCCCGGTGAAAAACATTATAATTTACTCAATAAGTAAGCTGAAAGTGTACTGTGAAAGGAAGCCTTGTTTGTTTACATGGTATTACCAGGCTCTTACCATATAATTTGTAATAGAATATTCCATTGTCAGTGCAGTTAACAGGAACTTGAACCATATATGTTCCACAACACTATTAAGGTCGTATTCAGACCAAATCAGGCGTTGAGGTGCACTGCTGCAGGGTTGAGTGTAGGTGTGTGTGGGAGTGTGGGTGTATGTGTGTTCTAGTACGTAACCGCCGTGAAACAATCAGAAAACGTTTTATTGACCACCGCTCCCTCTCTTTATTCACTCTCTGTAGCTCGCTTGACCACAGCTGCTCTCAGCTCTCTCTCTCTTTTTCTGTCCTCGTTTTTTTTTTTTAAATGAATCGGGAAGCCGAGAGCAAAGTCTGACTTTACTTTTAACGTTATCAAACGAAGAGAAATGTCCTCCCCTCCTCCTAGTAACGTCTTTGTACTCCCTCATGGCAGGGTTGTACAGCTCTGATCAGTCTGATCGCTGGCTGTGATTGGCCACCGCCGGTGCGGCGCCACTGCAGCCAAAACCCCTGCAGCCTAAACACACTACCCCCATTCAAATGAATGGGAGGACTGGCGTTTTTGCCGCACCACCTGATTTGAATACGACCTAAGTAAAACATGATAATTTACTCAGTAAGTAAGCTGAATGTGTACTGTAAAAGGAAGCCTTGTTTGTTTCCATGGTATTACCAGGCTGTTACCATATAATTTGTAATAGATTATTCCCTTTTCCATGCAATCAATACAGACTTGTGCCATGTTTGTTCCGCAATGTTACTATGTAAGACATTACAATTTATAGAGTAAGTAAACTGAAAGCGTACTGTAAAAGAAACCAGTTTTTAATCCCATGGTATTACAGTCCTTACCACATCCTTTCATTAAAATGGAAGGTTTCCTTTCCCATGCAATATAGACAAACATGTACCATATAATCCATAGTGTTACTAACTAAAACATGACATTTTATTGAATAAGTACACTGAAACAGGAGAACTGTCGAAGAAAGTAACACTTAATTACATGGTATTTACATTGTACTAAAAAAGTGTGTTTGTGATGTAAGGGTCATAAAATAAATCTATTTAGGGTCTGGTAACAGTTTACTCCCGATATCCAGTTATTTGTATGAATTGCTGGACTGGAACATAGCTATCCTTATTATACTTCGGATAATCACAGAGTACCTTTATCCTACTTCCTTACATAATTTATAGACATGAAATTAAAGAAAACTTACACTTCCATTAAAATTAAATGGATAAGAATATGCAAAATAAATTGAACCTTGGTTTGGTAACAAATCAGTACCTTCAACTAATTGATTTAAAACATTAACAATTACAGGTTCAACATGGAATGAATTGTGCTGCCCTGAAACTTGAGGAGTCATTTCTGAATCCATGGACTAGTGGGACCCAAAAGGTCTTCAACTGAAGAAAAAAAGACAAGTGTCTCTTTTAGTAGTAATCCGAAGGTGTCCTTTATTTGTCCCTAATTGGGAAACGAAATAATGAAAGTTGTCCGGGAGTTCCAGGAGGCAGCAGCCGTCAGTTCCTCTTCAGTAGCCACAGGGAACAATCAGTCCCTCTTCATCCGAAGTGCCCCTGACGACTAACAGAAGAATATCACATAAGCAGGTGATTTGAGGTTAGTGAGTGAGCAACTAGCTCTCACAGGCTGACTCTGCCACAGCTACAACCATCTGAGCCCCTTTTTCTTTAGCTCAATAATAAACAGTACTGTGCTCTAGGTTTAATAAACAACACAAACTATAACTCACTGTATATTAAAAGGACTAATGTGTAAGATTTACTGGCATCTAGTGGAACAGACTTAACAGAAATAGAATATAATATTCATAAATAATAATAATAATTAGTGTATAATCACCTGAAAATAAGAACCGTGTTTTTGTTAACTTAGAATGAGCTCTTTATATCTACATTGGGAGCGGGTCCTCCTCCACGGAGGCTGCCATGTTGCACCGCCATGTTTCTACAGTAGCCCAGAACAGATTAACCAACCACTGGCTCTCGAGAGGGCCTTTCAAGTTTTTTGCGAGTTGTGCCGCCACTGTAGGTTCTCCTTGATGCTTGGAAGGTGAGGCTGGGCGGCTTAAAAGAGCATAAACCATGTGAGTTTACATTCTAGACACAGAGGTAACTTGTACAAACTTCTTGCCAAAGTATACCTAGCATGGTGGCTAATTAGCTATTAGCTTAACTTGCGATTAGCATGCTAATAAACATTAATTTGGTTGTTAAAACTTTACTATAAGGCAGGCAACACATCACCATAAGACAGACAGTGTCACACATCTTAAGTATGAATGCTCACTAGGCTAGTGAGTTCTACAACCATCTGAGTCTGCTTTTCCTCCTACCGGTTTGTTCATATACAAACAAACTGTATACAAACAAACTGTAAAGCGGTCGTAAAGTGGTGCTATCGTAACACTTAAAGAGCGTTACGTATTGGATGAAAATGACAAAATAATGACATAATCTGACTAATATTACAGCTGGGTTACACCAACACAAAGCTTAAATTGCTGTTACCATGTAAATATATAACTATTATACACTTAACAGGAACTGGGTTCAAAGAGACAACTGTGGAGAGAAGCAATATGCCTTTGCTGCGTCTAGTCTGCTGCAAATTTCATCAGAAGAAGATATGTATTTCATTCATATGAGCAATGCCTTGCTTTACCGGTACCAGATAAAGTTAATTTTTGGTGGAATATTATAAAATTATAAGAAAAAACCCCACTGTTTCATTGGCCACTCAATCTTTTCATAAAAGTATGGAAAAGTTATATATATATATATAGATATATATATATATATACACACACACACACACACATATATATATATATATACATATGCATATATATATATTAAGTGTAATAACATCTGCACGAAAGTACCCAGTATTTGAGATGTACCATGACACTACAGGAAAACTGTTCCTGCTGAGGTTGTTACCAGGTAAGTATACGGTAAATCTAATAAACCCTTTATAAATGGGTGTAGTCATGAACAATAACTATATAAGTAATTTATTGGAAAGTACAATTTTAATTTCTAGATAGAACATAATTAAACTTAAGCTGTTTCCAACATAAACTTGAGATAATTACAATTGTAATGATGGGTATTAGAGGAGGTTTTTCTTAGTATTTCAGTTGTAGTTTCTTTGTATTTACCTGCTTATTACCAGTGGTAATTACCCAATAATGTACTTTAATTTACCATATATTTACCAGGTAAAAACTTAGTAAGTAGGGGACTGTAAAAGAAAGGGTTATAGAGGAATTAGGAATACATTTTAAGTAGGTGAGGTAGGACCTATCAAATCATTTCTTTTTCCCTTCCCTTTGAAAGCAGAGCACACTGTGCTATGGCACTCTGACATTTTCATGATGAAGAGAACAACAATAAGGAGTGGATGAGCCAGAAGAGCTTCCCCCGAGAGAATATTTAGACTACTGTATGTCCTTGTGCAAGAGGTAAGGAATTGCTATGAGTAAAAATCTGAAATTGAACCATCTTGAGAGCAGAAAACAGTTGTCTAATGGTTTCTCTATTCCTGGAAAAAGCATTGCTCTTGTATTGCCTGCACCAGAAATTCAAATTTACTTGAAGGCTTAAAATAAAAAATAAAATAACAATCAAAGATCCTTTGTGGGCAATCTGAAATTGTCCACATACACTAGAGGGTAGCAGGTAGACACACAATCCTCTGCTACTTTTTAAATGAAAATGTCAATAAATAGCGAGATTGCTGACCAATTTTTGAGGATGGTTTCAGTAGAATAAAGGATTTGAAACCTTTGTGGCTCCATTTGAAACTGAACTGAAAAATAAGACAGACTGTAGAAATATAAAAAACTTTGTATCCTAGAACTTCAGTGAACGGGTGAAGCATGCAGGTTGTGGGTTTAGAGGCGAATACTGACCCAGAAAGAGTGACAAGGGAAAAACTGGAAACATCCTGAGAAATCAAAGATGGGTCAGTAAGCTGCAGTTTTGGTGTTTTTCCCCCATTCTACATTACCATTTCAATTTTTTTTAAATGTCATCCTCAACATTACTTAACATAGAAACACAGGACTCTCCCAGATAATGTAACAACCCTGAAGGTTTATGCTATGACCACGATTTCAACTTTGTTTCTGAGAAATTATGTTTTGTGCCTCATTTTGATACGGCGGATGGCTAATAAATCCTACAGTACCCATGAGCCTCGTTCATTGTTGCATTAGAGTTGTAGAGTGGGAGTTTCAAGAGTGCTTTTCCCCGTTGTGTATTCCCATTTAAAATGTTTCTTTAAACAATATCTTAAATATTACTTAACACAGAAACACAGAACTCTCTCAGATTATGTAATGATCATTTAGGTTTATATTATGACAATCAGTTTTTAATTATTTCAACTTTGTTTCTGAGAAATCACATTTTGTCTGTGATTTTCGTATGGCAGACGATTAAGAATATTACAATACCTATGAGCCTCAGCTGCAGTTGCTATGGAGAATCAAAACACTTTGCCATAGTTGCTGTATTTACTCAAAAGTGACCCAGGAATTAAAACTGAACTGACGGACGCTTGTAAAATCAGTTTTCTCAATACCTTAATCCTGAGCTTCAGCCCGCTGTCATGGAATTTTAAGCTCAGTGATTGGCTGTTTCTTGCCAAAATGCACTTTGGGAGCCATAGTTAACTTCAAACCTGAAATCTTTATGTACACAGTCTTATACAACTCTTATACTTCAACATTTTATCAAAGAACCAGATATTTTCTAATGCAGTTGTTCCTCTTTTGGACTGATGATTTAATCGGGAGAGTTTCATGCCAATCAAAGCTGTAGAAGTGCTCAAACTGTGAGTCACGTAGCATTGTCTACAGAAAAATATGAATGGGATTTTTATTTCTGGGACCAGTGATTCCCAAAATAACTCCTCCAACATCACAGCTCTATTAGAGCAATAGTGAAAAAAACCCAAGTCATTGATAGTCAAATGCTGCATTTTCTTCTTTCTTCCTGATCGCTTGAGGCAGTGTTCAATACTGGATAAGATCGAGCTACGCATTCACAGGTCAATAGATTCAAGCTGCAAAGTCTTTGATTTTCCACTTAATGCCTCCACATATACTCTGTCATCAGGAAATCTCTTCATCTTTTCTTTTTTTTCATCTGTAATCTTCTTGCAGATAGTCCCTCATTATCTTTAACACTCTGGATTATTGTGGTATTGTGGTGACAGCACACCTCAGCAAAATGTTTCCTCTTTGCTGCATTTAAGACTATTATGGTGTACGTTGTGCTGTGTGGCATTGCTATTTCTCTGTTTTGCCCCCTTGGGTAGATATCTATCCTGAGTGCCCCCTAATCAGTGTTAATCCACTTAAGCCAGTCAGGTACAGATGCTCAGGTTACTCTTGCAGAAGGGACAGCTTTGGTTATTTATCCATCCATCAGAGGTAAATTAGTTGTTAGGCGACTGCATGCTCTCCCAGTCCTACGTTAGCTTACATCTGATATCTGAGCGTTTTCGTTGGTTTCCCAGTTTCCCTAGGCTTGCAAACCACCTGGGTGGCCTGGTAGACTCTCCATTGTGTTTGTGGTTGCTGCTGTCTTTCAGCTTTTTTGCCCTGTTATGACTTTGCTTTTAGTTATGTATCATGCTGGGCTCTCTTTTGTAGCACAAGCATGGTAACATGTAAAATGGCACCATGGTGACCATTTTCTCTGCAAAACAAGCCGAGACAAAGGAGAATTTTTTTCTGCTCACCATGGTGGTGCTTCTGCCGCTCCTGAGACTGCCCTTGGGGCCGTCTTCGGCATCATTATCATTGGGAGGACAATTTACTGCCTGTGGCTTGCTTTGTCTCTCAACACGAGTGACACGAGGACTGTTGCAGCTATACAAGACACTAGCAGCTCTTATGACCGTATGGTGATCTCACCAACAGTGTAAAAAGTCCTGAATCCTTATATGCTGTGATTCAGGCCCTAGAGTCGTGTCATGACCCTCATTACTTTGGGCCGCATGAGGATCTCCATCACCTCATGTCAGTCTCGCAGTCTGCTGGGGAAGATCCTGCCCTTTGCATTTATAATAAGGAAGTTTTATAGACTGATGTTGATTCTCATGTTTTTCACATGTCGAGTAGTCATGTAATATACTTGATGACGGACAGAGTAATTGCATGGAGAAGAAATCTACCATATTGGGCCAAATATCAGATGACCCTGACTGTAAGATGTAAAATACAATTAAATTCAAATTTACCATCTCATAAAAAAGAAGAAAACAGCAGACATCCATGCATACATACATATAAAACATGTATACATACACACATACAAACAAACATACTGTACAAATACAGTGTGTTCATTTAAGAAAAGCTCAGCAGGCAAACTGTTTCATTCTTTAGGTGCATAAATACTGAATGACATCTCACCAGACGTTGAAAGTGCTCTAGGCACATGGAGGAGATTTCTACCTTGTGACTGGAGAGATCTGCTGGGGTTATAAACTGACAGCATGTCTGAGACGTACTGTGGAGCCAAACCAGACAGCGCTTTGTAAACAAAAAGGAGGATTTTGAATTGTATTGTGAAAACAACAGGAAGCAAGGTTTCAGAGGACTGGGGTTATATGGTCTGATCTTTTTGTTCTGGTTAGAATTTGTGTGGCTGAGTTCTGAATAAGAAATCTATGGATTGTTTTGTTTGGAAGACCCATAAACAGAAAATTGCAATAATCCAGCCTGCTCATGACAAATGCATGCATGAGTTTCTCTGAGTCAGATTGAGAAATACAGCCTCTGCTTCTGGAAATGTTTCTGAGTTGGAAAAAGGCAACCTTGGTGATGCTGTTGATATGCTCCTTGGAATTGAGTTTTACCATCCAAGGCAGACCAGCTGTCTCTGGGCTTTAGCACTTTAAAAGTAAAACATTAAATACCTCCAACAAGGCAGAATGTAAGTCCCACATTTGTGTAGATATTAGTCACATCCTCACACTGTCTCCTTTCTTTCTTTTGAGCTCGCCATCAACTGTAACTTCAGCAATTCATGACTGCTGAATGACAGCTGATGCCCTGCTGTGTTTCTGCAGTCGACGTTGAGAGAGACGCTTTCAACTCGCTTTCACTCACCAGGGATTTAATACTAAAGACTCTTGGGGCTGTCGAACTCTAAAAGACTATAAACGGAATTGAAGAAACTCGCTAGCCTTGCAACAGTAAGGCTACAAACAACCAATAATGCAGCACTCTCTGTAAGAGACACTCTTTTGATTCAAGAAGAAAGAATATCTGATGTATTTTTCTATTCCTTGAATATAATACAACCCCTGCTTTCTTAAATGTAGTTTCCAGAAAAAAATATCATCTCAAATTCCACGTTTGCTCACAGTCCATCGATACTAAAAGAAAAAAGATATAACATGTACATGTCTGATTAGTGATCGATTCATATATTATTCATAACTATCCCTAGTTGATACTGACATTGTCCTTCTACCAGTTATATTCACTTCTTAGAGCCATAGGAAAGTAGTACACTGCATACTCATAATATTTGGAGTCAAGCCAAACAAGGACCTTGTGCCCCACCTAGACACAAGTCTAGTCCCTATGGCCCCACTCATTAGTGTCTGTCGCCTGTGGACCAGCTGGCACAGCCCACGGGGTTTTACTTAATGTCTGTGCAGTAGTTATATATCAACATATCAGTAGGCATATCAGTCCAGGCAAGAAAAAGCAAATCAAGTGTAGTTGGTCACCATTATTTTCTTGTTTTCTGCATATCTGTCAAAATACATTTGTGTCACTGGTAAACCTTATCAGTGGTAAAAAGTCTCCAGTAGTCTGATATTATATGAATGTTAATCACTGCAGTTCTTCTCAACTCTACAGAGAGCATTTTAATGTCTTTCAGCTCATTGTTTTGGTTTTACCGCCCGCAACATTACTGTTTTGGTTCACTCTCACTGCTTCCTGCTTCTGCTGGAAACAGAAGCATGAAGCTATTTTCAGCAAACAAGCTTTGATAAACCCACTGTACATTACCTGGCCACCACCAAACACCACAGACAAAGTTAGCCACTAGCTGGTGAACACAGTGAAGCATTTAGCTGCTAAAGAGGCAAATATTTCCCATAAGGACTTGGTGAAGACCAAAGCAGAGCTCAAAGGAGAATGAATATTGGAATTATGTCTACAGGACGAGTAATTAGATTGACACATTTGCAACTTCTTACAGTGGTTAACAGTGTTGTCTTCAATTACTTGGAAATTGTAATTATTTATACGTTACTGTTACTGCTATATATTACTCATTTAAAAATCACATTACTTTAATAATTACCCAACAGCAAAAGTAATTAGTTACTCGTTACTTTACATTTGTCACTCAGCCATCAGCTGCCTTAAACAATTTTGAATCAGAGCTGAAACTGAAAATTATTTTCATTATCGATTAATCTGCTCTTTATTCTCTGGATTCATTGTGTCTATAAAATATCAGAAAATAGTGGAAAAATGCCCTTTAAAATCTTAAAATGTCTTTTTTGTCTGATCAAAAGTCCAAAATCCAAAGATATTTTGTTTTTCTATCATGTATGACACAGAAAAGCTTCAAATCCTCACGTGTGAAGCTGCAACCAGGAAATTTGGGGCATTTTTGCTTAAAAAATGACTAAAATGATTATTCGATGATCAAAATGTTTACAGATTAATTTTCTATCAATTGACTAATCAGTTAATCTCATCTGTGTTTAACACGTGTAGAAAAAGAAAACGAGATATTGTGCTTTAACAAGCAGCCAGCCTACAGTTTGGAGGCGTTTACTGACCATCAGCAGCTAGCTTAATGTTCGCCATGGTGATTACATGAAGTCCCGTCCTCTCACTGAAGCTGCATTGTTCTCACAGCCTCCGACTCTGAAGTTCCTCAGCTTATTCCTGAATGTAGCCTTACCAGTGGCTAACATTAGCCAGCTAAGACACAACATGTAAATAAAACAACTTTGGAATTACTTGGAGTCACATTTCTCCTCTTTTGGCAGCAGCAAACTGCATTCGCTCACCTCTAGCCCCCGCACCACTCAAGCATATACCGGACCAAATTGACATCAAACATCCATCAAATTACCATCGAGACAGCAAACAAGTAACGGAGCATTAGTGGGATTAGTAACCGTAATGTAATTACTAAATTTCAATTTTTAATCCCTTACACTACTCGTATCTGGAAAAAAAAAAGCAGTACAAATATGCAACTGACAATATGTCAATGTTGTGTTTAGAAGCTGTTCCACTACCCCCCTAGTGACCAAAAAAATGGATTATACTGCTTTAAGAAGGAGACCTTTAATTACAGCTCTGTAATTAGATTAATATGATTTGCAAAGATATGTTTAGATATGTGTAGCAAGTGCTCTGTATCAAAGGGGCTTAACAGATTTGGATGGTCAAAGTCAAATTTGGCCTTTACTTTAATTACTGTGCTCCCAAGAAGACATAAAAATGTATTATTATATCAAGACACACAGTCAAAATTCAGCATCTGTCCAAGTTTCATCAAAATTAGGCCACTAATCTGACATCCCATCTGAGATGTCATGTCCAATGTCATGATCCCTCAACAGACGATAAATCATGTGGGACAGCAGTTCCTTTCCTTCCGACAGTCTGAGCTCATACATATTGTACCCAGCTACATACTGGCATTTGTTTGGCTAACGCTCATCAGCAGTCTACCTTTAGCTGAGGCATCATTATTCCTCTGCTTACACCCATCAATGCCCCATCAAATGCCTCTCCAGCCACTGTCAGCCGATTGTCATGCAGCTCCCTTCTTATAGACCAGTCTGTCATGCATAGTCAATGTTTAAAGGATATTGTTGTGTATGCTGTTTGCACTGACTACATCACAAGAAACTGCATGATGTGATTTGACTACAGAATCACTGGATTATGGGTGCATCTGTTTCTTTGATATTAGATTTTTTTGGGGGGCGTTGTTCGGCTTACAGATGCTACAGATGCTTGATTTGATTTTAATTGTTAAAGAAATTAAAGGACAGAGATGGAAGTCAAAATCTCAGTAAGCTTCTTAGCAGGCTGTGCTTGTGTGTCGAAGCGGTTGGTGATTAAAGAGGAACAGATTTTATACATCAAAGTCTGTTTACAAGTCTCAGAGTACCATGAAGAAAAAAAAGTTGTATAAGCCATTTATGGCTACAGAAGGAGCTCTGTGAAATCTGAGAAATTCCCTCAAGTGATGTCACTTGAGTCAGTGTCGGTTGGGGATGAAGACTACAAGCTTGAAAAAATATCTGGGGTTAGAAAATGAGGATACTCGATCCCCTGTAGCCCGCTCCTCATCTCTGGTTGAAGCTCGCAGCTCATGGTTACAGTAACTGCTTGCTAGCATAACACACCTGAACTGTTGATGGCTGTTGCATTGTGGGAAATGTTGGCATTTTTTTGACAAAGAAGAAGAATGTGTGGAGCTTCTGCTGCATCAATTCTTTTTCTTTGTGTGCTAAATGCTTAATTGGAGGACGTTTAAATTCCTATCTCGATGTTGGTATCAGACAGACATAGCCAGACAAAACTGTTTACTAATGCAAATACTACTGGAGTTGATCTGAGACACCGATGAGTAATTTCATTAACACCAGTTATTCACTCGTTCCATAGCACACGGATCATAAATATCAGTGTGGACACTGCAGATTCGCCTGAAATGATGCATGAGACCTTGGAGGTGTTCTGATAACTTACACGATAAAATATGAATCGAGGACAAGTCAACATAGTTATAAAAACATTCCACTGGAGTATTTCGTAGTAATGCATAATGCATTAGCCACTGTAACAGTTAGCAAAGAAATGCTCTCCCCTGATAGATCTGTGCTGTTCATCTTATCCAGAACACACACTCTAGGACTCTAATGAGGGTCCTGCTCACTGGTAGTATTTTGTAGCACAAATTGTATATTGTACTGGTAAAAGAATAAGGCACAAACTTGAAGGGCTGGATGTTTTTTTATTGAAATTGTTGCGTGTATTAACGATATGTGTTCTGTCGATACTGTAGCTGCCTCTCAGCTGGAATTGATTGAAGGCCCACCCTGTAAAGACAAACATATAAATAAATACATACATATAAATATATAGTTTGGTTACCTCAACATAATGTGCTCATTGTGGTATAAATTTTGCTAAAATGAGAAAAGATTGACTGTTGTGTTAACTGTTGTTTGATTGTGTCATAATACAATGTGTAATGTTTGTGTTCAGGTCACTCACCTCTGTTGTGTCTCGTCTCCAGGATGTTCAGGCTAAAAGAGTCCCCAGGGTATGTGAGCACCAATTTAAAGGTTCCAGGAGAAACCATGTGATAATTAGTGTAGGGGTGTTAAATTAATCTGCTGTTCAGGTTTTCTATCATTCTATCGTAACGTGTAACGTAAATTAAGATCATGCAGACTATTTGACATTAGTGTATTAAAGGGTGTTTTTATGTATTTGTTGTGTTATGTGTAGTTATAATGTGAGTGGCAGATTTCCCTATACTGTGGTAGGGGGTGAGGTCATTTCCAGTTGCAGGCTACATAAGGCAGCCAGTTTCCATCAAGGGCTGCTACTCTCAGGACCACATGCAGCCTGTGGTCCACAGTATTTTATATGGAGGATTATGACTGTTATTGTTACTAAGTCTTCATTATGGGTGAAATAAACACCTTGTTGGTGTGCACCTAATCGCCGCCTCAAGCGTCTTCCTTTTAAAGTCCAGCCGCTACACAGCCATCTGAACAATTTTATATGCTTGCCAACTGCAGCATTTTACACATGCGTGCAGCGCTTCAAATGCAATTCATTTCTATTTATTTTGTCAGTGTTGCACATCCAATTGATTTCAAGGTGCTCCTGCAGCTTCTGGTCAGAGTAGCATCCTCTGCGGACCACAGGCTGTTGAGGAACTGATGCTAATCTAGATAGAGGGAAGACTGGGGGGGGTTGCACTTTCTTCCCCCACCCCTCCTTCTTCTCTCCCTCTCTCTCTCTCTCTCTCTCTCTCTCTCTCTGTTGAAGATTGTACTGATTGTGCTGCAATATGTCGCATGACCATGGTCAGAACTGCAGACTGAGGTGTAATTTCTCCCATTCTCATTAAATCAATGGTGTATGCCTCTTGTAGCAGTGTGTGGATATACATGTGTTCATCACAGCAGCTTACCGCAAGCTCTCTTGACACAGAACAAAGCAAAGGCTTGCATGTGTTGCTCATCAAAAAAAAGACTCCCTTTTGATCCTTCATGACGCATTTGCCTAATCTCATTCTATGTAGAAATAAAACAACTCTTTGAATGTGTTATCTGGACATCTATTCAAAGAAAAAGCTTTGATATTTATGAGGATACCCTCATCAATATTCATGCTACTAAACTTATGCATGTTTCCTTTGTTTTGCTGCATTGCCTGTTTTTTTTTTTTTTTAAGAGGCAAATAAATACTTCCTTAGTGGGTTTCTCTTTTTCTTTCCCCCCCCAATCACTGCATGTTTAGTCTCAACAATGCTTTCTGCAACAGAAGTTGAAGTGGCTTGCGGGTGTTTTAGCACAAGATTGAAGTGAGAGGCTATTGAGCTTGTTTGACTGTTCGCTGGGCTGAGTGAGGGATCTGCCCCTAGACATTTGCACTATAGTATCCTGCTGACTTGCTTGCTTGCTCACACTGCCATAGAAACAGGGTTCCTGAGTGCAGTGGAGGCTCAGTCTGTTCAGGAGCAAGCAAGGGAGAGGATCAGGAGGAGAGAGTGAGAGGGGGGGAAAGAAAGAGACACAGAGAGAAAGAGAGAAACAGAGGGAGGGAGAAGTGAGAGAGAGGGAGAGAGTGAGGGATCAAGAGAGGAAAAGTGAGAGACACTGTCACTGGTGAGTACATAGCTGTCATAGCACATTGAATCAGTGGTTCAAATCTGATGCTTTGAGCGTCTTTTTTTTTTTTTTTTTTTTTTCTTCTTTGTTCGCTTTTAACGATTGATTTCTCTGGCTTGGTTTCACTGATGCTGAGGTGCTGTGAAACAGGTTGCAGGTTGTCACTTTGTTGGGGGATGTGAGAGCAGTGTTTTTGGCTCTCAGAGACAGATGAAGAACAGTAGCAGCTCTTTTATTTGTTAATCAGTCATTAATACTGTTGTAACCTTTCAATTGGTAATAATTGTCTAACAGTGCGTGTTTACTTTTGAATAATACATGCCGATACGAAACTACTCCTCTTTTTTTGGCAGCCTTCCTGACTATATCATACTCTTTTCAATCTTTTATGAAGCACCATGTTAATATTTGATCAGAGTGGATGTCTGCAGCTGTACTTTCCGTCTCTATCTTACACACCTCTGCCCATTATATTACTGTCTGAACCCTGCTGAAATTGACGAGATATTGATTTGTCCTTTCCACAGCTGGTATCAGTTATTGAGCAACTGAACTAATGCTTTTTGTTCAATACTCCACCTGTACGGCAGAGGTGATGAGACTTACTCAGCTGCATAGCGTAAAATGTTAAGTCAGGTCACAGCTTTGTGTGTGTGTGTGTGTGTGTGTGTATGTGTGTGTGTTTTCTATTTGTGTCTCTGTCTGCTTCTGTTTGCACATGCTTATGTCACTTTTTTTTTTTTTCCTCTCCTCTTCGCTCTTGCTGGGTTTGATCAACGTGCATCATGACACTTTGATGAAGCGTTAGAGCTGCGGGGCTAATAGGGGAGAGAAACAGCAGGTTACCCTGTGCCTCACATCAGCATCAGTGTGAGGAAACTGTGTTATTATGATTATTGTCTTCCACGGTGACACTTAGGATTTAAAGTACTTCCGATTTGTGATAAAAAGCAAAGATTCCTCCCTTGAATGTATCTCGACTGGTTGCATGTGTTGTTGAAAATATCTGCTTACAACCTGTTATGTCAATCTGAGCATTAATCCCGTCAGTGCTTATGTTTATCTCTGCGGTTCACTTGGATCCCCTGCCTCCCTTCACCTGTTCCTACAGTGCAGTTATATTTTTTCTCCCCCTCCAGCAGCAGCAGCTTTGGGAAAAGGCTGAATTAAACAAATCCAGCCAGCCTTATCAGTTTTCTGCTGGCTCCTGCCATGACTGGACCCTGGTGGCCCTTCCTGGCAGGCTGTGTTATTGTGTTTGCGTGTGTGTGTGTGTGTTTATGGTGGCTCTGCTGTGGGTGTGTGCAAATGTGCATGGTTGCAAATGGCTTGTTACCAAGTGCATGCATGCATGTGCGTGTGTGTGTGTGTGTGTGTGTGTGTGTAGTCAGTGGCGTTGACATGATTGTGTGTGATCAGGGTAGCCGCAGGGGTCGCTTGCTTTTCTTTGTGAGCGGATTCAGGGATGCTGGCATTTGTCTTCTTTCTGCTCTCCTGTGACATGTTTTATGACTTCTTGTTAAAATGTCACTCACTAAGGCTGGACTGTAAAATGTCCCTGTGCGGGAGCTTAGCGCGTGAACAATAGAACGCAGCGGTGTGATAAAACCTGGTAAAGCACACAGCTGTGAAGGCAAGGCTGCAGGATGGGTGAGATAATGCTGAGCTCTCTTCTGACAGCCCCCTTCTAGGTACAATTTGTTTCAGTACCATATAAAATTGGACTGAATTTTGACAGCCCAGTGGCCCGGATCAATACCTTGGCCGTCCGTGAGGGGAAACAATATTGCTCTTGTAAACAAGAGGATATGCTACACTGACAATGAGTGCACTTGTTTAGCGGAAGAACAAGCAGCTAATGGTAAACAAAGCACCTGAGAAAAGAGGAGAATCCTGTGTTTGAGGCGTTCAAACGTTGCATCTCTGAATCGTTTCAGACAGAAATAGCTGAAATGCAAATGGTTTAGCACCTAATATTCTCTGCAGCTTCTCAACTAATTACTGCTCCATAATTACACTTTCTATCTAAACACATAATTATGAAATCAAAGGCAGTCATGAGTGGTGGCGACCTTAAAGGGGCCATGTTATACTTCTTTTTCACAAGTTAACACGGTTCCCTGGAGCCTTAATAAAATGTATCTGACATGCTTTGGCCAAAATACCACAAGGATCAAGCACCAGAGCAGCCCTCTCATCCTGTCTAAACAGCCCTCTTCAGAACGGTTGGTTTGAGCGCCTGTCCCGCCCACCTCACCCCCCCTCTTCTGCAGGGGTGTACTGGCTACCATGGCAACTGTTGAGTGTTACTCGAGCATTACTTGCACGAGTTTGACCGCGGGATCATTTGTGTTTATTGGTCCCAAACAGCCAGAGAGCAACGGCAGGCACCGACTAGTCCCCAAACCAGATCAGTGATGTTACTGAATCTCAGCCTGGATGAACCCACAATGAACCTAGATTTTGCCTAAACGTATCAAATTGATGCTGAAATAAATACATCATGATGCCGATTTGTAAAAAGTCTGAATTCATGCTTTGTCAGGTCTGTCCGCAAGGCGGCAAGCAAACAACTTTTAAAATGCTTGTCTTCTGAATGGAGTTCAGGGATATGCCAACGTTTTAGCTGCTCCATCCACGCTCAAATAATATCATCTAAAGGCCTAGATACAACCGCGACATTATTATTTATACACATAGATATCTACATACTGTGTAATTTTAAAATTAACTGAGCTCCAGCTAGGTTGAGAGGTGATTTTGAAGATAAATCCACTTAATCTCAAAAGTCCAAAACTCCTCCCGCTGGTAAACTGCTCAGGATCAGAGCAGAATCAGGTCTTTATTCCTTCAGAAGATGAGACAGCAGCTGCAGCAGCACTGCAGGACTCTCCGTCCTTGGCCGGTGCTCAGCAGTCGTCTGTCAGCAAGTGGCGTCCCTGTCCGCCAGTCCAGCCCCGCGATACACACAAATTTTTCGCCCTTAGCTTAGCTTATTTAGCCGGGTCCCAGCCGGCGCTTGCGAGAAAAACACGGCGGACCTCAGGAAATTTAGTGGGTGGAGACTCAGATAGAGGCATGGATGGGAGGTGGTATAATTTCAATGAAGCCCCAAGTGATGTAAGAAGGGGCATCAAATCTGAATGGCTTGTTGAATCACAAGAATACAGAGCCCACACCAAACTGACTGGTTTGTCTTATTTCACAGTTTGTGAGTTAGTAGGTACATCAGAGACCCAAATATATACACACAAGCAAGTGAGTTTTTCATAATATGGCCCCTTTAAAAGCCTTGATTAAATTAAAGCTCAGGGATCGCATCTTACTATAACCTGCATGTTTTAGCTATAAAGACTTCATCACAACCTGATGTTGTTGTTTTGTTGAACACTGTGATCTCTACCCAAACACCACCAGCAGAAGATAATACCAAAACACCCCGAGGGTGCTCTTTCACTCTGTTTTTGTCCGGTAAACAGAAGGATATAAATTTAGGTGACTTCCAACGGGCAACCCAAAAAGTCAATAAGGACAGTTTCTGTGTTGGAGGTTGCATCCCAGAATATTTTTACAGGGGAGTGCTTTCAGAAGGTTTTGTGGTGGAGGTGGTGAACTGAATATAGAAAGTGGCCTCACAGAAAATATAAGAAACTTTATCAATCATTTATTAATTCATTGCTTCTCTGTATCTGTAGAGCAGTAGTTGGAGTTGTTTTAAACAATAATATACTTTACACCATTCAGAGCTTCGGAGTTGCATGTGCGTTGCACAATGAAATAATCATTCATCTGATGGATTAAGTGAACGTAGCTGTAGAGAAGAGAAATGAGTCTGCTGAACCCTCGCAGCTGACTTGTCTTGCTTGAGCAGTGCTGAGGTTCAGTTTATAGTGATAATGCTGCCTTTGCGATAAAACGCTGGGTGCTCTTCATTTTTCTTATTATCAGTTGAGCTATAATGCATCATGAGGCCACTGGCGTCTGACCATGCGGGTCCCAAATGTCAGGACTCGGTTGATTCAACAGAGTCAAAGTGATGGATGCATCATTTCTTCATGCTGACTTGTTGTTTGCTGCCATCATTCAGGGCCCAAGGCCAAAGGTCAGGTCAAACCAAGGTCCTGACCCCCCCAAAGAAATCTGATGTGGTGGCATTTTTTACAGTATGAGGGGCTTACAGGGCATGATTTGATGTTTAATTGAAGAAGAAACTTGGAATTGATGTGAGAAATTCATTATTCACGTTCCTGCCTAGAGTTAGATGAAAAGATCAATATCACTCTCATGTCTGTATGACATGAAGCTGGAGAGAGTAGCTGCATAGCTTAGCTTAATTTAGTTTAATGTAAGCACTGCAGACAGCTTGCCTGGCTAATCTAAACATACAGTATAACATGTTAATTAATAAGCTTTAGAGCCACTGGTAAGCAGATTTTTTGCATAATTTGGACAGAGCCAGGTTAGCAGTTTCCCCGTTTCCAGTCTTTAAGCTAAGCTAAGCTAACCAGCTGCAGTCTTCAGCTTCATATTTAACTGTACAGACATGAGAGTTCATGTTATCAATCTTCTTTTCAAACTCTCGGCAGAAAAGTGGAGAAGTGTATTCCCCATAATGTTCTTGTTACAGGTTACCTCAGTGATATTGGTCTGAATAAATTTCTTAGATCTATCCCAAGTTTCCTGGAAAAGTTCTATATTTTAGAAAATTTGTTTACTCTCTTTCTTGCTGAGAGTTAGATGAGAAGATAGATACAGTATCACTGTCGTGTCTGTACGTTAAATATGAAGCCACTAGTAGCAGCTAACTTAGTTAACAAAGACTGGAGGCAGGGGAAACAGCTAGCCTATTAGCTTGCTAGACTGTTTCTGGGCTGGGACCAGTAACTTCCAAGAGTCTCTGCTTGTACAAATTATCTGCAAATTGTCATTTTTCACACGTTGGCGTTGGTACAAACTAAGCAAACAAGATATTGCATGTTAATTTCTGAGCTTTAGAGGTAATGTTTACAGTATTTATGCTAAGTTAAGCTAACCAGCTGCTGGCTGTAGCTTCATATTGACTGTATACACATGAAAGTAATATCAATGGTTTAACTCTCAGCAAGAAAGCAAATAAGCATGTTTCCCAAAACATCCAAATAAAAATACTACTTCTACTACCAAAAACAACATTAATAATGCATATTAATATTATGCAATGTATACATATTTATTGCCTGACTCTGTTATTTAAACAAACTGTATTAAATATCAATTGCCCCCACAGCCTCTGGTAAGCAATCTAACATTTTAATAGGCTCTTTAGATTGTGACAAAACATATTACCATTTCAATTATGTTTCTCCCACATATTATTCCTGATTCTAAACAGAGACATTAAGAAGCTATAATGTCTTCCCACTTCATCCACATCACTCACCTCCTCTCTGTGCACATGACAGGCTTGCCGGTAGTCATATTTATTCGTCATGATTTACAATGCAATATTTCAGGGCAATGGAGCATTTTAAGTGGAGCAAAAGCTTTCATCAAGCAATACCGGGCGCTTATAACTTGTGTGTGTAATGGATGTCGCACATCCATTTAAAATCCCTGGTGATGAAAATACTGGGACTGAAAATGAGCTTAAGCTATTTTCACAGGGCCAGCTTGCAGCACTGCTAGTTTTATTGTGATACCTCTTGAAATTAAAACATCCATATAGTGGCACGCAGGAAACATGGGCCAAATCGATAAAGGTTCTCCACCCGTGTAATGTCGTAAATTATCCGCCTTTATTATTTGATAACAACATGCAGTCCACCTGCTCTGCCAGTCTCATGAGTTCAGCTGCTATATGGATTTTCTTTTCCTCCAGATCTCATATAAAACAAATCATAAGACTTCATACTGGATATAATATTTATAGCTCTCTATGTGGTAAAAATTCATTAGCTACAGAATGATAGGGTGACTCTCTGAGACAAGGCTGTGCCGGATGATGGATCAGGCAGGATGCAGATGTACCACAGGTCAGACAGGTGGCTGGGGGAATGGCATGTTATCACACTGACTTGGGCTCCTGAGGTGATCGAGGGCAAGGATGAGGTGACTCAAGTTCAGCTGTTGATGACACCAGAACTAAGGAACAAGATCTGTGCCTGTCACTGCTGTGATGGCCAAACTGAACCGAATGCCTGAAGCAAAGATGAGGCTGAACAGGTTGGGTGTAACCTGAATTATGCCCCATGTGTTTGTCTTGGAGTAAGTCCATATTGGACGATTCTGCACCTCATGATATACATCCAGTGTCAACATTACTGCCAATGCAGGAAGTAATGTGCCTTATATCAGTTTAGATCTTTGTTGTCCTATAAGCAGCAAGATAGGACTGACAAAAAGTAACCTAGAACTAGCCCAATCATTATAAAAGTAGCACAATTTTTACATATATTAATCTTATTTCCCCTGGTCTTCTGTTTTATCAGTGCAATTAGGCGGTATAATTAATCATATGATTGCAGAGTTGGTCGTGTAAAGATTAAAACACTGTGCATTGACAATATAACTCCGTATCAATTAAATGTGGGTTTAATTACACTGAACGTCAGTCTTTGACTAATGTGAGGCGTCCATATTTGTTTGCTTTTCAGGCACTTCCATATTATTAAGTGCCAAGTCAGATTTATCAGAGGTTTCAAGGAAAAAAATCATAATTGCAACCTGGATGTTGACGTGAACACTATTTACACATCAGAAACTTGTAATTAAGATAGGTCTGATATGACAGGAACACAGCATCAGCCAACTGAACTCACAATGCAGTGTCAATCTCATTCTACTCAGATTATTGGAGGGACCAGTTTGTTGGAATATAGCCAGTAGAAACCAAACCAAAATAGTACAAAAAGTAGCAGCCTGCCCAAAACAATATTTACTCAACAGATTAAATAAGAAGTAGCCAAATCGGGTGGGAAACCTCCCAATCTGGCATTAAAACATAAACACAATAAAAACACAATCAGACAATTGAATATATTAAAAGTGCTGGTGCTATGCATGCAATTCAGAATAAAATAAATTATGTTAAAAGCAAGGAAATCAGCAATAAAGTTAGGAACCAAGAGGCAATTATAATGTGTTAGAATTAAGAGTACTTATGTCACATGGGTTAAATAAAAAATTGAACCTGTTGCACTTAATATTTGAGGGGAGAGTGTCAAATCCCTCAAAGAGAGGACAGTCTGGATTTAGCTTTCTGTGTGATTTGTCTGACAGAGAAGGCTGCTGCTCAACCGGTTATTTTACTCGTTGATTCCTGATGTAGGTTTGTATTTAACAGAGGCAGATTATAACACCCTGTTTGCACATAAGGACTCAAAGAAGCAGCTTTGTCTTGCCTCTCAGTAGCTGAAGCTTGTGGGTGTGTCAGTGTGAAACATGTTATTTACATACTCAGCTGTGGTTGGACAGTTATTTTCTGCTGTTGCCATTATCCTGGCACACAATGAAGTAGTTAAAAAGGACCAGTGTGTAAGATTTATTGGTATCTAGCGGTGAGGTTGCAGATTGCTACCAACTGAATAGCCCTCCCCTCACCCTCCGCTTCCACATGTGTAGAAGAACCTATGGTGGCCGCAAAACATGCAAAAAACTCTCTAGAGCCAGTGTTTGGTTCTTCTGTTCTGGGCTACTGTAGAAACATGGCGGTGCAACTTGGCGGAGATATAAAGGGTTCATTCTGAGGTAACGAAAACACAACGTTTCTTATTTTCGTGGGATTATGCACTAATTAAAAACATACTTTTGAGTTTTATATTCCATTTCTGCCAAGTCCGTTCTGCTAGATGCCACTAATTTCTACACACTGCACCTTTAATTTCCAATTTAAAGTTATATAACATTGAATTGGGAGTCCATTAACTGTGACTATCAGCTTTTCCCACATTTATTTGAAATGCTTTCACACAGTTGAGCTGGGAGATAAAACTCGGTTTATACTCAATCAGAACTAATTTGTACAGCGTCTCTCCTGGAAGATGTTTATAATGTTGCACATGAAATAGTTAATAATAGAGCAAGAGAGACAAGTTCAAACCCGGGGGGCTCCTTTCTCACCTCTGCACAGCTGGCCAGTCACAGTGTGAAGTCAAGTCAGTTTAATACAGCCCAGTATCACAAATCACAAATGTGCCTCAGGGGGGCTTTACAGTCTCTACAGCAATACAACATCCTCCATATTTAGACCCTTGATTCGGATAAGGAATCCGAACCTTTTAACTGGGGAAAAGATGAAAGAAACCTCAGGAAGAGCATCAGGGATCCGTCTTCCTGGACGGATAATAGATGTGTGTACAGAAATTGGTGTGAATGTCAGACAATTGGTTTCGGAAAGTCAAAGAAATGGCCGTACGCGGTCGCCCCTAATCTGATGTCGGAATAGAGTTGGTTTCCGAAGCTATTCGACCGTTCGACGAGCAGTTCTGACGGAGTGTACTCGCCCCTTCACAGCTCAGCTGCTCACAGCTGTGCTCTGTTTCCCGAGGGAATCAAAACAACCCATGATTGGTCTTCGGGTTGTCACTCCCGCATGTCAGAAGAAATTTGTTTAAAATCGAATCTTTCTCAACTTCTTCAGGTTGTGTCGCCTGGAGAGTTTTGAGTCTTCAATCGTGCTTAGGCGCCAGGAAGTTATTTGGAGGTCACGCTCACATTTTTTATTGTGAGTGGCAGCCTGCGGCGCCTCTAGCGTTTGGGTCTGTATGCGTTCAGGTGTGAAGGCTGGCGTGAATGATGGGCGTGTAGCATGTCTGATTTTCATGCAGGTAACTGGACCTCCAGTTACATTTCTATTAACGGTTATTCTTAACCACATCGTACTTGCAGATGTTATCAAAAGCGGCAACATTGACAGTACTGACATTCTTATCTGGTGTTGGTTTGTCTTGAGACAAAGAGTACATGTTGTTTAAAATGCCCTTTATATTATCTATCTTTATCTTTATATTGATGTGTAGATTGTTATAAAGGCTGAAAAAGCAGATTTTTCAGTCTGTACTTACTGTTTTTCAGTATTTATCATCTACAACATGATTTATGGAAGATGACAAAACATCTCTGTGCACTTCACTAACTGCTGTTTAGAAGACAGTTTATGAATATGCAATATGATTTTTTTTTTTTTTTTAACTCCCTGAGGATGGAGATGAAAATTTCCCACCAGTCACATAGCTGATGCTTTTTTTATTTTGGGTAAACAGGACAAATCTAATCTACAAATAAAGTCTGTGGCGTCTCAGTTGGATTGATTTTGACATGATGAGGGTGTTCATCACATAAAAGTCTTTCTTGGCACAGCTTGAAATACTCAGTCAGTACTTTATACTTCATGTGAATTTCAAGCATATTTCTAAGTAGAAGTGAAGATAACTTGATTAACCATACTTGTTTTACTCTTGTATTTACACATGTACAAGAATATTTGACAAAATTTGTATATCAGTAATAACTTAGTTAGTTTAAAGTTTTAAAATATCTGCTCTTTCTGAGGCAGAGTTTGATATATTAGTTTAGATGAAAAAGCATTTTTTGTGTCCAATGATGAAAATGATTCCCTCTAAAAAGGATGGGTGTGCTCATTTGAAAATATAAAATACATCAAAATGTTTTAAATTCTTTGTTTTACATATTTTAAATCTCATTTTTTATTCAGAAGATGTTGCAAAATATTGGTTTTACAGTGTAAAAACCCTGTTAAATTACATTTATTAGTAGAAATAAGACAAAACTTTGAGATACATTATTTAATTTGGTGCTATAATGTATGTATATTTGTGGTTCGCCTCAGGAAAGTCCCACTGTAGTTTAAGTGTTAATGAGTAATAGATTGATTTGGCAGTATATCTCTCACTGGTTCACACAGACTGCAACAAAAATGCAAATGCGTTAACATCTCCCACTCAGAGTCTTCTTTCTATTTCTGAATGTTTATTTTCTCTTAAAACCAGGAGAGATGCAGGCCTGTGAAGCTTTGCAATCTATTTAAATATTTGCTCTCTGCACACGGCCCCCATGAGTAAAGGCAACCTGGTGTGCTGAAAGCTGTGCGACAGAGATAGGGGCTCCTGGTCAACAAGCAGGTTAATTGTCTGATAGGACCAGATGGTAATACTGGACTGAACTTCACAGTCACAGCCCGGTGGGACACTCCCCCCATGGCTTCTGATTGGCTGCAGAACACAGCAATCAAATGACATTTGACACCGAGGAGGTCAAAATGTATTGGCTTTTGGAATGAGTTTAATATTTTAAACTTTCCTGGATAGATGACAGCAGTTTTTTGAAACGTTTTGGAGGATTAGAAGATGAGACGAGAGGCCGCACTTTGATTAACTTCACACTTGTGGAGGTGATAACAGCTTTCTGAGAGTCTCTCCTGTGTGGATTATTGAGTGAGAGTGCTGGCACATTGTATGAACCTTGTGATGCCCATTAGCAAACTCAAATCATTACGCAGTGAGACAGCGATAATATCAGCTTGAGAGGCTTTTTCGCATGATAAAAAAAAATTAATTTGAGTTGATTGATTTGAGTTGAGTTGATTTCAAGTTGATATCTTTAAACCTTCAGTGGGAATCAGTCAAAACAATAAGTCATCCAAATCAAAAGACATCGTTGGGTCCAGCTCTCCAGAATGACACATAGAAGCGTTTTTTGATGCCCATATTGGAAGTAATCAGCCGGACGACATAATTTGTGCCTTCTAAAACAAATCGCTGTCAAAAAATAAATATGTTTTATGATGTGAAAACACTGTGATTAAGGTCTGATGAGGTTTAGGCACAAAAAACACTGGATTGGGTTTAGAAAAAGATCGTTTGGGTTCAAATAAGTACTTCACTGAAGTTAGTGGACCTTCGTTGTCATGTTTTAAAAAAAAAACCCAAAAAAACCAGTGTTGACTTGCGGTTGGAAACATGGAAACAAATAATCTCCCATCTGATATTTTCTACCCATCCAACCTCCTTCCTACCCAGACTTTGTCGCTCTATAATAACATCTGATAGGGACAGTCTTGTCAGAAAGATGATCATTAAATACAATTATGATGATTAAAGATCCCCTTCAGACATGTTTTTATAATAATACAGTATATAAAATCACTGGGCTTTGAATAATAATCTGTATTAGATACAATTATCCTGCGAAAAAATTAAATTACCTAGTCAAAAATTATTTAAATGGCATCCCCTTCTCTCTCTCTCCCTCCTGAATCTATAAATATGTAAATATTCTTCATTTCAGTTTTACTGCTGGACACAAGATGTCTCCTAGTTCACCGAGTCCACTCTCAGTGTTTGTGCACTGGAGGCTTCAAGTATCCACATCACACTTGTGTAAGTTGCATATTTGACCACGACTGACTCCAAACTAGTTGTGATGTCATAAATCATGCTTGTAGCTACACGTGTTAAACTGAGATTTAAAACGAGCTCAGAGAAACTTTTCCTCCTCAGCAGATGAATTTGAAAACAGCCTTCTAGTTTCAAACTCTGTACGTACATCACGTACAGCTACACATGAAGAGACAATAAGCAAAACACATTTTTGAGTGGAGTGAGGCTTTAATGCTTATGGATGTCCTTAGTTAGGAATCATGAACTTTTAGTAAAGAAATGCAGATTAAAGACTGAAAATTGCACCAGAATGGCAAAGAGATCCATATGATAAAAGGAAACTTCCCTTTCAGTTCAGAGCACAAAATTATCTATATGGTTCTAACGATCTTGTCAGCGTTCTGGATTTTAACAAGGACGTGGATGGTTTTACACAGAAAAGTGTGAGGGGGGCTTCAATGATCTTAACCAGCGCTGCCCATTGATGATGTCGGAAACAGACGCAGATCATTTATCACTAATTTTGTGTAGTCTTACTGTAGTTAGTGTCATTACTGCTAGTAGCTGCTGAATCTCTCTAGAATTTATGTTAGCTAGCTGGAGACAACAGATGTATATTGGATCGATATTGTCATGTGGGAGTAGCAGGAATGGACCCAAACGCAGAGACCTGTTCTGTTCTGAAAATCCTCTTCAGAACAGTCAGGACAGAACAAATGATCCAACAAGGACTGAACAGAAAACCAGGACTTCAAAAGTAACTGAACTGACGAGGAGATGAGGTGCAGGTGGGGACATGAGTGGAGAACAGACAGGAAGCCGATTGGCTGGGAAAACACAGGGAGCAGAGCAGGGCTGATGAAGCTAACACAGGGCAGGTGAGGGGAAGACGGAGAGCAGGGCAGGGCTAACGAGGGTAATGCAGGGCAGGTGAGAGGAGGAGCACATGAACACAGGAGGAGAACACCGGAGGGGTGAATTACGAAGCAAGTTCAACATACCCAGGCTTTCTTTGTGTGAGCTGGCTCGATAAACCCTAAACTTGCGATCAGAGATAAGTGGTATCACGACGGTGGATATGAACTCTCTTTGTTAACCCAGGTTTTCTGCTTCAGACTGCTGTGCACGTCCCCATAAAAGGGGGCGTTTGGTGCATCACTTGACTCTTTTTCTGCACAAAATGGACAGATCGTGTGCCGCTAACTTCAGTCAGGAAGAACAGATCATTATAACGGAGAGATGTGAATAATATAAATACATTATCACAGCAAAAAGCAACGCTGTTGCTGCAAATAAGGCGAGAGAGGAATGCTGGCAGAAAATTGCTGATGTAAGTTCGTTCATTAAAAAAACAAATTCATTAATTTATTAATTTCGTAAATAGTTTATATACTTATTTGACCACTCAATGCACTCTCCGTGCCTCCCACATCCAAAGCTCTTAAACTTTAAACTTGATGCAGCAGATTTAAACTTTATACTGAAGAAGTGCATTCAGTTCTGACTCTGTCCCATAATGAAGGATAAGTGGAAATTACTTTAGATTCTGGCCGAATCAAAGTGAAATTAATATTGTAGATTGAGTATTATCTGAGATAAATACCAATAATTAATCTTTTCTTGTTCAAAGTCTTAGTTTTTTTTGTTTTTTTTTATTTTTATATATATATTGTAACAAAATCCCATCCCGCAAGTAACCCTAAACTCTTGCACCATTACAAATTTACAATATGACATATCAAATCAATGGTAAGTATGATAAAAGACGAATCAATTTTCTAATTGGTGTTCTAATAGCTGCAGTACCAGAAGTGTTAAACGGACTTTGCAACAAATCAGGTAGTTAGTGCAAAGACGGCACTTTTTATTGCCGATTTATGCAAAAACTCGGAACATAACCTGCTGTGGACCATGTTAAGTTTGCGGTATGAGTTACCATGGTGATGTAGCCAGGTTAAAAGAGAGCCACCTTCATGACATTGAAAACCCTGGCTTCATGCTCAACATACCTCGCTAACCCACTAATCTCGCTTCGTAGTACACCCCTAGGGAAACCAGAAAACCAAAAACACAATACTCCAAACCACAACCCAGCACAAACCAGACCATCCCAGAACCACACAAACGTAAGCACACAACACTATAAACTAACTAATAACGCAGTCCTCTAAACCACCACCCAAATCATAACAAGCAAAACCATATGACCAGAAGGGCTGACAACACAAGTGAAACACAGAAAACCCAAAAGAACACAAAAAAGTCCAGAAAAACAAACAAAGTCCAGGCAGGATGTGACAGATACATGAAACTCAAAATGGATAATGTCTGGGACCATTTTAAACTTGAATTGAAGCAGCTTTCGAATGATTTGGTTAAGTTTGTATCATTGTTTGTGTATTTTCTTGTTGAGTTTTGTGTATTTGTATAAAGGCTGATCTAGCGACGTGCAATGCAAACTACCTTAGGTTATAAATGTTGTGGATATGTAGCATCGGCCTAAACATTAAATAAATATATAAATACTTTTTGGAAAGTGTTAGAATGTTACAATTTCATTTGGCAGATGATTTTTATCCAAAGGATCTAGTCAGGAGAGAACAACAAGAGTGAGTAAGAGGTGTTTGCGAAAGAGCCGGGTCTTTATCTTTTCCTCAATCAGAAACAAAGTTTTTAAATCAAAAACACTTACCAACCGACTGCTTTGACCCATGTTTTAGATCAACGCTTGTTCTGCTTGGCGCTTAGTTCGATCTCTTTTTACAGGCTTTTAGTGAACAATCCTTTTGGATTTTCACAACAAAGCAACAAATAGAGGGCGTGACCCGCGTCAACTGACCCACTTATCGAAAATCAGAGAGTGAAACCAGGAAGTGCTCTGCCCCAACAAAGCCTAATCACAGCCTAAATCCAAATCACATTCAGAAACAAAGATTCAAAAACACTCGCTGACTGACTGCTATCCTCTATGTTCCAGATCAGAGTTTGTTCTATGCAACATATAAATTTACCATTTTTACCAAACTTGGTTTCCAGCAATTGTGGCAGTGAGTTTTCTGCCCTGGTCCTTCTCGATTGTTTGGACATCCTTTTATTGGACAGTCCTTTAAAAGCACAAAACACAGACATATTCAGCATGTACAACATAAAGTACAATGCAGCACATAATACATTTCTAATTAACAAAGGCGTTCATCCATAACACTCTTTGGAGCTGTTTCTACGTGCTGAAAATTGTACAAGCACTCTGAAGTATTTTACAGGTTTATTTCATATTTATAGTGATTATAAGGATGAGTAAAGCTGTTTGTTATTTTTGCATTTCAGACACAACATCTATCCTTAGTTTACCTGCATCCCCCAGCTGTCTCTGAGATTTCGCCCATGACAGTCTGCTGGACGAAACAGCTCTGTCGCACATTCTGGCAAAACAGAGATAGTAAAGAAAACAACCAGCTCTCACAGAAAGCTCTAAAATATTTGAGCATATTTCCACTTGACAGTATATCTCAGCCTTGTAAGTTGGAACTGTCAACTCTACATGATTCAGCTGAGAAACAAGGGCAAATGGTTTAAGGTGGATATTGCATGTCCCAAAACTTTTCTGTGCCGTTGTGTTTGATGTAGTACCCAATATACATTTTTTTCCTAAAGGCTATTGAGTTCACATAATGGAAAAACGTTATCTATTGTGTCTTTACAGGTTCTGTACCCTTTTATCTATTTGGCCAACAAAGCAGGGTGCACTGAGTTCACTCTGTAATGAAATACATTTAGTAAGCTGGAGGAAACATTATCCATTCCTGCAACTTTGAGTGTTTACTGTCCATTTTAATCATTAAAACCTGTTATGCTGCCTAATGCTAGACACAAATGAACCCAAATTAAAGCACTGGATAATGAGTAATAGGTTTCTAAATATTTTAAGTAAGGATAATTACCAAGACATCCTTTTGTTGCGCCCCAATTTAAAGAATTTCTCCATTAATACATCTTTCTTGGTGTGGAGTGAAAAGTGTGATGTTTTTCCTCCACAGCCTCAAAATCTTCACACCTCCCGGCTGATCTTCTGGGGTCTAAACTCCTCTTCGCATGTGGTGGAGGGGATATGGGGGATTATGGGATTTTCTGATTGCACTGAAAAAGACACCATGGGATACAGAAATCCAAAAATGGCTGAGGTACCCACATCAAGATTAGAGCGTATTATTTACCCCCCCCTTAGGGAAAGAAGACAGGGAGGCCTCTACGCTGACAACCCCCTCTCGCTTGTGAGACAAGTGTGTTCGGAAAAACATTTTACAATTTAAGGAGATTGTAGAAAACTACAAAGCCTAAACAGTCATGGAAAGTCTCTGTACGTTTCCAATTTCATGGAATGTAATTGATTGTTGTCTAAAAATGTACTTTACCTTTTCCTGAACCAGTTTAATTTTCTCTGGAAATTGTAACCATTAACATCACATCAACTGCACATAAACCTCTTACACTTAATATTTAGGCTGAAATTACTTTTGAATCTCCTGCAATTTATTCAGTACAACCAATACACAACCCGAGTGCAAAAAAAAAAGGAATATGTGGGTGAACTTGATACACTTGACAATTTTTGAGAAGAAAGATATTAATTTGCCGGGTAAATTAAACAAAATCTGTCAGAAGGAATGAAAATCAAATCTCAAGAGACAGGACATTCTCGTTCGCTAACCTACATTCACATATTTTTTTGCAGCTCTTCTCTTTTTTCCTGCGGAAATATCAGATGTCACAGCCATTTGTGACAGGCAGACAGTATGAGTAATTGTTGACTACGTGGCACAGACAGACAGAACCAGCACTCACCACCATCCTCAGACATTCGCCTTTAGGTAAATGAGGCCGGCAGCACGACACACAGCAGTCATTCGCACTTGCTACATCACTGAGGATAGTTAGGGACTGTATGAAACTGGGATGAGGAGGGGTGGTGAATCTTATGTTTCCCTCAGTTATTGATATTTATTTTGCACCTTGTCTCAGAAAAAAACTGCAAAACCGTCCTCCAACAATTGGTTCAACTCATATCACCATTAATAACTAAAAGAGGCGAAGCACAGAGAATTTAAAGGATATAGTTGGTGATTTTCTATATTTTTCTTACTGTCAACAAATCTCATGAGCCAAGTATTGTGTGTGTATCTAAAACCTGATCTATCTTATTCCTCTGTGCTGTTGACCTCCGTTGTTGTCCAAAAACTATTAAAAACACATCAGTGAGTCTCATGGATGACATGTCCCTTCATCATGAAGACTTTGGGAATGTTAGTCCGTTAAAAACAGCTCCAGAGACTAATAACAGTGGTCACATTTTCAGTCTCAGGAGAGTAGTTCTGTGTAAGGCAGATGCCATTGAGCATGTGCAGGAATGCTTTGTTAGCTTGTTGTGCTACATATTGACTTTGTACTACATTGTAAATTTCTCAAAGAACTTGAAGAACTTATCTTAATGGCACAATAAACAAACTAACTAACAAATATTATTAGCAATTGCCAAACTTATGGAAAACATAGCAAAATGGTGAATATTCTCATCACTCTATTTTTTAAATTAAGAGCTGCTAAATAAAGTTACTGCTGCCACCGAATGAGTGAACTTTGCCGAATATAACATGCAAGCTGAATGATAATATGGACTAATGTTATATACATATTTAACATCTTTTTTTCATCACTGTGAAACTGGGAATTTAATCAATTATACTCATGAAGATCCAGTGTATTCATTTTTTTCTCATAATTGACATATTAAATTACAAACTATCAATTGATTGTGATGGGCAAACAGAGACGGGACTGTTGTATACTAATGGCCTAGTCACACACTAAAGGCCTCATTTATAACTATTTTGGTTCTTCTTCTTCTTCTTTTGGCTGTTCCCATTAGGGGTTGCCACAGTGAGTCATCCATTTCCATCTCTTCCTGTCCTCTTCATCTTCCTCTGCTGTTGCCCCACCCACCTGCATGTCTTCCCTCACCATCTCCAGCATCCCTCTCCCAATATAACCAGCATCTCTCCTCCGCATGTCCAAACCTTCAAAAAAAAAAAAAAAAGATTCTTCTTATTTCGATCGTTGCTGTTTTGCAGGATGTTGTAAATCTCACTGATATTTTTTTGGCCAGCGTTCCTGGGGGGTTGAAGAAAGAGCTGGTCCGGTTATTTGAGGGTTGTACTGTACTGCTCTCGAAACATGCAGCAACTTTCAGATACAGCAAGCATCATAGTCCACGGAGACCTCTGCCTGATCTCATCCGTCAACCTGTCCATCACCATTGCAACACAAAGAAAGGGCTCAGAGCGGATCCCGGATGTAATCCCACCTCCACCTTTTAACTTTCTCTCCATCCACAAAAACACAATGCAACTCTTTCTGACCTTCTCTATACTTCTCAACAATCACAAAGCAAACATCACATCTGTACTGCTCTTTCCTGGCATGAAACCATACTGATGCTCACTAATCATCACCTCTCCTCTCACCCTAGCTTCCACTGCTCTTTCCGGCAACTTCATGTTGTGGCTGATCAACTTTATACCTCTGTAGTTACCTCTGTTGTAGCTCTTGTTCTTGAAAATCAGCACCAGTACACTTCTTCTCAACTCCTCAAGCATCCTCTCATTTTCCAAGATTGTGTCAAACAATCTGGTTAAGAACTCTACTGCGATCTCTCCGAAACACTTCTCATCTTCTTCATAGCTGCCCTCACTTCCTCCATGCTAATCCTAATCTGCTGCACTTCCTGATTCACTATCCCCACACCATCAAACTCTCTCTCTCTCTCATTTTCTTCATTCATCAGCCCCTCAAAGTACTCCTTCCATCACCAAGTCTCCTTGTCTTCCTTCCTCTGTCCGGATGACACACCAAATACCTTCCTAGCTGTCTCCTTCACCACTTCTGCAGTAGTTATCCAACCATCCGGCAACTCTTCACTACCGCCCGGCGCCTGTCTTAACTCCTCCCTGAACTCCACACAACAGTCCTCCTTGATCCTTGGTTCTGCTTTCATTCTCTTCCTCCTCTTGGTCTCCAAAGTCATCCTACAGACCACCAACCGATGCTGCCTGGCTACGTTCTCCCCTGCCGCCACCTTGCAGTCTCCAATCTCTTTCAGATTTCACCTCCTGCATAAGACAGAGTCCCCCCCCTGTGTGCACCTTCCTCCACTCATATGCTTCCTCCCTCTTCTTGAAATACTATTTTATTATATTATATATTACATATATTATAGTTATAACAATTTATAACAGTTCTAGTTTTAGTTTTAAGTAAGTAAATCTCGCAAGAAAACATTTAAATGGTAGGGTGAGAAAGCAAATTAAAAGGGATGCCCTAAAGTAAAAAGAGCAATTACATAACGCTGCCCTTTTCTGCCCTCCACCTCTCCACTATTTTAACTTTTGTACAGTCCCTTAAATGACAATAAAATCGCTGCCTTCACCTTGGTGAAATTAAGCCTGTAGTTTGTCCTTCAGACTGCAGCATGTGTAAAGTAACTACAAACAGTATTTTGATGTCTCTATGACCTTTTGAGTATTAATTTCACTGAGGTGAAGATGAGTCAATTCATAACAGCAAACAGAGCGAGTACCTGTTCTCTCTAATGACCGAGTTACTATGGAAACCAGGTAAGATTTGAAAGCATTTGACGAAAAAAAAGAAAAAAAGCCTCAGGCTTCACTTTGCTCTATGACTTCACTTCAGAACAAACCTTAGTTGAATTAGAAACCTCCGATAATATCTAGCCAGGCCCTGTTTTGGTAAGCATGAGTAAGAAACTCATCAAAGATCGGACTGAAACATGCAAAGTGGCAACGTGGAGAGTCGCCACCAGTTGCTCGATGTGATCCAGCTTGTGTGAAAAGGGTAAGCATGCCACAATGTTTTTAGAGCAACGGAGCTGTCAGTGCATTCACGCAAGTCACCCAGCTCAGAGGTCAACACCGTTTCATTTTTTGAAAATTAAATACCCGCCCTCCACTTACTTTCTTGCCCTTTGCCCCCTGGCCTAACACCCAGCCTGAAGGAGTTTTACAGTGAGATTGATTCGGCCTCTGAAGTACTGATTGTGAGAGGTGTTTTCAGCATGAAAGGACCCGAAAAGACCCTCTTGATTGACGGCAGGATAGTGATAGTCCACTGCTCCCATGGTATGGGTGCGATCATTAATAGTGTGCTAAACCCTGAGGTCAGGCTGGTCTCATGCTGTCAGGAGAGGTTGTGTCTGGAGAGAATATGTTCACACAGCTCTGCTCCATTACCCATCCATCTTGAGGGGAAGAACAATGGCTTTCCTATCACTCTCTATTTCTCTTCTATTCACGCCCCGGCTCTCTGTCTCTGTGTCTCACTGTGCTGCTGCATCATTAGCTCTCTGCATACAGCATGTCTCATCCTCTCAACACTAGAAGGTAATAGAGAGATTGAGAAATTAGTAGCATTTCAGATTCAATACTTCTATCTTTGCAGTCATCATGGTAAAAGTTACTTACATCATCTGACAAGAGCGTGCAGGCATTGCAGCGCTGTGGTTCTCTCATTAACCTTTTCACACTGAACTACACCGGTGACAGGTGCATTATTCAGACCCAGCAGCCGCTGTTCTTATCATAGAAACCATCAAAATGTAGTTCACCAGTCGAGAAAAAAAAAATGGTTTCTATTTCTTTTTATATCTTTATCAGTTAAAGTATCTGTCATGTCAAGTGCAAAAGTTTAAAAAATGACAGTCAGCGGTGCGGCAGTGTAATTTCCCAGATGTGATGTGAACAAAAGGTCATTAAGAAACAGTCCAACTCCTCTTGGCTGCCAGTCTGCTCACACACTCTCATTACTGTTGTTGAGCAGCATCTTTTAGTCTTTTTGGGGCAGCTGTGGCTCAGAGGTAGAGCGGGGTTGTTCACTAATCAGAAAACTCCAGGACTCCTTCGGTCCACATGTGGAAGTGACCTTGGGCGAGATACTGAACCCCAAATTGCTCCTGAAGGCTATTCCATTAGTGTGAGAGAGTGTGTGTGTGAATGAATCATTAGAAACTCAGGCATCCTCTCACTTTCCAAGATTGTGTTAAACAATCTAGTTAAGAACTCCGCTGCCATCTCTCATAAACATCTCCATGCCTCCACAGGTGCGTCAACCGGACCAACCCGCCTTTTCGCTCTTCATCCTCTTCGTAGCTGCCCTCACTTCCTCCCTGCTAATCCTAATCTGCTGCACTTCCTGATTCATTATCCCCACACCATCCGACCTTCTCTCTCTCTCATTTTCTTCATCCATCAGCCCTTCAGAGCACTCCTTCCACCTTCTCAACACACTCTCCTCGCTAGTCAGCACATATCCATCTCCATCCTTCATCACTTTAACCTCAGTCCGTTTTTATACCTTTAAAATTATTAGAAGCATTAAAAACTCCTTCTAATGGCAGCCTCTGCCATCAGTGTATGAATGTGTGTGTGAATGGGTGAATGTTGGCATGTATTGTAAAGCTCTTTGAGTGGTCGGAAGATTAGAGAGGCTCTATATAAATGCAGTCCATTTACATTTGCAGTCCATTTAATGGTATAAGTGGATGATTCACTCTGAAGGGTGGTGTCGCAGTGGAAAAAAAGTAAAACAAGCTACATACACTTACATACTCGAAACCGAATTTCTGACCTGTCAATGCGTTTTGTGGAGAAAGATTGTCATCACGAGCATTCGCCGGAGTATTTCAGTGCTCGATGCAGCGTCTGCTTCAATTTGCCGTGACGGCGGATGAAGACTCTGCGAGCGACAGTCCAGTCAAGACGATGCCTTGTGGAGAGCTGTGTGAAATTTCAGATGACATAGAGAGGCCAGGGCCGTGGACAGCTGAGAAATCCTTCTCAGGCGTAAATCCTTCCAGACTTGAAATCCTGTCCACAGCTTCACTAAGCTATAAATTTGCCTCAGTGGACACTCAATTCAGTCTGATTTTTGAACATGAAAGCTCATAATTTGTGCAAAATAAGATGGAAAATGTTTTGTCTTTTAATAGCCTTTTGGTCAACTAAAGATAATTTAGACATAGAAGCAGTAGTTTGTTGTATAATACCTATTATTATTCTATGTTATATAATAACTATTCATGTATGTGAGTTACTCTGAAATTAAAGGTCATTTTCAGTCTAACAGTGGAAACTCAGACATTTCAAACAAATATCCAAATATGAGCAAAAAAGTTGTTATGCTTGACTGAGGTGGAAAAGTTGGTTTACTGGTAAAAGCAAAATGTGTAAAAGTATAATAGAAACAGATTTAGTGATTAAATCATGACATACATGAAGCATGTGACTTAATTCTCCACTGAAAATATGAAAAATAGCAGCAGATGAAAACCTGAGATCTATGTGGCCCAAAGGGGAGACTTTAACACTCCTCAAATTAAGACAAAGACCAATTAAGGGTTAAAGTCGGGTTTAATCTGTACAGTGTCTGTCTGTATGTTTGTTGTGGAGCGAGCAATGAGAAGAAGAGATTATACATCAGTGAGGACATCACTCATATCATGAGCCTGACTGATGAGTTGGCAGAACTGCTTTGATATTGTACAGGTGTGAACTGAGTTGATTGATTTTATGTTACTGGAAGTTTATTGTATCTTCACACTCTTCTGTCCCAGAAACTGATAGATTTGTCTGAAAGGAAAACATTTTCTGCTGGAGTGAAAGGAGTTGGACGGTTTGACGAAGCTGCTTGATCAGCCATGTTTTTTAGTTTGAAAAAATTCTTAATTTACAAACTAAAAAAAAAAAAACAAGAAGTAATTTACATCCAAATAAAAAAGTCCCTGTCCACTGAAAAATTTGTTTTGCTTATTACAACGGCATTTTGTGCCTAAACCTAATCAAAAGTGTTTTTGTGCCTAAACAACAGCGTTAAATGACATACGAAGAGGTTAGAAATGAGGCGTGTATTTGGTGGATCACCTGCACGCAATTTGAAAGTGTAAAGTCGTGTTATTTGTACGCAGATGTGAGACCGGGTTGGATAAAGTGCTTCACACAAGGCAACAATTACAAAATCATTAGATTTCATGATAAAACAGATAAACTGTAAACAAACAGATAACCAATTCCAGTAAGATGTAAGATAGAAGAAAAGAGAATTAATAAAAACTAACTTTAAAGAGTAAAATCAGGAAAAGGCTTTGATAAAAAAAGTATGTTTTAAGAAAATATGTGGAAACTTGAATCCTTCAGTGCACTTACACTGAAAATGGACTTTTCAGAGAAGTAGGAGACATCTTACATTTAAAAATTCATCTTTTGAAATGAAAAATACTCACATATTTATAGATTCTGGATTTTTCAATGAAGGAAAAAGGAGAAGATGTAAAACGTAAAATGATTTTGACAAAGTAATTGATTTTTTTTTTTGGTGGAAAAACCATATCAGACACAAATTATTATTCAAAGCAGTGGTTTTATAGTATGTCTTGAAAAACGCTTGGAGGGTATCTTTAGTTCATAGTTAGGAATTACACAACGGATTAATTTAAATAATCTGTCTCAAGTTTGATTATCAGTTAGATCTAAGCCGTAGTCAATCCCACAAGATATCTGAATTTCTATTTAAATAATGAATCACATGTTTCTGTCAAAACAAAAACCCTGTATAAACACAACCTTCCCTGCAGGTTTCAGGGCTCATTAATGCTCACATTCGGTTTTCAGTGCTGCGGTGAGAAAAAGGTCGGAGCCAGGTTGATGTTAGAAAAAAAAAGCTAATTCAATGTGCCTTGAAGCGGCTTCCTGCTATCTCTGAAATGTTTTGTGGAGACTGGAGTGAGAGATCCTCTGAGAGGCCACCACACTGCTCCTCAGCGTGAGTTATTGTAGATAAATCCGAGTAATCAGAGCTTGTGGAAAAGAACACTCCAGCAAAATTTAGAGAATTGAACTGAATCCCAGCTGGAAAGTGCGGAAAACATTCCAAGTATCAGGTGGTGAAATATAATTACTTTAAATCAAGAAAAGGACTGCCTCTTGCAAGAGTCCCAAAGGCAAAGTCACAGATATAGTATGTTTTCTCTGTTTGCTTTTTTTTCCGCCTCAGTCCTTATGAATCCTTGCAGAGTGCTTGTCAGCATTCTGGGTGCATCTCCAGGTCTTTGTATGCTGCTTGTTCCCCAGGAAGCACATTCAAAATACTGGAAAAATTAATGAGTTTGACTGTGCCCGGCTCCTTTTATCTGTTTGATAGTAAAAAAATCCCAGAGGACGGCTTGTGACACCTTCTTTCTATTCTCATGAGCCTTTGTTTTCATCTATTCAAACAGATTATATTGTTTTCTTTTTAATCATTTGTCAGGCTATAATTACTTTTACCTCTAAAGTGAGTCTAATGTCACAGAAAAATGATCCGTGTATGTGTACGTGCATGAGTGTGTACCGTACCCACATTTGAATTCTGTTTACATTAATATGCTTTCCTTATCCCTTGGCTGAAGTGAAGACTAATGGAGGTTACTTTAATATTTATGAAGCACATCTCCCAGTATACTTGGCTCGCCATCCTCAGTCTTATATAAAAACCACTGATAGAGCACCAGACTGTTCTTGCCAGAATCTCAACCTAATAGACTGTCTCTCTCTCTCTCTCTCTCTCTTTCTCTGTCCTCTTGTCCTCTCTCACCCTTGTAATCACCATCTGTTTATCCATATTGTGTGATCCTCTGTTTCTGGTCCCTGCGGCTCGCCACCAGACGCTACTTTTGGCCTCCTGCTCGGTGTGTTTGTGGTCTGTGGCCTGGCTCTGCTGGGCCTTCTTACGTTCATCTCCTGGAAGCTGTGCTGGGTGCCTTGGCGGAACAAGGCCCATTTCCCGAGTCCATCCCTCAACCCAGCCCGTGGCCCCGAGCACCGCCCGCTCCAGCCGCCTCTCCTGCTGCCCAGCCCCCAGCAGCTACCGGTCACCATGGCGACAGAGAAGGTGAAGGACCCCATGGATTCGATGGGCTTCCTGGAGGCGGCGGTGAAGATAAGCCATACATCCCCTGACATCCCCACCGATGTGCAGCTCTCCATGAGGGAGCACTTCCTGCGCCGCACGCAACGCATGCAGAGGCAAACCACTGAGCCGGCTTCCTCCACTCGGTTAGTCAGACTCAAGCACATATGTGCAAAGCTGCTAATACATGAGACTGTGTGATGTGGTTATTCATATGTAAATATGCTTAGGGATACATACAAGTATGCATGCATGCACACATGCAGAATTTAAGACACGACTTGTGGTGCAGAAGCTTCAATAATCCAACATGAAATACAGAAAATATCAGAAAGAGCCTCATTGCTACACATGATGTGTTTTCAGCGAGTAGGCAGCAAATAGGACCTTTTAATATATCACTAATGATGGTAGGAATTTTCTATCTCTGCAATTTGGTATCTACAAAGTTAATTATAAGAAATACTGTAGATCGTGTTACTCTGCCTCAGAGGCATCTCTGTGCAGGTCATTATGGTAAAACTAATTATATGTGATGGGTTTTTCATGAGAAATAATGAAACATAGTGGAGAAAAAAACATTCGCTGAGGCAGAACTTCATGTTTTGACCGTGTCATTAAGGGAACATCAGTAGTCCATTCTGCTTATTATGCAGGTATCCTTTAAAAGCAAATCTATTTGTCCTTGACCAAAGCAGCAGAAATTCCCATTTAAGACCCCGACACAGCAAGTCATCAGGCACCGCTTCTGACCATTCAGCAAAGCTGGTGTTTAATGTTCGGCCAACTGGACACGTTGAATCGACATCAGAGGCAGTCGGTGACAGACTTTTTTTTGGTTATTTCATGAATTTAGTGCAGTTTTTTCCTTATATTTCACCTGCTTTAAATGTTTTCACATACAAAAAAGATAAGATGGTTTTAGTGAAGAGCAAAAATAAAGCAAAACTTGGTAATTGGTCATTTGTATTCCAAGCATACAGTGGGATTATTCAAAGAGATTCACAGTGCTGTGAGAATAGTAAGCTTTCTAGAGAAATTGTTTTAAAAAATTTCTTTTTATTATGAATAAAGGCCTCTAACTAGTTATTTCTATTCACAAAGGAAATAAATTAAGTAGCCGTTGGCTGCTGTCTTTGTCAATTGCACCATTAACAGAGGACATGAGGTGACACAGACAGTTTCCTGTTGTCAGTTTTAGTTCTTTGAGGTCAGCTCGGTGTGTCACTTGAATTCAAAACCTCACTACAGGTTTTTCCACAAACCACAGCTATTCCTTGTCACTCTCTTTCTTTCTTTCCTTCTGTCCTTCCCGTCCCTGCAGGCACAATTCATTCAAGAGACACCTGCCCCGACAGATGCAGGTAGGCAGTCTAGACCTGGGAAATGACTATATGGTGGACAAAGAGGAAAAGCCCACCAGCATTGGCCGCATCCAGCCGGAGCTTTATCAACAGAAGACCCTGGAATCAGAGGATTCGTCCAAGAACGGCAGCAGCAAAAACTGTGGCAGGATTAACTTCTCCCTCAAGTACGACTACGAAAACGAGGCCCTGCTGGTCAACATCCTCAAGGCAGTGGACCTTCCTGCCAAGGACTTATGCGGCACATCCGACCCTTACGTGAAGATCTACCTGCTGCCCGACCGCAAGAAGTTCCAGACACGTGTCCACCGGAAGACGCTCAACCCCACATTCAGTGAGAGCTTCCAGTTTCCTGTGCCTTACGACGAGCTGGCCGTCAGGAAGCTCCACATGAGCGTCTTTGACTTTGACCGGTTTTCACGACATGATATGATCGGGGAGGTGGTGCTGGACAACTTGTTTGAGACATCGGACCTCTCCAGGGAGACAAACATATGGAGGGACATCGAATATGCCACCAGTGTAAGAATCTATATGGCTTCTTATACTAGATTCAGTATCGAATGACTGATTGTAGAGAGGATTACAGTTTTATCCTATAAGATCCATGTCTCACATTGAGCAGGAAGCTCAAGGTTACATTACAATCCATATATATTCATTACATTTTCAACCATTGAGGAAACTGAGGTCATGTCCTCAGTTATTTTTCTGGGAATTTGGGGTGGAGGGTTAGCTTGGGGTAAGTTTACATTCTCAAATTAAAACATACACATGGTACATGTTATAAAGGGCTGATTTCAGTACTTTCAGACTCAGTGGTTGATATTTTTGTGGCGGTGCAGTGACCAGCACAAGCAGGACAGTTTTTTTCGGTAGAAATTTTGTCTTGGATTGAGAATAGACTTCTCAGAACCACATCTTTCTGGCACAAAGTCACTTTTACACTTCGATTATTGTATCAACAAGAACAAACTAAACACTTTTTATGCTTTATTTATTTAATTCTTTATTTGGATCCCCATTAGCTTTTACAAAGTGGTCGCTACTCTTCATGGAGTCGATAAAACAACAGCAGCAATGAAACAAACAGCGATTTAAAACCACATCGATCAATAAAAGAAGAAAAAGCCGATCAAGCCAAAAACAAAGAACCAGAAAATAAGTGTGAAATAACTCAGAAAAAGTAGATGTTCAAGACAGAAACAAAAAGGAAATAAAAAAATAATCAAAAAGATTCCAAAATTGCAATAACTAAAAGTAACATCTATATAGTATTCAACAGATTCTTTTTGTGATTTTTTGAAAGGAAATCTACGTTTGATGTGTCTTTTGCCTGTAGGGAGCATATTCCAGGCTGCAGAAGCTCTATAGAGAACAGCTCTTATTATATAGTAACGGAATAATGCTTAAAATGCAAATAAACACTCTTCATCAGCATCAAAAAATGTTTAATGTTTCAGCAGTCTGCATTTATCTAAAGTTAGAATGAATAATTCTTACAGTGTCTGTTGTCCACAGCTGATTTATATTCCATGAAAAGCTTCTCCTTCAGTTCATGAAGCCTCTGCAGCATCTGCAGGCAGCAGGACAGATATGTTGATAAATCTGCAGCCTTGGATTTGAGAGGTGCCGCGCTCGGGTGCAGCACCATTAAACACAGTTTTCCACTGTGTTTACTTTGATTAAATCACTTGCAATCTGACACCAGACTACAAAATAAGAACACACACCTCCACACACATCAGACTGATCGGTTATAGTCTGTTTATACAGAACACTGTGCATCATTGCCTCCTTGCCTTTATTTTTTTAACAAAAGTGGCGTCTCATGTTTTATTCTTTTCCAGGTCTATATCTTTATTCTGGGACTCTTCCTGGAATATCTTTGCATGACTGAAAGTTCAAAAAACTCTTCATTTATCTTATACTGGCTCTTTATGCAGCCTGTCAGTTCAGCCTCTGTCTGAAACAGGCTGTTTTAGCTCCTGTCTCTTTAAGGCCCCCCCTCCCGATGAGCCCTCTCTGTTCTGACCTCAGCAGACTTTGTTCTTTGTTCGAAATATTAACTTCACAAATACATCCGAACATGTTCAAGCCCAAATCTGCATGGAGAACATGAGAAGAACCTTAGCAACAACCTTAGCAACAACCTTAGCAACAAAGGCTAAGGCTGTATATGGGTATGTGTGACCAATCTGACATCATCATGAGGAGGAAGAGGAGGTAACTTAGCAAACGGAGTGTTCAGAGCAGGCTGAAGCCCTGGCTTTTGACTTGAAGACGGCAGTTTTACATATGTTTACTTTGCGTTTTGGACCTTTGACCATGTTTAACATAGACATCAGGCATTATATCAGTATAAAAATGACAGAAAATCACAAAAAGCATGATATGTCCCCTTTAAACATATCATGGCGCAAATGCTGCTGCCACATCAATTACTAAACAACGTGACAATGTGAAATAAAATAGACTTAAAACTGAAATATGTATTGATGCGATCGTATTAACTGTTTCACCGACGTTTTTTACTACTTATTTCTATCATCAACGTGCCAATTAACTTAAAAAAAAAACTCCACAACATCTGCCTCTGGCTGCAGATTTGGGATGTTGTGTGTTCAGCTGTTTCATAGCTATGAGGGCAGTGATGTGACTGGCTGAGAATGTATTTAATAATCACCACACCCTCGGATATAAATCACATTCATCCAGCACTTTTGCACTTGAATGGCTGCACATACAAAGCAGGAGCCCTCCTGCTTTCTGCTGGTTCAAGTTGTGCATGTGCGATTAAAACAGACCCCTTCGACTTTTCTTTAGTCCACAATGACCCCTCAAGGAGTTACATGGACGTAGTTAGACATGAAAAGCAAAAGGAACATAAATAAAGTGAATGGACAGAGATACAAATGAGACAAGCATCCTCTGGAGAAAATAGAGTTAGTAGCCATTATTTTATAATTTTTACAAACTAAGTGCACTATGAGTTGTAACTTTGCTTGTATTTATCCTATTGTGTAACTGTGTTTCTCTCATCATTGAAACCAGGACAAACAAATATAAAATTGATTTCCTGCCAAACATAAAGTACCCGATGTTGGAACATATTCACGTAAATATCTCCTCTTCAATCATGATTACCACCTCAATTTAGGCAGATTGGCTCAACTCTGTGTCATTGCAGAGTGGTGTAAAGACAGACGTGAAGAAGGAAAGGTTGGACGTGAAGTAAGGTGATAAAAAAAACAAAAACATCTTGCTTTAAGAAAACGTTTGTGATGTCGAGGAGGCAAATGATACATCACACTTATGTAACCCTGAAGTCTTGCTGGGTAGCGTCCTCCAGTCTGCGCTGGGCCTACAATTTATCTTGGAATCAGCTTCTGTAATCAACATCAACATGGCAGGACATTATCTCCTGGGGTTCACTGCACACACACACACACACACACACACACACACACACACACACACACACACACACACACACACACACACACACACACCTGGTGTACATCTCAAGTCTCATAATTGCATCCATGTTTCCCTCACTCGCATCTTTTCCTTGCGTCTTAGTAGCTCCGACTGAGGATGCATGGAGAGATGCAAGGAAAAGATGCAAGGAGAGAGGAAACGAGGAAATATGGTCTTTGAGAAATGAGACGTCTTTTCCTCTGAAGCGTCACGTGAAGCGACGTCCGTTTCTGATCACAGCTGATCAGTCAGCTTTTTAACAGCTGTTGGCGGCATCTGATGGACTTTGTGTCTGCACACATGTGCACTGTGCTAATACCAATAAAGGTGCACAGTTATCACTGCCAGAGCAGCTGTTTTCTATCTGTTACCTGTTTAACAAACACCTGCACATGAATAAAAACCTGCATTCTGTATTTATACTGCGTACTGTGTCCTGCTCAGAGGCACATGAACCATTTCGACCGGCAGAATTTGTTTATATTATTTACTCATTATTGGCGTCTGTATTTATTGATATTCTGATTGTGAATTCATTATTTAGTGACCCAGAATATGGCCAAGGTCTGTTTTGAACACTGAAAACTGAAAATTAGAAACAATTGGAAACTGCAGTGATGCTGTGATGTATCAGATAACTGATATCCAATAAGGTGGCATGTTGTGCCAGTGAAAGACTTAAGGAAGGCTGCTCTTGTGTGTCCTCACTCATGGCTCCTTCAGAGATCCCTCCTTGATCCTCGATCCTCAGAGCAGAAATGAGGGCTTTGAGATGGCCCTCTGGATTGTGGACCAGAACAACTTCCGGTTCAAGGATCGAGGAGTGAGGAAAGATCAAATAAGAGACTTGAGATGTACCCCTGCACATGTTACTCTGTCACTGTTACACTCACAGCTGTCCCCATAAAACAACGGCAGGTAGGAACCAAATTTACACCTGGGCGAGGGGACATGGTACTCAAATAGTTACACATATAAATATATACATAAAATAATAGTTAAAGTGCTGTAAAGGATGATGAAACAATTATATAAAATATTAAACTTTTAATTCTGCAAAAGTCCAAAACAATATTGCGGAATTGTTCCTACAGAAATATATAACTTACCCAATATTGTAAAACTTAATAGGCTCTATAAATTAGCATGTTAAACTTAAGTAATTGAAATAACCCAAAAATGTTATGTGTACAGTAACTAAGGTTACACTTAACAATAAACAAATGTTCATACTGACCATTAGAAGATCCCCTTCAAATGTGTTTTCAATGTAAGTGATGGGGGACAGAATCCACAGTCCTCCTTTTGCACAAAAATTTATTTAAAGGTCTATCTGAAGATAATATGAAGCTTCAGAGGTCAAATAAAGTGGATATCTTTCACAGTTACTGTCTTTTTAGTAAAAAAAATTCCTTCTTTGTGTCTCGACGGACAGTGTTTTCTAGCTCAGCTGCAGTGGAAGTATAGTAACAAAAATAGAGAATATAGCACCAAAAAGACTTTAACTTTAAAAGATATTGACTTGATTTGACTTATTTTGACAGCTGAAGTTTCATATCAGCTCCAGATAAACTTTTGACCACATATTTGCACTAAACGAGGACTGCAGATTTTGTCACCCGTCACTTACAATGAAAGTCCATCATGATGGGGATCTGTTAATGGCCAGTAAGAGCAGGAGGAAAGATTACAGCACGAAAAACATATGTCAATGTTTGTTTGGGCACCTGACTGTTGTTTTAAGACATACTTGAAAAAGTGTGGACGTGTCCTTTCAAACTAAGTGCTTTATCATCCCATGAGGAAAGGCAAGACCATCTGCTCATGGCTTGTACAACAGACCTGGACCATTACTGAATTTTGCTCACATCCAAGAGAAAATAGAGGAAAATCTGTGAATGCAACAAGTTCTCTTAAAGCCCTCTAAGAGCCTGTTCTGAATTTTCTGACGGTGTTCAGGCTGTATTAGCTGAACTAAAACAAAATCCTTCATGCCTATAGTCCTGTTTTTAACCAATAACATGATGAAATGAGTAGAAATGCTTCACACAGCAAATACATTATTAAGAAATCAGATATATTGTTTGGTATTGTACAAACAAAATACTATTTCCACTTATAAATACATACAAGAGTCTTGCTGAGGTGTTTTAACACCTCAAACAAAAAAGGTGTTTCTGGCTAAAAGCTTACCCATGCAGTTATTTTTACTCTGTTTGCTTTGTTACTTGCTGATAATGTCCAGAGGATTATTTCAGGAACTATATGTTCTTTGTCTCTGGCACCATGTTAGGCACCTCAGAGTCCTCATCACTTTATCACCTCCACAGAGCCCTTTTTATCTGACAGCTCCCCCCCCGCCCCCAGATGTTGAACTTGAGCTTCTTCAAGGGTTGTTCAATAACCTCAACGTTATTGCTTAGAAGGCAGAAAAAGCAGGCGGTCCTCTCCTTGGCACACCGAGTTTATTGAACCACCAAATGATTTTATGACAAAATCCCTTGCTCACATTAAATTCAAGATTGGCAAAGTAAAGAATGCACAGCTGGTGGGACTTTCAGTAGAAACACAAAAAACATGAATTGGTATGTCGTTTAAGATAAAGACAACGCTTACAAACACTGTGCAGCTTAATGAGGAGGAGGAGGAGGAGGAGGAGGAAACGCCTGCACTGAGCCGAAGGAGGAAGGGTGAAGGAAAAGAGCCAGCAGATTTCCTCAGTGCATACATCAAGGAGAAATGTTCATCAATAACACCAACTTACAAGCTTTACTTAGATAAAGAGTCTGCAGGAGACGGGTATCCTTATTGATTTCAAACTAATTCTTATGCGTGTTTGATCTAAGCAAACTATTTTAGGAAGGTTTTTAAATACTAATCAGTGGCAAGAATGCAGAAGATTATTTGTCAAGTGTGGAAATGACTAAAGATGTAATAATTCTTTGTAGTAAGGCATCCGTAAAACAATAAACACTCTATGTGGAGCAAATGACTAAAATGTAAATAATACCGAACTTGGTGGTTGATTTTTAAACAATGCTAACAGCTAGCTCCATGAGGCTGCTGGTGGTGCTGTGAGCTAAATGCTAACATTACCAAGCTAATATACTTATAATTAGAGCTGCAACGATTAGTCAGTTAATTGATTATTTGCCAGCTTAAATTAATTAAATTAATCACCAACCATTTTGATAATCAATCAATCATTTTGAGTCTTTTTTTAAGAAAAAATGCAAAAAATATCTGATTCCAGCTTCTTAAAGGTGCAGTTTGTAGAATTTAGTGGCATCTAGTGGAACAGACTTGGCAGAAATGGAATATAACATTTATAACTATGTTTTAATTAGTGTATAATCACCTGAAACTAAGAATTGTTGTGTTTTAATTACCTTAGAATGAGCCCTTTATATCTACATAGGGAGCAGGTCCTCTTCCATGTTGCACCTCCATGTTTCTACAGTAGCCTAGAACAGACAAACCAAACACTAGTTATAGAGAGGGCCTTTCAAGTTTTTCGGAAGTTTCATGACCATCGTAGATTCTCCTACATGCACACCTCAACGCTAGATGCCATTAAATCCTACACACTGCACCTTTAAATGTGAACGTTTTCTGGTTTCATTAGTCGTCTATGACAGCAAACTGAATATTTTTGGGTTGTGGACTGTTGGTCAGGACAGAAGAAGACATTTGAAAACGTTACCTTGGACTTCAGGAGACAGTGATTGACATTTTTCACCATTTTTTCTCACATATTATAGACCAAATAATCCTTAGTTGCAGCCTTACTTTTATTATATAATATAATATAACTTGACTTGATTACAATTCACCCTGAGGGGAACATGAATGTCTGCACCAAATTTTATGGCAGGTCATCCAATAGTTTTTGAGACATTTCACTCAGAACCACAAATGTTAATTTCATGGTGGTGTTAGAGGGAAAGTCAGGGGATCACCAAAATAATTAGGAACCGTGCGTGTCTGTATAAAATGTTGTCCCAATACATCTGGTAAATAATGAGATATTTCACCAGATAAGTTAAAACTTTGACCTGCTGGTGGTGCTAGATGGAAAGTGAGATCATCACCAAAGTCAGTGGGATTCATCCTCTGGGGAACATGAACGTCTGTAGAAAATTTCATGCTAATCCATCTAATAGTTCAATCAAAGTGGTGGAACGACTGACAAACTGATCATCAGACCGACCGCCATCGCTGTCTGTGGAGCCTAAAAAAAAAAGATTAATGCAGCACGGATGATACTGAGCGGCACCAAAACAGCCAGTGTTTCAACAAGGACAATCACAGCGTCACTTCACGCTTCTACAACACTTGACATTTCTGCTGTGCTCTCACATTACTCTGATTCTACATGACTCTCACATTATGGCTGAACCTTCACACCCTTCAAACAAAATCTCTCACTTCCGCGGCGGAGAGAGAGAAAAAACCAAATCGCAGCTGCATGTGTACAGAGACGTCAAGACTGCAGCACTGAGACAGACGTGTTGGGATTTGCCAATCAGTGGGGTTCTCACCGAGCTCATTCGGAGTGATTAGGGGTCTGTGCAACCTTAATACTGTTTATAGGATAGAGCTGAGCACTCACATGGGACAGATAACAGGACTTTCATTCGACTTGAGACTATTAGCTCTGTAGGGACTCCACCGTGACTGTCTCTACACAAGTGAAAGCTAATATTTGTAGTGTGTGGACAGACTGTGCTCGGGAAGTTTTTGTAATTTAGGATTCTTACACGAGGAATCTTGATGGTGCGAGCCTCTAAAACAAATATTTTTCTAAACCTCATTTTCTCGCTGATTGTGCGGGTAATTGGTTTTCTTTCCATCTTGTGGAAATACTGAGCTGTAAATTTGATATTGTCTTTGTTTTGTTTTAATTTACTGTCCAGAGTGATAATGATCATCTGAAAACATAATCTGAATTCATGGTTAAATGTAATGAAAGCTTTAATGACAGTAATGAAATTCACTGTTTGGGGAGTGTGTTGAGCAGGAGGTCAGTCATTATTTCAGAATTAAACCAAATTGCTCCAAAGTGATACTGACGGCTGGATAATCCTAAGAAGTGGAGCTTAATTGTTCTGTTTCTTTTTCTTACTCAAATAGTAAACATATAGAGTAAATCAGCCCAGTATTACGCCAAAGTGTGTAATAAACCCGCTGGTCCACCGTGTCAGTGTCACCTTTCGCCTCTCCTAGGGTGGATGGCTAGATAGTTAGATGGCAAAAAGTGGACTTATCTGCAAGAGAGCGCTGTTTGCTTCCTGTTTCCAACCAAGAGGGCCATGTACGTAACTACAGTTGTTGTGTTGTTTACTGTTGCCATGACGATGAAGGTTGCCTAACTTTAAGGACGTATTAACTTTAACCCTAACCCTTAACCCTTAACCCACACCACGATTCAAGTGATCATTTTAACCCAAAACATGATCTTTCCTTAAACCTAACCAAGTGTTTTATGTACCTAAACCTAACCAGACCTGAACCACAGTATTGTCACACCATACAACATCATTATTTTCTAACAGTGATGCGTAACGATTTTGGAAAGTACTGACAAATTATGTTGTCCTGCTGACGATAGAGGCGCCTGATCAGAAAACGCTCCTCATGTACATCATGTGTGTACTTTTCACGCCTTAGAAGAAGCAAAACGTGACACTGACACCGTGGACCCGCAGGTGTATTACACGCTTTGGTGTGATACTGCGTTGCATATATATACTCTCGGTGGTGAGATGTCAGCACCTCACCTTTAACTTAGCATTTCTTTTTTCTCGTCCACAGATGCATTAAGAAAAGATCAGCACACATTGATATTCTCACTGAGAAAGAAATATCTCTTTTAAAATGTTTCTCAGTGAAACATTTAAAAACACTAATTTCAATATGAAAATTTCTGATCAATAGATTTCTTACAGCTTTTATAACATCATAATAAATGACGTTGGGTATGTTTTTGAAAGCATCTAGAATGAAGGGATAGAAATACCTGAATATACTAATCTCAGCGTAAATCATAATGTTTCTTCTTGGAAAAGGAGCAACAATCCTTAAACACAGTTTTACCATTTGAGCTTTGACTGCTGCTCTTTTAATCACATCATCCTGTTGCACCTCCTTCTTCTGTAACAGTTAAACAGCACCCAACTGGAAAATTAACGCCTCCAGCTGTTTATCTTGACAATCGGACTCCAAACATTCACATGATTGCAGTGGATGGAAACGCGCATTGATTTGAATTTTCTTTTGCAGATTTTCTGGAAATTCGGTTAAAATTGTGCTAAATTTGGATGGAAACCAAGCTTTTGAAGTGTTATATGGTATATTTAGTTTCCATTGGACAGACCCAGGCTAACTATTTCCAGTCTTTATGCTAAGATAAGTTAATTGACACCTTGCTCTACCTCCAGAGTTAATACACAGACATGACAGTAGTATTGATCTTCTCATCTGTCAGCAAGAAAGCGAAGAAGCGTATTTACCAAAATGTCCAACTCGTCCTTTCAAAAGTGTGACCTATGATCTGTATCCTTATTCTCTAACTCATCGTTTAACCTGCTTTGTGCTTCACAACAAATATTATGTTTGTCTTTCAAAAAAACAGCTCAGTCATTAAATAATACTTCACTTCTTTTATTTTTGAGCCAAAAATGCAAATGAAAAGTTGCGTCATTCTGCATCATATTATTCCTTAAATACACTTTTCTCTTTGATCTGTGCTCTAATTAGCTAGTCTACTATTCTCAGCTGTGAGAATCTGACTTTATTACTTGTGCCAACAACAGGACAATAAATACATAGGGGCGGAGAAGGTCAACAGATAAACCAACGGTCCATGAGATAAAGTATATTCTTCATCAGTTTGCTTCACTGAATTACAAACACCAGACTATAAACAAAAAAATAAAATTGATCTCAGAAACACCCCCCTTGAGAAAACGCCTCTCTATACTAACTATACATCACTCTGGATCAGGGGATCAGACCTGAATATTAATGTGAAACTCAGGAGATTTTTTTTTTTGTGTGTGTGTGTTCTTACAGGAAAGCGTTGACCTTGGGGAGATCATGTTCTCACTTTGCTACCTGCCAACCGCAGGGAGACTCACACTTACTGTCATTAAATGCAGGAACCTCAAGGCCATGGACATCACTGGATACTCAGGTCTGTGTGTGTGTGTGTGTGTGTTCGTGTTATGCGGCTGTTTGTGCGCATACGTTTGTGTGATTCACTTCCAGCTGCACCGACTCAAAATTAACGATCCCCCTTTGAATATCCAATTGTAAGCATGTCAGGTAAAATGAGCAAACAGTGGAGAGCCCTCTGCACTGCTGGGTTCTGTTTATTTCAGCAGTTATTAATATTCAACACTTGCAATATTAAGACATTGTCAGCAAATAGTTGCAGGCTGTCTGTTTATTTTAATAGACTGTTGTTCCACTTTTCTATTCCATGTTTCTCTACAATACTGATACCACTTGTAAAATTTGACATTTATTGTGCATGAAATGCCAGAGTTCAGCTGTAATTTGGAGTTAATGTGACATTTTTTCCTCCCGATGTTTAATGACATTTCACAAATTTTAATGTGAGTCACAATTTCAATCCCCTGAGTTTTCAGGGGTTTAGCTGTCTGCCATTATTTCAATCTGTGCATCGTAAACCGTAGCCATCAAAAATTGTGCCTTCAAGCACATTATGTTGCAGAGGAAAGCGCTCTTGTTTGTTGTTTATAGTTTTTGGGCAGCTTACATCTGACTAAAACCTGGCATAATGGATCATACGAGGCGATTTGCCGCTGACGGATCAAGATTGAAATCAGCATTCATCGGGAAGCTTTCTCAGTCACGCTACTTAAGCTATCCATGGCCTCCCATCCTCTTTGTTTACACAAGGCGTTGACTCATCCACTTTTATGCACGTTAGCGATGCCAAGTCCTCCAGGGTTGCTGCCATGCTTAAGTAGGAACCAAAAAAAGAAAAAGGAAAAGAAAACACACACTGGGTGATGAAAAGCCTCTCTGTTCATAGGCATCTTTGTAGATTTTTTGACCATAAAAGCTGTTTTTTAATCATCTCAGAAGCCCAATTTTCATGCTAATTATCACTCTGCCGGTAGCCAAAACGAGACGGATAACTTGGGGGGCGTCCAAAACATCATGATGTTTAATTAGAAAGTCACTTTTTTTCCTGACCTTGTTCTTCCTCTTTTCTTCTTACCAATTAGATCCTTACGTCAAAGTGTCGCTCATATGTGACGGGAGACGTTTGAAAAAGAAGAAGACGAGCATAAAGAAGAACACTCTGAATCCGACCTACAATGAGGCCATCATCTTTGACATCCCGCCAGACAGTATGGACCACGTCAGCCTGCACATCTCGGTCATGGACTACGACTTGTACGTAAAGCATCTAATTCAGAATCTTAGGACAGTAAATAAAATGTTAATGAAAATAGATTTGAATAAATTAGAGTCAGTTAAGTTATAGTAGTTTAGAAAAGAGCAGTGGTTGAAAGTACATTTACTCAAATACTGTGCTTAAGTAAAAATTTGAGGTAACTGTACTTGTGTTTTTCCATTTGATGCAACTTTATACTTCTACTAAAGGGAAAATTTTGCTTTTAACTGCTTTATATTTATCTGACAGCTATAATAAGTTGTTACTTTGCAGATGAAGATTTTACATTAAAAATATAAAATATGACAAGCTTACAAATTACAACACATTTTTAATGATTAAACCAATTATTCCTGATCTTTTTGTCTAGTTGGTTTAGATTTCTATGAGTCGTTTACACTTCCACCGAAGAGACGCTTCTCATGGTTTAATTTGAAGAATTATTCAATATTTGACAAAAAAACAAGTTTCAATATGAATACAAATATGTGTTGCAGAAGTTTTTTCTCCTCCACTCATTAAGGATGTGGCTGGTAACAAATGTCATGTTTGTACTGCATTGTAAAGCGTTGAACTTTAGCACAAAGTCAAGAGGTTGTGATATGTAGCACAACAAACTAACAAAGCCTCTGCTTTACACAGAACTACTCTCCAGAGACTGAAAACATGATCGATGTTATTAGTCTTTGGAGGATTTCTAAACAAAGTAAGATACCCAAACTTTTCATGGCAAAGGAACATGTCACCCAGTGCAACAGTGTGGCTCACTGGTGTGTTTTTAATAGTTTTTGGACAACAATGGCACGGTCTACAGCACAGAGATGTATCAGGCTTTGAATGCACACACTACTATTTGTTAGTAGCATGAGTTCATTGCTGGTTTGTCTCTGCACATGAGATTTGCTGACAAATAGGGAGAATATAGAAAATTGCCAGCCTCATCCTTTAATCATCTCACAACCCCACATATTTATCTTGTGACCTTTTGCAGGGGCCTGACCCTCAGGTCGGGAAGTAGTCCAAACTAACTCTACCTCGAGCAGTTACAGTAAAACACACATTGATGCATCAGCGTTAATGTCATATTTAATAATAGATCAACACAGTTTCTCTGCATGATGAGAACTTTCTTAATACTTAAATTATTAAATAGAATTTTGAATGCAAGACTTTCACTTGACATTGAGTATTATTACAATTTGGTATCGCTGATTTTACTTGAAGTCCTTAAAAACGTGTTCTCCTTTTTGATCCTTGACTTGGATATTTTCACATTCATCTGCTGAAGGTTGGATGTTTCTCTGTGCTCACTTACGAGCATCATGTGTGACGTCACAGCTAGTTTGGAGGCAATCGTGGTCAAGTCAACAACTTACACAAGTGTGATGTAATGAACTTTTATTTAATGAGGGAAAAGATGATGTAGTAGATGATGTGTCGTTGAAGGATTTAAAACAAGAAAATTGAACCAAGCAAAAGAGTTTTATGTGTCCTGGAGGGGATCTTTGGGAGAAAGCTCACAATCCTTCTTCTTCTTCACCACTGGAAAAAAGTAGAGCACTACCTTGTGTTCACCTGTGTGTGAAGCTTTAACAAGAAAGGGGAAAAGTGGATGCAGTGCAGACAGCTGACAGAATGAGAACATGCGTGTTAAAGGTCAGAACATGTAGTTTTTTTGTTTTTTGTACCGTGCAGTATAAAAGGAGCAGACACTCCCAGGATTAGAAACCTTGCCCCTTGTGTTTCCTTCACAGCCCTGCTCTTATGATCAGCTTGAGCTAATAATCTCGGGAATCATTTGCACTTCAGACCATGCTAATGGAGCAAAGATCTGCTTTGATGTCCTTCCTGAGATGAGTCAATTCTAATGTCACAGAGACAAGCAGCTGCAGAATCTCTGTATCAATTGGCAGGACATTCAGATTCAGATTTGTGTCTCCTTTGATTTCACGATGCCACTCTTGCAATTACAAAAAAAACCAAATTGATGTATGAGATGTCGCGTCAGGTTAAGTCAGATGTATTTATACGGTGTGTATGTGTGTGTGTCCACAGGGTAGGTCATAATGAGATCATTGGTGTGATGCGGCTCGGATGCAACGCCGAGGGACTTGGCAGGGACCACTGGAACGAGATGCTGGCTTATCCGCGTAAGCCCATTGCACACTGGCACCCCCTGCTGGAGTCCAAGAAGTCTGAGAAAGAGGTAAGTTTGGGACTGAAGACATTTTTTAAAGGATTATTCTGGACGCGTTTGTCATTTCGGATGAGGAATCAAAAGCTTAGCTGGTAATTCTCGGTCTGCTGGAAGAATATTGCTCCGGGGCTGCTACTCTTTTCATGAAATAATGCTACTTGAAATTTTTGTGGAAATCGTCTCCACCCTTTAACTTCAACAGTGACAGCTGTAAAGAATACTAAAACTAGAAAACCTAATTTAATGATTTCTGGTAATCGTGTAACAAACTCACAAACTAAACTCATGATAAATGATGTTGATATGTCTGAAATTACAGTCAATTGCAATATTGTATAAAACTTACTCCATATACTGTTCTCTTATAGTTCCATATATGACTTAATGTGTGGAAATATGGGGAAATACATATAAAACTAATACAAGTCATATTTTAATACTTCAAAAGAGGAGCTGTAACAATTAAAATCTACAAAATTACTTATCAGGAACCAACAAATTCACTGTTTTTTTGAGATTTGGTCGACTTTAAAAGGGGTCAAATCATGTTATATTGAGCTAAAAAATCAATTATTACTTGAAAGTATCCAACAGTTGTTTGAATGAGAGAAAGTCAACATGATTTTAGAGGAATTTACATGTTTAAAAAACAAATTGTGAGGACAAATGTAAATAAAACTTTGTGTTTCAGTTAAAGGGTTGATTTTATAGAACAGCTGTAGTGATTGATTGAAAACATGTAACACATTTAGTTTAAAAAATGCATAAATAATGTACTTGGCATTAACATGGCAGGGTACAAGATACTGTAAAAGATACTGTTTCTGACTGCAGAAATCTTTATGTTGAGTTATTGTTTGTTTTTTTATAGTTATTTTTAAAAATAGTCTCTGTTATTGAGCGCAGACCTAAATAAACTTCAATACCAGAGGGCAGCATATGCTCTATGAATGACTGCCTTGTGTCTGTGTGTCCTGCAGTGGAAGGCGAGGACAGCCAGCTTTGACAGCCAAGGCTCATGCCCCTCACCCAGGCCCCCTGCGAGTCCCTGAGCAGAACCACCTGTGACCCAGCAGCCCAGAAGGGGGTTTCCTCCCTCCTGCTGATCCACTTCCTGTCTGTCTGACTGAGGAGAAACACAACCCCACTGTCTTTCCCTCTCTCTCTCTCTCTCTCTCTCTTTCTCTCTCTCTCTGTCCCCTCCCTTCCTCAACTCTAGTCCCAAGAACTGATCTAGGACCACTGTCAGCCAGTTAGTTCTGTGAAGCGCAGTCTTTTTGGGTAAAGTTTTAAGGTGATTTAAGCAGAAATGTGGGTGTTTACGATGACCCAGAGCTACCCTCATTGTCCTCAGAAGAGATTGGCTGGACATCCAGTCTGCAGATGTTTATTAATGAGCTGTAGAGGATGAGGCGACCGGATCTCGATGTCCTCGCAGGAGACTTTCCAGGCACTGAAGATTCAGCGTTGCGCTGCAGAGACCCTTTGATGGAAAAACTCACTCCGTGAAAGCAGCACAAGGTTTCACAGAGGGAAGCTGAGGACACGGCTGGGGGTAGAAAAAAAAGAGACGATCTTAAATGAGATCTGAAGCAATTTTAAAACTCTCCATCTCTCACATATAATTGTGCTGTATTAGCATAAAAATGATACCGAACTGTAGCATTTTGGAACTATTAGATGTAAAACGGCTCCATCAGGCATTATTGTTTGTGAATAACAAAAAGTGAAATGAATTTCAAACCTCCAGCTGAGTGTACTGTACTTCTAGTTTCATCAACAACATAAGCAATTATGTGACCTCCAGCTTACTGAGGAGAGGATGAAAGTGAAATATTCCCAATCTGGCTTCACAAGCAGCCAAAATGAGAAGTTTTATATATATTGAAGCGGAAACAACTGGATGATTTCTATTCAAATGAAAGCAAATAGGCTGCGGTGTTATTTCTGATTTCAATACTAAAACAATTAACTTTTTTTTTTTTTTCAATCTTTGTCAATTTTCAATACAAGAAGTAGAAAGTTAAATTACCTAACAAAAGGCACAACTAGCTTATACTATTAAACACAACAAAAACTTAAAAAAAAAAAAAAAAAACTAGCCTTAAAGGAAAACTGAAAAAAAAAAGCTTTTTGTCAAGAGGTTTCTGTAAACAGGGAAATTTCGAGCACACTTCAAACACCCTTACCTCCGTCTCTGTTTGTTGTTTGCTTTTGAGCGATGGCGCCCTTTCTTCCGAGTGAGAACGCACACACACAAACACTCATGTTTTCCTTCAGACGAACACTCGGCACCGCTTTTGTCTCCTCTTGTTCTTTTTCTGAACAGGCTTTAGTGGATGTGTATAGTTTCATGTACAGACGTCTGCCGGTTACTGTATGTATGTTATGTTTTCTAAAAACAGAAAACCAGAAAAGATATGATAGGTATAGATAAAAAAAAAAAATTACTGACATTTTGAATATATGTAGCCTTGTTGGTGGTGATTGAGAAAAACCTGAATAAGGTGAACACATATTCCTCTTTTGATCTTAGAAACATGCGACTTTCTCAATGTTTATTCTGTCACTCATCATACTGTCGGCTCTGTCCGCGGGGAAAACGTGTGTTTGAATTTGCCATCCAGATGTTTGATCTGCAACATGTGGTAAATAGATTATTTTTGAGGATATTTGATGTGTGTTTAGAAAAAGACTGCAGCACTGCTGTGTCAGTTTTCTTTGCTTCACTATGAATCCTTTGGGTACCTGTTTGTTATTTCCTCTCTTTATAATAACCTAAATTTTAGTGAGATAAAAGATGCACAAAATTCCAGTTTAAACTTGGATTACTTGTCTTTAATTGTTCGGGTGGAAAAAAAGCAATGTGTCAATAGCTTTTAATTAAAAATATTGCCTAATGGAGGCTCCATATAGCGTTGTGGTTAGAATTAAACATAATAATTTGGTTATAAACATGATTTTCTCACAATTTCAGGTTTACATTCCACTAGTAGTCGTTTTGTTTTGCTGTAATAGACGGATTTGTGCACTACATCATCGCAAGAGATGCACACGTATACGAGGGGTAGAAAACAATGAGAGCTGATGGAGAGATGAGCGTGAAAAGTCGTATTTGTACCGTAAACTGCACAAATCACAAACATGATGCTCAAAATGTTCTAAACCTTACTTTCAGCTCAGAGTGCTTAGTTAGATACTAGCACCCAGCAGTCTGGTCTGGACTTTAATGATGTAGTGGATGGTTTTAAACAGAAACTGTTGAGGAAGAAAGTCTTGTTTTAAGGTGAAACACCTACACAGTCTGTGGCTGTTTAATGAATATTGCAAACGTTTTGTTTGAAATTGCGTCACACTGTCACGCTTATAATTTGTCACGGAGAAAATATCAGGTGTGTAGAGTCTCTTTTTCATGATCCTTTGTGGCTGATAAATAATCCTTTAAATTAAAAATTAAATCTTGCATTGACATAGTTTTTGTTTATAGTTATATTTAGCATCTGGTATATTTTGATGGTATACAACAGGATTTTCGTTCATGCTGATGTTGCCAATATAATATCCACAATCAGGGGGCTTATATGCTCTTAACTTGTGCACCAGGCAAACAGCAGGAATTTAATAGATGTTGATACATTTTTTAATGCTAACGTAAGAGGGGAGCTTCTGTACTTTTAACCCCAGCAGCCCGTTGATGGTTTGAGATACACATACAGTAGACTCAGTAGTGATTAGCATATATTGAGGTCACAGAGGTGACCATGGGTTTATCTAAAAGATAATTAACTGGAGGTTGTTGTTCTGACCGTATTCCCAGAATCTCCAAAGACTGTTTTAACCATCTGGATGAATAAATATTCACTCTGCTGTATGATAAAGAAGATTTTTAACCTCTTTCCCAATGAAATAAACAAAGATGACCCTGGCGACCAGATAGGAAAGTTGGAAAACGTGTTAAAAATCTGTTTTATCGCACAGTTTACAGAATATTTTTTCATCCAGATGGTTAGAAGAGTCTTTGGGAATACTGTGTTTTTAAATGAAATGAAATGTTTACTGTGTTAACTCTGTGACCCGAATCTACAGTATGCTAATATACGAGAGGCGAAAAAGAGCTCGGGTACAAACTGTCATTTCTCACTACCTGCAAGGGCTAACTTCATGTACTGTAGGGCTGCAACTAACAGTTATTTTACTGATTAATCGATTCATTGTTTTCTCTATATAATGTCAGAAAAGAGTAGAAACGTGATGTTCAAACGTGGCGATCCTGCGATAATTTCCCACAGCTCAAAGTGATGCCTTCAGATGTCTTATTTTGTCCAAGTGACAGTTCGAAACCCAAATATATTCAGTTTACTATCATGTATGACAAAGAATACCATTAAATCACATTTCAAAGGCTGAAACCAGCAAATTAATTTGGCATTTTTCCCCAAAAAATTACTAAAATAATTATGTGATTATTAAAATAGTTGCCGGTTAACCTTTTGTCAATTGACTAAGTGATTAATCGACTAATTATTGCAGCTCTAGTGTCATGTTAGCAAGCTTGAACTGACAGATGTCAAACAGTGTGTGGTACAAAAAAATGCGAGGATTAGTGCCATGTACAAATTTACCTCTTAACAGTCATTTTACTGGTTTCCAGCAAGGTTGGTTTATTTTCAAATGCTGAAAAAGTCCATACAGATGCTTTCAAGACATTGTGACAATGAGTTTTCTTCCCCTCGGCTATACAAGCATCCTTAACAGACCTTTTTCACAGCAGACACTCTGACATGTCAAACTAGGAAAAGCACAGGTGTAATTAATAACATTAATGATGGCTGAATCCCATTTAGCTTTTCCAAATGTATGATGCTGGTATACTGCATGATGGTTCACCAGTATGGCTTCTTTGAATTGTTAATACTATCAGTTCCACCTGAGCGTTTCCTGCTGGGACAAGTCAAAATGTCTTCTGTGTCTAAACGGAAACCCCGTCTATTGCTGTTAATTAAAAACATGATCCCATATCTTTGTGGTGAGAATAAAACATAATCATTTGGTCTCTATGGACATTATTTTCTTCTAGTTTCAGGCTTACCCTCCAGTAGTAGTAGTTTTGTTTTGCTGTAATTGGCAAGCACAGATACAATCAGTACATTCAGGCTGGGAAATGTTAAAGCTACAGAGTCAATGTGACATAAGGCAGGAACAATGCCAGGAAACACACACACAGATTATAGTTAATAGGGATGTGCAGATAATTTCTTTTCGATATGAGGACCGTTTTTTGAATTGCATCCAGTTTTGCATTATCTGAACAGCTGCCCACAGCAGCTTTAGTCTGATGTCTAACAATGTTCTTGGCTCTGGGCTAGACCAGTCTGGACTGCTGGTGTCTCATTCAGCAAGCAGAGGACACTAACAGACTCTGGACATGTGATACAACAGCACAAACTGTCCTCAGTTTCCTCAGTTGCAGACTACTGTACAATGAATACACCATATATCACAGAGGTTGTGAAAATGTCATTGAAAAAGAGCAGATGCATTCAGCAGAACCCCCCCCGCAGGATCTGTTTTAAACATTAGCTTCACGGGTTAGTTTACCTTGTGTGGTATCTCTTGTGTGTCTGCGAGGCAGAGACGACAGCGCGGGGGCAGCCGATGGGCGGACAGGTCAGCGTCTACAGAGCGGTGGCATTTCTCTAATTGGCACTTGTTAGAGCGAGAATGAGTCAGCGCATCATTGTTCATGCTTGACGTAATCCATCATCGCACCGACGCCTCTCCACAAACATGACAGTTTGACTCTCATTCTCTCACAGTTGTTTTATTGGTGAAATTTCCTCTTTAGACATTATTCATAGATTAATTATATCTTATTTAAGTGTAAAATTTGAAACAAGTGGTTGAATAATGACGTATTTTCTGTTTCCTCTCTTTCTTTATCTTTTTTTTTTTTTTTTTTTTAAACATGTGCTTTACAATGGTCATATATTTCTCTGACAACGTGGTGTGTTTTCACAGTAGATGAAACCTGTTAAATCAATTGCCTCAGTTTATGGACTGTTTCAAGACCTTCTAGCTTTGCCTAATATTGTAATGTTTCTTGATATGATCTTGTCTCCCTTCCAACTGTTATAATAGCACTGAATTTCCAGTTTTTTATTGAACATTTTGTATTTGTAACAATAGAAATGTTTAAGAAAATATTCTGGTGATCGATATCAACAGTTGTTAATTCAGACACAAGTCTATTATCGAGTTTGTTTTAGATTCTAGATCATGATCAAGACTCATAATACGAGTGACCCAGTGTGTAATAAAGTAAAAATTGAAATAGCATACAGTATTTCCGCCACAAATTGTCATTGTTTTGTTCTAACAAGTCTGAAATCGGCAGCAGAAAAGAGTTTTTTCTGCCACGGGGGTGTGTGATGTGTTATTGGTTCTGTGACATGATTTTTTCTTTCTTTGATTAAAACACTTATGCAAAATGGGTTGCTACGCTGTCAGTTTTGTGGCAAACACACCATATAATGACAACACAGCCAGTGGCTTAATAAGCAGGAACGGGCACAAAAGGAAATGAGATTTTGTCTGAATCAAACGGTCAAATTAAATGAGGAGAGAGGACACACATCACATAGCAGTGACACTTGACAGCCTCTAATAAACTGGATGGCATTTTCATGTCTTTTTGCTTATTTTGATGTATTACACACATATGGATCAAATTAATAAATAATAGTTCAAAAGATGATTCATTTAAAAAAAACAACAAACGTGTGATGTTATGGGTGATTTGTATTAAATCTACCATGAATGAAGAGTCTGCTGGCTGTGAGATAAGTGCAAAGCTTCTGAAAGACTGGCATGTACAAATTTACTGCTCCCATTTTTTTATCCGCGCCTTTTGAAACGAAACACCACTTCCCCGCTGTCAGACCAGGAGTTTCCTCTTCATGGTCAGTCTGTAAATGATTTGGTAGCCGTCGTCCCAGCCGTAGAGCTGTTTTTCCTCCGGATTGTATTTCAGACTAGTGTGGGCTCCGTACCTCCGGGGGAAGTAGAGCAGCGGAGCCTCCTCGCTGATCACCATGTCGTTGACGTCAAACACGCACTGAACCCGGGAGCGGCTTGCCAGGCGGGTGTTGTAAACGACATAGACAGTTCCACACACTATGAAAGCCGCCTCTGCGTTCTCCCGTGGGCACCGGGTGTCCCAGATTTGTTCTATATCGAGCGTGGCAGGGTCCATCTTTGCGAGGCTGATGTTTGGTTCGCTGTCACTGCTGGCATACAGAAGCCAGAGGCCCTCGTCGTCTGCTGTGAGGTCCGCAATGGTCTCTGGGTTGAGGTTGTAAACACTAGCGCGGCCTTCCAAAGGGAACATGGCGGAGTCTGTCACCAACTCACTCAGCAGGTCATATTTGACCACCTGCACGTCTCTGTCAGCCTCTTGCTGTATGAAGTACAAATACCCGTTATAAACAGCGCTTCCAGGACCCGTCCACTCAGAAGGAAGCGTGATCCGTCTGCTGTTGTTGACTCCAGGAGAGCGGGAAAACTCCCTCACAGAGTCGAACTGGTAGAAACTGTCTCCTGCCGTCCCGTTAAAGACGTAAACCTTGGACGACTTGGGGTCTCTGGTCCACATGCCCTTTGGACTGCCCACTCTCTTCAGGATCTTCACTGATCTGATGCTGGAGATGATTTCCACACAGTCTGCAGTGACAGAAAACAAAAAATGATCATGTTTTTGTGCTTACAGCAATAATAATGGAAGAACGTGTTCACGAGTGACTGTTTGCTGCACTGTAGCCATGTGAGACAAGATTTAGGTTGTTACATGGCACATACGGTACTGTGCAAAATGCTGTAAACTAAGGATGCTTTCAAAAATATAAATGATAATTGTTTATTTTTATCAATTTACAAAATGCAAAGTGAGCGAACAAAAGAAAAATCCAAATCAAAGTAATATTTGGTGTTACTACCCTTTGCCTTCAAACCAGCATGAATTCTTAAAGTTACACTTGCACAAAGTCAAGGATTTTGTAGGATTATAGTCAGTCAATTATACCAAACAGGTGCTAATGATCATCAATTTCACATGTAGGTTGAAACACAGTCATTAACTGAAACAGAAACAGCTGTGTAGGAGGCTTAAAACTGGGTGAGGAACAGCCAAACTCTGCTACCAAGGACAGTTTCATATCACAGGTCATACAATCTGGCAAGACTGAGCACAAATGAGCACAAAACTTTTGCACAGTACTGTGTATAATTGTCACTGGCAGATTTTATCAGTTGTAGCTAGTCGGCTAATTAAGATAGCTTCAACCTTAACTCATTGAGTTGGTTGAAAACATTTCTTCCAGCTGACTCATTTTATAACGAGAGCTCTATAAAAGGGGTTTTAAAACTGTGATTGATGGTTATGTATATGATATTGTGCTAAATGAATGAGGCTGAAGTCAGCAGTTAATCCATTGAAATAGAGAAGTATTGTTCTGGTGTTGCAGTGTAGAGCTGTAATATCAGACTGTTATTTCATTCTAACATCACACTGTTTGGCTGTTTAGGTCACATATTTTTTAAAAAAGCAGGTAAAACTTTAATGTTACAAGAGAAAAGGATGACTAATTAATGTGTTTGACACTATAAATGGTAACGTTGGCAGAGATTTTCTGAAGTGTAAGCTTAAAGTGGCAATCTTGAAGATCTCTGAAGATTTTCATTTAAATAAATGTCTGTTAAGTCACAATCTATCACCAAATGAGGTAACACAATGCTGATTGAGTGTATGGCTCACTGATGAAAGCCCTCACATTTGCAGTATTATCAAAGAGTAGGAGTATTACGAACTGGGTGAGCGACATTCTCGCCATGCATTCAAAACAGTGGAGGTAATGTGACAGACTCGCTCTTTATTCGATTGTGTGTGAAGCTGCTTATTTTTTAAAAGCTTTTTTTTTTTTACTTGCTTTTTATTTGCAAAGCTTTTATTGCAACATACAATAACTGTCTCTCTATGTGTGTGTGATGCACACACACACACACACAGAGTACTCGGTGCTCCTCAGAGCAGAGGAGAGCAGGCAAAGTAACGTGGCAATAAATGACAGCAAAACGCAGTAGAGACTTTCACCCTGAGCTGAAATGAAACAAGTGCACATAAATAAGATAAATAACATAAGTAAACAGTCTCTGCTGCGTTTTGCTGTCTTTTATGGTCACACTATATCCTCTCCTCTCCACTGCTCTCCTGTGTGCAGCACACACACACACACACACACAAGGAGTGTATGTGTGCTGCACACACAGCGGAGCAGAGGATAGTGAATCAGGTGAAGTACTCGAGTTAACGACAACTAAACTCTTTCTGCTCTTTCTCATCACACTTGTACCCGGTCAGCTACGTGAGAGTTTGTACCATGTCTCCTTCAGAGTCCTCGAACGCTTGATTGTCTTGCTTTGCTTGTTAGTTGCTTTGGATAAAACTATCTGCCAAATGACAAAATGTAAATGTACTACTGTTGGTAGTATGGACATGCTAATGTTTGCAGCTTACCTCTGAGCACACAAACACATTGTTTCATCCATTCCTTACAGTTTTGCCCAAACTAATGTAGTTAGTTACTGATGTGCTCCTCAACCTTCGCAGTAACATCAGGTTACTACTGCAGGTATTATACCATCTAGCCTAACATGGTTTTGGAAAAGCTAAAAAAAAACAGCTGACACCAGAGAAACTGCCTCAGCATGTGGAGAAATCCAATCTATGTAGGAACCCTATCAATCACATCCATAATCTGATTGAGAAAATAGGTTTTCAGGGCCTTTAACCCTCTAACCAGCTGATGAGTCATTACTAACACATGCTGTTCAATCGCACAGAAGTTTATTTTTAATTGGTGGAGATTAAACTTTTCATTTATATCAGTAAGGTGTATAAGGTGACGCACAAGACATCCATATTACATCACATTTCCATGTGATGTAAATTACATCATATTTCCATGTGATGTAATGGTGCAGCAATGAAAATATGGAGCAACGTCTGAATTAAAATATGACAGATGTGTTTGCTCATGTTGCCAGTTCACTGTCAATGAAACCTGATCAAAACACACTCACACAGGCCCGATAGAAGAAGATAAGCTGTTTTTTTGAGTTTAAAATAAATAAAGTAATAAGGGGATATCTACAGAGGCGTAATGCATTACCTTGAGAACAAAAACTTTGCCCCGTTTTTCTGAATTCTGAGAAGTTTTCATGAAAAAACAATTCTGCTGTTTTTCTGAATTAATGAGATACCTCAGAATCTCAAGAGAAGCTCTCATTCCTATTTGAAAGCTCAATTTCATGGAAGCAAACATGTCCTGCCTGTTTAATTTAATCCAGTTTTATTTTGGTTTTGGTTTGAAACATTGGGACATACTCGTGTCTTTATATAATATAGATGTTGTTATTAGTTTGTCAACTTTGTGCAGGCACCTCAGGACAGGCAAAAATGTTTCATCAAAGCCCAAAAATAGATGAAACAAACACAGCAGACTGCCTACAGAGCCGAGAGGTTATTTTAGTTTGCAGTTTCCATAAACAGGCACAGCGGGATGACTCAACTTTAATACTGGCAGAGTGGATATCTGGACCAGCAATCTTTAGGATTTATCTGACAACCCATCGGCAAAATAAAACTTACAACAAGTCCGACATGAGATAAAAGTACAACGCATCATGTTGATAAAAGAACACAGAAAGAACATGAAAGAAAACACGTGTATGTATCTGTATATGTATCATCTTTACCATAATTACTCTGCTTTAGGCGCAACGAAGTTCAGACAGCAGCGTTACCGCAGTCAGGATTTTGAAATATCTCGTTAATTTAGAAAAACAGAGCAGAATTTTGTCTTCCATGAAAACTTTTCTCACAATTCTGAGATAATTATCTCATTAATTCAGAAGAACTGGGCAAAGTGAATGCATCACACCCCCGTAGATTCCTGCATGCCAAGGGAATTAATTGAACTGAATTTAACTGGAAAAGGCTGCATCCAGATGCTACACCTCAGATGACATCTCTGTCTATTGTTAAAAAGTACACAATTATAATGTTATTGAGTACAAAAGGTGAAAAAAAAAAAATTCACACAATATAATTATAATAATTGAATTTACATAAGTAGTCCCATTAGCATGTTTCAGTGAAGTGCCACTTTACAGCTGAAATGTGTATTTACAGCCTGACATTTAGAAAACATGCAGCAGTTAATATCCGGCGCTCCAAATTAAGGTAAATTCAAAGCCGTGAGGGGGAAATTGTAACCTGACGCGTTAGATTTTACACAGAAGCATCTGAGAAATCGTCCATGGAAACTGTTTGGAAACAGGAAGACACTTTCAAAAACTACTTGGCAGGTGATTGGATGAATCATCTGTCTATCACCGTCTATGGATTCACAAGATCACACGTGAATCCTCTTAGGATGCCAATTGGTCCGAACCACCGGTGGGTCGAACACAAGTGCATAACTTGAAGTCTAACGAGATGGACTGTTACGTGATCTTGTGATGTGATCTTGCAAACCCAGCTGCCTCCGAGGTAACGGAGATCGGGCACAAAGACTCATAATAAGAGGAGGTATGAGTGCAGCACGAAGACTAATACTGCACTTTCACTAAAATACACGAACAAAGGATGTCCCTCTGATGTGTCCAGGAGGGAAATTAACATTATGCCCACAAATCTGAATTGGGCCCTTACAATGCAGTGAAGTTCGTTTTGGGTCACTTCACAGACATTCATAATGGACCACTGTGTACAGAGCTCACTCCTGCGAACATGAGCTCAGAGAGGAGCGCCACTGACCCTCAGGGCAGCTTCCTGTCCCTCCTCTCTGCAGAGACGGATCTCACACACAGAAACTAATAGAGCTCTGTATTGTCCTATCATCCACTCTTGGATAATGGATTGAAATCTCCCTTGATTATGTCGAGTGTGACTAGCATTATGATTCTGAGCAGAGGGTTTATGATAGTAATTTTTGAATTTATGTGTTATAGATTGCCTTATTTTGTCTGCAAGAATAATTTAAAAAGTTTTTTTTTTTTTATATTTGTTTTTCTCAGTGAGAAGAGTCAGTATAAATCTCACCAAAGGAGCTTAATGATCCATCATCATGAATTTGGCTCTTAGCTTTTCGAACCAATTACGCACAAATATATATGGATATTTCAATGAATGTGTCAGATTCAATGAAGTATTACTGATGTGTTTCATGGAATTAAATTGTCATTTCACAACTTTCCACATCATGCATTAAAAGGGTTATAAGTCCCTGTATCACCCAAATAAATGACTCAGTGTAGCAGTCGCGTCTTAGCATTGTTTGTAGCAGCACGCCTTGGGATCAGAGGATTATAAAGACAAACGGTGCTGCACTCAAACAGCACTTTTGGGGGAATAGCTCTGCTGAAATAAATGAGTTGCATCAAGCCACATCTCCTGGAAAACATGACTGCCCACTGACTCAAAGCACTCTGTTAAATGTCTTGTAACAGCAGTGTGTTTGTTTCCCATTTTCCAGTGGCATGACTTTTCCAAGACAGCAACTCTGCAAAAAAAAAAAGGTGTTATAGCGCCTGGTGTACTGTGAAAGTTAACTGTAGGACACACATCCTATATATATATATGGTATAGGTTCTGACTGTGCCAGAGCTCTGTCATGAATGAAAATGAAAGATCAAACGCAACTATCCTGCAGAGGCCGTTTTTGGCTGAAATGTGTTTGTGCTTCCCCGCAGCTCACCAGAGACTCTTGAGTGCAGCTCCTCCCAGTCGTCTTCCTCCTCTTCCTCTCCTCGGCTCTCCTCCAGAGCCCAGGCTCCCTGCTCCACAACCTTGTCTGCCTTATTAACACAGGCCCGAGGGGAAGTCTGGCTCTCCACGTAGTCCATCTCTCGCTCCATTCGGTCCACTCGGACTCCAGCTCCTTCCAGGTCTTTGAACAGCATGCTGTGCTCCTGTCTCAACCCGTCCATGGTCTCAGCAGTGAGCTTTTTGAAATCCAGCAGCTCTGTATGGTAGCGATGAGACTGTTCGTGCCACAACTGCATGCGATCCTACCAGACACGAGCAGAGCAAAACAAATAGTATAATGTGCTGTAGGATGAGCTTAGGTTTGGTAGGTTTTCTGGTTTCTATTTAAGCCAACTGACTGGGGAAGACTATGTGTTTACTTTATTCAACATTTTAGCCACACTAGCGGTGAGGCGCTATGAATGGCAATCTTGTCCTGTCTGTCGGTCAGTCAGTCTGTTGGTCTAAACTGAAATATCTCAACAACTGTTGGAGGGATTGCCACAAAATTTTGTACAGACATTAATTGTGCCCAGAGGATGAATCTTAATAACTTCAGTGATCATCTGTCTGTCCATCTAGCGCCACCAGCAGGTCAAACTTTTCAAATATCCCAACATTCATTCGGTGGATCGGAAGCAAAGTTTGTACAGAAATTCTTGATTCTCAGAGGATGTATCGTAATTACTTTGGTCATCATCACTTTTCCTCTAGAGTCGTCATGACGTTCACGTTTGCAAAATCTTGACAACTGAAATTCGGTTCATGTTCCCCTCAGGATGTGTCATAACTTTGGCAACTTTTCATCTTGCGCCATCATCAGGTCAAAATGTTAATTTGTGCAATACTTTGATTTATAGCCAAATACCTGTATAACTAATGACATTCCCATCAGATTCAGCTGTACATTGTGTTTAGTGCTGATTAGCAAATGTTAACACGCAAACACACTAAACGAAGTTGGTGAACATGGTAAACATTATACCTGTTTAACATCCACATATTATTATTGTCACTTACATTGTAAGTGCATTATGAAGGGATCTTCTAATGGTCAGTATGAACAGGAGGAATGATTACATGACTGTTGTTTTAAGACAGACTTGAAAAAATGTGACCTCGTCCTTTTAAGAACAGCCTCACAGAGCCGCTAGTGCAGCTGTAGCTTCTGTCTTTTTGCCAACTAATGTGAATCTTAGATGGTAAAATGTCCCTGTTTCAATCAAAGTACTATCACCATCACCAAATAGAATACAGCACTGTATTTCCCAAGTGTAGTTATTGACATAGAGTGACAGGTGAATTATTCAGGTAATAACTGATGGCTCCTCCACCGCCTCCTCCAGCTCAGTTTCATTTTCTTTCCCTTTACTTGCTGTGGGCCTGTGGTCAAATGGAAATGAAAGTTCAATGAAAACTTGCTGATGAATTGCCATGTTCATATCAAAGCAGAAGTTGCACCAGCATATTGGAACTGAGACTGGAGGGAAGCCGCTTGAGGGCGAAGTGAGCGAGATTTAGCTGTAAATAGACTATTCATTTTATGCGAATAACAGTTTTATGATTGTCATTTTTTGCATGCAGCCACACAGTTGATGAAAAAGTAAAAAATCCCAAAAAACACATTAAAGGAAATATTTAAATTAGAGTTTTCTGAAATTACTACCTGAGGAAACCAGACATGTAATCCTCTTGCATTTCATATCACGCTCACCTTAAGCCAACAAATGTCTTCCCTCATACAAACCCTGCTTGCTCTTTCATGACACAGATATGCATTCTTTTAAAAAACAATACTGAACTTTCAGTAATTCAAGTCCTTCCCTCAGGCACTTTCTTGTAATGCAGATTCATTCTACCTTTTGCACAACGCATTTTTTGTGAAGCTGGTGGGATGTTGGATGCCGTAGAAGCAAAGGTCGAGCTTGTACTCATTACTGGTGTGTCATCGTCTTAAAACACTGAGGAAATTGTAATGTTGTCGGACAGAAAGTAGCGTGTTGCATGAGAAGAAGAGCCTGCATGCATCAACTGATACTCCCCCACAGGGCCCTGCGGAGTTGATGAGCTGGGCAGAGATTGCATTAATTGGTTTGCGTTAGTTAAGACATTGAACTCAGTTTTCAAAAATATCAACTGGTATTATACTTTTTTTAACAACTGAGGAAAATATGTACTTCCACTTATTGTAACGCATGGAAAACAGCATAATAATCAATTTTTATTCATTTAAATAGGGTTGTTTCTTACCTCAATTGCCAACAATCTGTTCTCCAGATAATCCATCAGTCCCTGGTAGTAGTGCTGGGCTCCAGTGAATGTCCAGGCCATTGAAACCAGGAGGACCAACACCGGCTTCATTGTGAGCCGATCAATGGGACAGTTGAGTTTCTTTTGTCCAGCTTTTAAGGAATTCTTCAGGTTTACCTCCTTGATGTGTTTTCCTGCAGAACAAGCTGATGTCCTTTTTTTAGAGCTTCGCACGACGTATAAACGCTTGCGTACAGTGTACTTACCTATGCAAAAAGGTGAGAAGGATAAAGAGAGAGAGAGAGTAAGAGGCCGCACAGAGAGTTTCCAATTCTTTGACTGCTCTCACTTTGCTGGAATGTTTTCACAAACTCTCAGGGAGGAGCCTTGTGCCTCTTACCCCTCTCTGTCCTCAAAAAGTGAGTGTGCTCTGCTAAACCCTGTGCATGTGTGCATGTGTGTTTGTTGCACATGTTGTACACACCGGTCTCAGGCATGTAGGGAGAAAGTAGCGCAGACACAACACAACCAAAGGCTCACTTGAGATGACGCTCATTCATGGCTCTGTGGAAAGTCTCATGAAACTGATGTACAGTATAACTTAATATGATGTCATACACTGTTGTCATATGTTGCTCCATATTAAAATCAGATCAGTTTCATTGCAGAACTTCATGTTTTTGACAACATGAACCCAACTTTATTTTGAGGTATATGGTACATTTATATCACATCTGAATTTCGGTAACGCTTTAGATGTGAAAAGTGCCCTGAGATGACTTTTGTTGTCATTTGGCGCTATATAATTAAAAATTGATTGATTGAATTGAGATTACGGCCCACATCTTCCAGTGTAATTATTTAGTACATCACAATATCAATAAGATATGTACAGAATACATGGAGGTAAGAAATTCGTGTTTAAGAGGCAATGGAGATCTTGGATTTTATTGCACTATCCTTGACATTTTGTAGATATGTGTGACCTCTCACTGTATTAAATTAACTAAAATGAAATATATTTGGCATACATTATATCACATTTGAGTGTCTATGCCTTGGTAATGCTTGAGATTATAGTCCGCAACTTACAGAGTAATTATTTAGTTTGTCACAATATAAATAAAATATGTACTTAATATCTTTACTAGAACAAATATGTAAGCACAAGTGAAGAGGGAGGTAATATAAGTAACATTGTTATTGGGTAATAAGACAGGAAAGATGGGTAAAACAAGGTGACTGCATTCTTGATATGGCAATGAAATTTGTTATGGTATCATCTATTTTAAAATTATGATACTCAGTTTTGGGGGGTTGGGGATTAACATTATCATTATCATGTTTTATTCATGTGTTATTGCTTATTGTTGTTCTGCATGTCTGCAGGTGTCGGGGGACAGTTGTAGTCAGAGTTGCTTGGTTTGTGTTTCCTTGCCTTGTCTTGGTTGCTTGGCTACATGTACTGAATAGTGAATACTGTTGCTGTATTATTATTATACTTATGTTTTGCTGTCTCCTGTTGCTCCGTATGGCTTGTGAACTGTCTTGTGAAAGCTTTTTTTTGTTGTTGTTGCTGTTTGTCTTTGTGGTCGTCTTCTGTCTGTAATTTTTAACCATCACTTCATTGGTTTCAGAACATCTGGCCAGAGGACTGTAGTTGAAGATCAGCCAGCTGGCTAACATCAGCATATTTACAGAAATGTTGATTCATGGGCGTTGTCCTTATAAATAAAATAAAAAAGAAATGTAATACATTCTGAAAAGTTTTTAAACATGTAGTATTTATTATGATGAATATGGTGTACTTTATTATTGCTGTGGACAGAATATTTGGTTATATCTGTAGCTGTAGCTATAAAACTTTTGTTATGTGTATTTTTTAGAATATGATATAATTTTGTTTTTATACATACATAAGTAAAACTGCCACATGTAGTTTTTCTGCTTTTTCCTGGACCACTTTAGACTTTATTGTGTTATTCTTGACATTTTGTAGACACATGTGACCTCTCACTGTATTAAATAAACAAAACTAAAATGTATGTGACATATTTATTTATTTATTTATTGTTTATTTGTATGGGGACAAGTATACAGTATGGACTAATGGGACATAACAGAGCATTTATAGCCTAAGCTAGTTTGCAGGGGCCGTCCCTCCCTTGATGAGCCTTAAAAATGAATTAAACTCAACATTAAAATACGTATATACCATATACATACACATACAGTAAATTTAATCACAAAACAAACAATGAAAACGACAAGCACCAGGTCACTCATGACCGTAGGACTGATCCCTCTTTTAAAAAATGGTTGAGTTTAAAGTGTTCCCACTCATGTTCTGTAAGGAGTTTCACATATTGATCCCCCTCAAGAGACAAAGCCATCTGTCCAAATGAGGATTTACAAAAGGGCACCTTACAAATCCCAGTAGATGCACCTCATGTTGCTGAGCCACAAAGCCTGTCACATCGATTTGTTCAATGTGCCATCTCGACGTTACCTCGAGAGGCAGCTGGATTTACAAGATCACGACATCACAAGATTCTCACGAGAATCTGGCACGTCAAGTTAATCTCAATGATAGACAGTAGAAATTAGTTCCACTTTGTTTTTTTACTGCACAATACTCTTTTATCAAAATAAAAACAGAGAGTAAGTTTGTTAATATGGATGATCCGACTGAATTGGCTCTTTGAAACATTCAAATTAGTCAGTTAGTTCGGGAAAACCTGAGAGATCAGAACTAACTAAATGTAGCCTAATATTAATTATTGATAGGTAATCTTAAAAATATTTTATTTCAAATTAATTTGTTTCAAAATCTCTCCATATCTGTTACCCCCTTACTTCCCTGTGCTTCTGTCCTTAAACCTATCTGGTATTTTATTGGTGCTCAGTATGTACAAAACATTTACACTTTAATATGCCGGCTGTAATGTAAAACATGTCCCATTTCTCTCCTAAAGATGAGTGAGTACTTACTACTAAAATTTTAATGCAATAACTGTATTTATATAGCAGAGTTCAACACAAAAAAAATGTGTTTTACTTTCAGAAAATGCATACAGGGTACAATAATAGCAACAAGATGAAGATATTAAAAACAGCAATGTTTTGACATAAAAGAAAAGAGAAAGGGATCTGTAGAGTTAAACAACACAAATAAATAAAATCTTAAAACGATCATTATGGAAACACTTAAACAAAGAGGTAATAAAAGGCTAATGAATATAAAGAGAGTAAAAGACGATGCCAGGAGGATAAAGTTCAAAGAAGCGTTTCTATAAAAATGTGTTATTAGGTGAGGTGTAAAAAACTGAAACTGTGCCAGCAGAGCTAACAGTCGGATACTGAAGCAATCTGAAGAGACCGGTTGAACTTTTACCAAACTGCCGTCATTTAAAAGTTAAGAAAGACATTTTCAGCGGCGATTTTGCTCCATTAAACAAGAGTCGGACGTTTTATGGCTTCACTGGTCCCAACACGTTTTTATCTGCCTTATTGGTTCAAACAGATAGCTCCTCTCCCACAATGACAGCTTGAATTAGTCAATAACACTTCATTGCTGCTTGGAAGGAGATTGTATTGCTCCGATGTGAGCGAGCAGCGTATACTGTAGATTATCCTCACTGTAGTGGCAACAGGGCATGAGGCTTTCATTACACAGGCTATCACACTTACTGACAACGCATGACCTTTCACCCCTGTCATAACGGATCAAACCGGGAACCGTGAAGTCTGCACAACACTGCAAAACATATGAAGCTAGTTCAACTTAAAATGTGATAAAATGTGACCTTAAAGCTGCAACTTTACTGTTTTACTTCTCTCTCTGTGCTCTCAGAGTGTCATTATCAGCCGCAGCAGGCAGCTATTTTCAGAGAAAAGGCTCTAAAAACTCACTTTCCACTACCTGCTCAGCACAAAACAGTAAACAGACACAGTTAGTGACTAGCTGGTGAACATAGTGGAGAATAGAGCAGCTAAAGAGCCAGATGTTTCCCTCAGGAGTTGGTAGAGAGCAAAAACAGAGCCAAAAGAGAGTGAATATTGTACTTACATTCACCAGGTGGACGGAAACTCGGCTCCAAATGACTGATAATGTTGTTCCGTAACTGCTGGATGTGGAAACAAGCAACTATTTGCTACCAAGTTAAACATATCATCTTAAAATGTGATGATATGTCAGCGTTGTGTTCACAGCTTGTTTCTGTTGCCCCTTAGTGGCCAAAAAATCAGTTAAACCACATTGTTATATATTGTATTATTGCATAATGTTTTGTTGACCCATCCAACCACCCCAACCTCCTCCCTACACAGACTTTTTTGCTATATAATAACTTCATCTAATTTGCTCCTTTTGCTCCTCTTATAAGCACTACGGCCACTAGAGGGCTTTCTCACTTGAATGTTAATATGATGTTTTGGGTCACTTGTTTAGGAGGACAGTCTTGCTGAAAATGAAAACTAGAAATAATTATCACATCCTTTACCTCCTTTAACCCTTGAATTAAAGGTATGGCTTGCAATTTTCTGTATTTTTTATTTTTCACACTGAAGTTCTTTGAGAAATTTACAGTACAGCACTAAGTCAAGAAGTTGTGATATTTAGAACAACTGGCTAGTGAAGCTCTATGATCACTTTTATTAGTCTTTGGAGCCGTTTCTAACATCCTTCTCTTCATAATGTCACCCAGTGCTGCGGTGTGGCTCACTGACATGATTTGAATAGTTTTTTGACAGTAATAGAGGTCTACGGCACAGAGGAATACGCTATGTCAGGCTTTGGATGCACACACAATACTTGTAAGTGGATCAGTTCATTGTTGGTTTGGCTCTGCACATGAGATTGCTGCACCAACGCAGTTTAATGTGAAGGCCGGTGCCAGATACTCCATCAGTGTAACGACTGTGGTCTAATCATACTCTTTTTGATTGTCTGCTTCCTACTATCATCTCGGCAAGTCCTGAACTGAACCACCGCAACCCCCGCCTACCCCTACCCCCCACCCCTCCACCCCACTATCTATTTTTATGCCTGCAGACAGCAGACCAGACTGTGAGTGTCGTCATGGTAACAAAGTGTCGTACAGCTGCTTTTAGAATCGAAATGGGCAACCTGGAGTTTGATCTAATCTGGAGCACATTGCCTGTCTGGATCTGGCAGGCGAGGGCACTGACAGGCCAGTGGCTGTAAAACTGTGCATGTGTGTGTGTGTGTGTGTGTGTGTGTGGGTGGGTTTATGTGTGTGCTTTATGACCCAGAGATTTTGTTCAATCATAGTTTTTGATGGATGTGAGTAATTACAGTTTTATCCCCTTTTTTTCCCCCCATTTTGCTAAATTGATTTGAAGCATGCGTCTCATAGGCCTACTGCCTGCCACTCAGTGTGGATTTTTAATCTATTATTAATTGCCGGCTTAATTGCACCATTGAGTAGTGCAATGTGATCAAAGGGCAAGTATCACTCAGGATTCATTATGTTCTACTAAGCATCGGCATATTGCAGTCTTGTAACCTTTTTAGCTGGAGGCTGGCATATGATAAAAGGTTTTAACATTTGTTTAGAGGTGGGTCTCATTGATTCAGTTTATTCAGGAGACAGAAGACAGAAATGTCCTGTGGCGAGCTTTACTAAACCAGTGTAAACCTTTTATTTTGTGCATGTTCCCTCAAAAACAATCCACAAGATGGCAGCATCTGTCTTTATGTGGATAAGTCAGCAGCGTGTGTGTTGTGGCTTCCCCTGGGGTAGATATTAATACTATTAGATATTAGTACTTCAATATAAAACAATTTAACATCCATGAAAAGTGATGTCTTTTTAATAATCTGTCTTTTAGAGATGGATTATCATGAGCAGCACAGATCAAGTGACCATTACAGAATGTTATATTCATCTATGAGTGTGCATCTGCAAACGTGTATGCATTTTAGTGTAGTGGTGTGTCTCTCACACCAAATTTTATAGTTATATATAATTTGTTTTATAAAATCTACATTATGAACTTATTTATCTATTTATTTATTTATTTTTGCACAAATAAAAGGACACAAAAAACACATTAAAGAGGTAAAAAAAAAAGGATTATGCTGGTGAGCAAAAAACCAAAAACAAACCAAAACAAAACAACAAGGCTTATAAAGACAACTCACCAAAAAAGGACATTGTCAATGAAGAAAAAAATATAGATCTACAGTACTTTGCAAAAGTTTTAGCCACTAAAAGTAAAGTGAGGATGCTTTCAATGAGTAGTTTTTATTTATCAGTTAAGTTCACACAAAGTTCAGTTAACAGAAGAAACCTAAATATAATCAATATTTGCTGTGAGAAGCTTTGCCTTTAAAAAAGCAGCAGTTCTCCTTGGGACACCTGCAAACAGGTTTTCAGATACTCGGCAGGTCAGGTCAGTTGTTCCTGCATCTTGGAGAAGTTGCCGCGGTTCTTCTGTGGATTTCGACATCTCAGCTGTTTCTGTCTCTTCATGTGATCCCAGACTGACTCCATGGTGTTGAGATCAGGGCTCTGTGGAGGCCAAACCATCTGTTACAGATGGACTCCTTGTTCCTTTTTGTCACTGAAGATACTTCTTTATGACTCTGGCATTGGGCTTGTTGTCATTCTGCAGGATAAATTTGGGACTGATCAGACGCCTCCCTGATGGTGTTGCATTATGGATAAGAATCTAAACACTGAAAGTGCCTAAAACTTTTGCACAGAATTGTATATTGGTACAAACATTAAGGAAAACAGTAGAAAGAAAGACAAAAAATAGAAAAATCTCATTAGAATAACTAATAAATTTATGTGACAACAGTAACATAACATGCCAAATGCTAACAAGCATAGCATACTATACGATTGATGGATAGACATTAAAAAAAATCAAGTAGGCTTATTAAATAAGCTCTTAGCCTAAAGTAAAAGTTTGTGAAAGAGGAAGATCATGTTGCGATATGCTGGTACTTAATCCACAACTGAGCTCCTCTTTGACAGAGTGCAGAGGATCTCATGTAATCTCACAACTCTCCATGTGTTTGCCTTCGCACCAGGCGTCAGGAGCCACCCATAAAAACCTCTTTCCTCCGCAACAAAACAGAAAAGCCAAACACCCGTAAAGGCAACGTTCTTTATCACCCTTTCGTATTGATTGAGAGGGTCAGAAAACGCAGCAGCTCAGTGCCAGGTCGTATAAAAGTGCAGACCGAATGGGTGAAGCAACGTAAATCCTTTAGTCCCTTGTAAATAGCTTTAATACACCCAAGGCGCCAAATCACTTGACCTGCGTTAGCCCTGCCGTTTGGGGGCTTTCTGGCTGACTGAGCAGTGTGGAGCCAGCCCTTCTCCTCCCATTCTCTGGCTGTCAGTCCAGGTAATAGTCAAGCTCTTATTAGTGACACACTTGCTCTGCTTGGCTTCAGAACTTTGTGGCATCTCCTGTATTTAACCAGCCGCTAAGACTTTTTTCTGCATCTCAAGCTTTTGTTTACCTCTCAACTCTTCTTTAAGTTTTTTTTTTTATTTGGTGGCAAGAATTTGCACTGAAAAATGCACTTATTTTCCATAAAAGCTCTGTCTATTTAAAGTCAAGGCAGCGCTGGATCTCTGTGTTTGTCTTGTTGGCCACATAATCTTGGAAAGTTAACAGTTTAGAGTGAACACAACCAACTTTGGCAACATCCACAGAGCATCAGTGAGTCATGTAACTACCAGGAATTGTGAAATGGTTTGAGATGTGAGGTGTATCCGAGCCAGATTTCAATGAGGTATGCATTATGTACACAGATCAAGTAGGTACAGTACACAGGTGTGTCTGGTTTTAATTGGTTGCATACATATTTTTTCAACATCACATCTAATGCAGCCTGTGCTCTATAATGAAAACTGTCTCTCAAATTGAATGTTCATTTCTGGCCGTCCTGACAGCCGACATGCACTTGCTTGGGTTGCCGAGCAGAAGAGAGCCTGAGGGGCTGCGGACAGCTGCTCAGAGGGGAAAAACTCTTCACAAAGCAGCATTTATCCATGGTGGGCACTGCATGGGGATTCAGCACGGCAGCTTGACCACTGGAAATAAAGGCACAGTATGTGAGAGAATATCCAAGGAAATGCCGTCACAGCCAGTTGTCCCTGGACAGGAGCACACAGCTGTTAGCCATACTGCTCCCCAGTCTAGACATTGCTTTCTGCTGTGCTGCTGCATGATGTTACACACACAAGCATCTCACAAACAGCACAAGGTCTGTCACTGCTCAGCCAGGCAAGAGCTGCCAGTACTCTACGGTATCAAGTAGTATAACGTGTAAGGCAAATAAGTGGGAAAAGTTGTGCTAGTTGTGAATCACATAACTCTTTTTTTTTTTTTAACTATTTTTTGATCAGGTGGAAAATAGTTTTAGAGCTGTCAGGAATTTTATTCATTGCAACACAGCCCCATACAATCGTGTGCCATGTAGAAACCAGATTATATTGCCTACACACCCCGCCAACCACTCCTCAAGTGCCGCATGCATGTGCGTCCCGAGCTTGTCTACATGACATGTTTCGGCATTGTTCTTGTTGCTGTTTCTGCCTCTGGAGCTGAGTGAGGACACATAGCAGGAGGCGGGCTTGTGCATACCATTATCTCACAAAGCACTCATTACAGGAGTATCTCCCATATCCTCTATACCAGCAAAACATGTCACCTCATGCTCTCCGCCTCATTCTGAACACGGCAGCACTCAAGCCCAACACCTCTTTGGCACAGCGCTCCACTCTAACCATGACTCACTTGAGTGAAATGCCTCAAACATTATGGTTGCCAAATTATGAAGTGAACAGAAATGTATGCATGGGGCTAGGCCTCCTCTTCCTGTAAGCAGAGGAGGGGGGCCGACTTGACGCAGCGCAGCTCACCTGCAAGCCCCTTTTTCATCAAAACACGGTGTCATATTTTGCCACCACATATCATGAGGATATAATATATTTCATTTACTGTAAACACCAGAGCAATAAAAATGAGGTAATAGTCTACGGACGAGAACATTAAATTACAGCTGTTATAATTGCTCAAGTCCATTATGTAGGCTCTGCACAATATGCTTCGACACTGATTAGTGCATAAACACCAGATACCAGTAGTTATCATCACATTATCTGCCCTTACATTTTGTTGAATGATCTGAGTGCATGTAAATGGGGCATACTTCTTTTATAACGTAATTACATGTTTAGTGGCTCCATGTCTGGATTAGTGAAAGTATGAATCCACCCTACCCTGAGATTTATCCATAGTTGCTCTGTAATTACCGCACGTCTCATATAAAAACCCTCCAATACATCAACCATGACATCCATTGCATCATGTTAGGGTTAAAACCTGTGATCACACTGATATGGTGCCTGCAAGATGGAAACAATTTCCCTGGTTCCTCAGTTAAATTAAATCAAATGTGCTGTAGCGGGAAGCCCATTAGGTATTTGTTTATCAGGCCTTCATCTTGAGGTATGTCCTGAGAGTACCTTATCCGAAAACCAGTGTCACAGTCAGACTGGAGCAGAGTTCAAGAGAGATGGGCTTGTCAGCAGCTGTTTCAGCCCGTTGCACGGTGTGGAAAAGCTCTGTCATGGCCTACCTAATGGTAATTGTGTGGATCGGTGAGAGCCCACCATCTTGTCTGCATGCTGGTGTCTCAGGGGTTTGTGTGGAGGCGACAGCAGTGGTAGTTGAGGAGTGGCAGTGGAGCAAAGGGGGGGGAGGAGGAGGGGGTTACTTGGAGACAAAGACTTTTCTTTAAAGATCCCCTCCAGACATGTTTTAAGACAGGTAAAGATACTCTGCTTTGAACAATAATTTGTGTCTGTAATGGTTTTCCTACAAAAAAGTTCAATTTAATACTTACAAATTGTTAAAATTACATCTTCTCGTTCTACTGAATATATGGTTGCTGGTTTCAAGTTTCCACATGAGACTAAGTTTCATACTGGACCACGATTGACTTCTAAACTAGTCATGACATCACAAAATCATCTTGTACATACTCGTGTTAAACTCAGGTTTCAGGTGAGCACAGAGAAACCACTTTTCACTTTCAGCAGATGAACGTGAAAACCTTCTAGTGTCAAACTCTGCACATAAATCATTCTGCACGGTGAAGCTCAAATATCCAACTTCCGTAACAATAAGCAAAACACTTATTGAGTGGAGGAGGACTTTAAGATTTCTCATTTCTTCCAGATTTCCTTAGCTCATAAAACACATTTATATGGTATTACAAGACACAGGGATGCGTGTCAGTAATAAATTTAAAAGTGGGTAAGCAAGGGATTGTAAGAAAATTGTAAGAGGGGAGAGCAGAGGACTTTCTCACCTGAGATTTATATTTTATTTCAGCCATCTCTTGTAAGATTTATTATGGAATAACAGGGATCAAATAGTTAAAAACAAAAACAAAAAAAACAGGAAATTTGATCATATTACTCCAATTTTAGCTTCCCTCCATTGGTTGCGTACTTGTCTTAGAATTGATTTTAAAATTTTATTGATTACTTTTAAAGTACTTCATGAGCAGGCCCATAGCTATATTAAAGGTGCCCTGTGTTGTTTTCCTGTAAACAAACAAAAGTTATGTTTACATTCACCTTTACTGACCAAAACTCATGTGTATCCTATCAGCAAATATTTCCTTCCTCATAGAGCATTTTCAAAACACATTTTTAAAAGTAGTTTAAATCCTACATTACATGTGTTTACTAGCTTGCCGTTTTCTTCTTCTTTGGCTTTGTTGTGTTTCTTGGCGCATTACAGTCACCTGTAGATCAGTGGAATAGTGTGAAACAATTAGTAAGACTGTGTATTGCACCACCCATGTGTGTCCATGTGTGTCCATGTGCGTGTGCATGAGAGAATCAAAATGGGGACCCACTAATAAAGAAACTTCTCCATAGTGCTACTAGAGGCCAGAAACTCCACAGGGAACCTTTAAAGAGCATCTACAATTTTAGCAGCTTCTTGGCTGTCCCTGCTGCCGGACTTAAGATGAGAGGTGACCGTGCTTTTGCTGTCAGGGCTCCGAGGCCCTGGAACAACCTGCCTGAGGAGATCAGGCTAGCTAAATCTCTTTCTTCTTTTAAAAGTCTTCTTAAAACATACTTTTACCATTCAGTGTATCCTGGTTTTAGCTAATGCTAGCTAATTGCTGCATGCATCTATTTTCTTGAGCTTCTTATTTTTACCTTTTATTGCTCCAAAGATGTTTGGAGTTCACTTACTTATTTACTTTATAATCTTGTGATTTTGTGAAGTTCTACACAGATAAACTTATTATTATCATTATCATTAATAATGGCTTTAGTGCACACAACATTGTACTGTGAAACTCTGCAATTTCGCAATGCTGTCTCTGTTTTTCCATCATACCCAACTGGTAGCTAATAGCTCAATATGTCAGTTATGAGAAAACTGTGAAAATTATTGTTCTTTTAAGATATTATTGTTTAAATTGGTTTAATTTTTGTGCTTTACCTTCTTTTGCTTTTCATTATCAACCCAATTCAATGCTCTCTTATGCTGAAGGAGGGTGTTGCAGGTTTTTTCTAAGTCAAGGCGAAGGTCCAAAGAAAATGTTAATAACTCTGAGGAAGGCCTTGTTTGGTTCAGTACCCTGCCACACCTCAGTAATTTTCATACAGTCCCTAAGATAGCAAGAGAGGTGAGGAAAGAGGAAAAAGTGGGAGACAGGGAGACACAGAGAGAGAGAAAGTGTCGGGAAGAGAGAGAGATGGCGTCTCAGACAGACTGTCTGGCTGCACCGGGATCTCCAGCACTCAGCGTCATATGATTCTGGGGTCAGAGGTTATCCCCACTGATGAATATCGAGCCGAGCCTTGTCTCCCTCACAAAAGAAAGGGAGTTGTTTTCACTCCCTGGGTCTGGAAAGTTTATTTCAGGAATCCATCCTGCCAGCACGAGACTGTAAACCTGTCTAAAGGCAGAAGAGTTACGTCCACAAATATTACTTCTTTTTTTTTACGGTTTTATCTGCCTGCCAAAACATCTAGAAATGCTCTCATTCTCATTCAAATGCATCTATGGATGTAATCACATAGCAATTGGAGAAAGAACAAAGATACATAAAGTAAGTGTGTTTATTTACTAGCGAAACATACATACATCCCTGGGTTTTTTGACAGGATTTGGAAGATTATAGTTTGCAGTCTGTGAACTGTGTGAAAGTACACTGGTGTTTTGTGTTTATCCTTTCATACTGAACGCCTCATCCCACAAGCCATCTCATTATATCCCAGTGACTTAAGGTGGTAATACACCAGCTTTCTGGGCAACGTAGAAGTGCAACAGTCCCAGAAACAAGCAGAAAAGTGAAAGACGCTGTTAAAAATACATATCTGATTCTTTCCTTGCAAGAATTTACAAGTTATTTTTGTCCATACAGTTGTTCTGTGAATCACCATCTTTAGAGATCTTCCCGCCGATATGTAAACTCTATAATGAATAATTACAAGGCATTTCAAATAACACTGTCAGCAGGATTTCTACTAAAAGCCTCTGGGAGATTATAGCTGCCCACGAGTGACAAGTGTGATATATGAGATCACACATGTGAACAAATGGATGGCAGAAGCTTGGACATTTATGAGCCTACTGGATCAGTCTCCTCCAGGATATATACAGTCGTTTGACAGTTTTGATTTGAGTAATGAAAAATCACACTGGTGCTCCCTGCAGAGTGAGAAAATCTGGTCTGCCACTGACTGAGGTGACAACACAGGGTCAAGCTGAGGAGGGAAAAGGAAGCAGAGGCGTGTGGGATTCAGAAGAAGCCTCTTTCCTCAAGCCCGCAAAGACAGAAACACAAACAGGAGGTAAAACTATAAAGCTTAATGGATGATGACACTGTGGATGATGTTACCAAGGTAGGGTGTGGCCAAGTTTGAGGTTTACAGTTCATACCGACATAGGCGTCATCCCGTGGGTGTTCGGGAACTCGGGCACCCGAAGGGCAATCAGGTGACCATACCAGGAGATAGGGCATAGCAGAGTTTTAACTATTAACCACTTAATTGGTGTCCTGACAGCTCAGCTCTTTCTGACTGACTGATATAAAAGTGCGTCAACTTTCAACACCTTGTAAACCGATGCTGTCTAACCTGACTGTCACAGTAACATTCAAACCTGAGCTGTTGCAGCCAGTATAACACACCCAGTCCATTAACAACTAGACCTTTAAAAAAAAAAACATTAAAGTTTATACAATAAATGGTAGAGTTCTTCTGTGGCACCAAAACATTCAGTACCCACATTACACCACTTATGTCTTTAGCAGTCACCGTTGATATTGTTTGCATTGCATTTACTCATGGTTTCCTATGTTATGTACAGTGTCTCATAGTGTTTTGTCTAGGCCTATGCTGATCTGTTGAGCCTGGAATGATTCAGACAGATCCCCATCAAGAACAAACTAAATAATAGCTAAACAAGTTCAAATGCAGTTTTCAAAGTGTGGCATCATCATGAGTGGTGACTGAGCTGTGTGTTCAGTCTGCTACGTAAATACTCCATCATTTCCATATTGTAAGGGGGAGGGGATGCTTAGGTTATTTCGGGTATCCCCTGGGAATTTATAAATTCCACTCCTATGCAGGCCTACATTAACCACACACGAACCCTCTCATTCATTTGAATGAAAAAGTTGAACCTGGTTCAGCTTTTGCTGAAACACAACGTGACATCATCTTGCAAGTCGCTGCACTGGCCAATCACAAATATGCAATGCAAGCACACAATGCATTCACACTGCTATAATTTTCAGTGACTCCAATCATGTACCGCCTGCTTCATCACTTCCATACATACATTTCTGAACTCACCCACATAACTTCCAGGCCTTATCTTATCCACACTATCAACCTCAAACTCACCACACCCTCAGCTATGAGCTACCAACCCACAACCGGACCAGCAGGTCTGCTGTCTTTATTCCCAGGAGCCCCAAACATGGGTCGCCTCACCCACACCCCCCCTGCTCCATCCTCTGCTATCTCTCAGGGAAAAGATAATGAGGGATATTTGCCCTTATTAGTGTCCATTGTGCAATTTAAGGTGTAATCATCTGTCTTATGGAGAGACACGTATTACACTGGATGTCTGACATGTTTTTCATAAGCAGCTTAGTTGTTGCACAAAGAAGCCTGATAACATAACTGGAACTTGAGGAACTGTACATTTAAACATAGTTTTAAAGGAATAGTTCAACATTTTGGGTAATACACTTCTACACTTATCATGTAGATGCATACAATGTGCATTGCAAAGTGAAGTTCCAACAATATCCCTATAATCTTGCATTAGTGAGTGCTGAAATAGTTAAATATTTAGTGGTACAGCAGTCAGATTAATGGAATAGTTCAACATTTTGGGAATTATGATTATCTGTCTTCTTACTAACAATTGGACTTGAAGATTCATACCACACATGGCTGTAAGGTAAATATTAGACTAGAGCCAGGAAACAGTTAGCTTAGCTTAGCATAAAGAATGGAAATAGAGTAAACCAAGTGCAAAATGCTTTAAATTAAAGAAATTATTCAACATTTTTGGAAAAACACTGTTTCTTCTCAAGACTTAGATGAGACAATCAACACCAATCTCATGTTTGTGTGGGAAATATGAAGCTACAGCCAGCAGTCACTCAGCTAAGCATAAAGACTGGAGACAGGGCTTTTTCCAAAGATTACTTTCTAACACATTCTTGTTTTTTAGTTCATACAAAAAAACAAAGTTTAAAAATGACAAGTTGGACAGAGCCAGGCTAGCCCCTCTTTCCACACTTCATGCTAAGCTAAGCTAACTGTCTCTTGGCTGTTGCTTCATATGAAACAGACAAACATGAGAGTGGTATCAATCTTCTTGTCAAACTGTCATCAAGACAGTGAATAAGCACATTTTCCAAAATGTCAAACTATGTCTTTAACACACACAAACACACACAAGAAATGTAGTGTGGCATGAGAAAAGTCAGACAAGACAGGTTAGTAATGAGCACAATAGGTCTTGAGTCTGCGTGTGCAATTGTCCCTAATTATGACAATGATTCAAGGGAGCTCCACATTCCAGTGCCTCTTATGGTTTTGCTGCTATGTATCTTGGAGCCTGCGGAGCCATTAACACGATACCAATCTCACCAATGGCTCCAGTTCGGGCCTCCAATGGGCTCCTGAATGCAACCTGTCCGGCTCAAGGGAATCCAAACATCCACCCCCTTCCCCTCTACTCTCACACACTTCTCTCCCCAAGGAGGTGGCCATCAGGACAAACAATCAATGCCAATGACAGATCCCCGTCAGACAGAGCGTAATTATGGGAACGGCGTTCTGAAAGATACTGTGTCATTAAAACCCACCGTCTCCACTCCAACTGCAACAGACTCTTTCCTGCTACTCGTCCATGCTGTGTGGTGTGTGTGCGTGTCTGTGTGTGTGTGTGTGGGTTTGCTCTATGAATGTCAAGCTGGACCAGTGCTTGTGTCGCTTCCAATGTGTCCTCATATAACTTTTTGTGTAACTGCTCTTGGTTGCTGAGTGAAGCTGTAAAGGTGCAGAGATGAAGCCATGTAGACATGACAGAGACATGAGACACAATTTGAGAGGCCATGCATGACTGAGGGAAGCCTCAAATGCACTTGACAGCAGCAATTTGAGAACTAAATTGCTGAAAATGCTTAGCTGCCTTGTTTTGAAACCATTCTCACCCAGACACCATTAATACAAGATTATTCGGAGGAAGATAGGACACTTTTAGTTTGCGTGGCTGGCAGAAAAGCGGTCATGACACTCAATTTGTACAGGTAAACAAGGATAATGTTCTGCAGGCAGTGTGTAAAGACATGATCTGTGTTTGTCTCTCTCTTCTTCTCCTAGACAATAATTAAGTCGATGAGCCAAAAACCAAATCATGTAGAAAAACCACCAAGAACTAATGATGTGAATTAAAATCTGCCTCTTTCAATTTAAAACCCACCGACAAACCAATGAGATGAGAGCTCAGCAATGAAAAATTACACACTGGATGTACCTGAGCTATTATTTATATAATATATTTGTTATATTAGCAGGTAGAGAAGCTTTTTATTATAAAAAAATCCTTTCTGAGGCACCACTGAAGTTCATTGTGCACACTGAAATATTCTGTCTTACAATAGTGAATGGTTGCATGACTAGTTCGACATTTAGGAAAATATGCACATTTGCTTTCCTGCTGAGAATTAGATGAGAAGTTAAAAACCACGCTCATGTCTGTCCATTCAATATAAAGCTACAACCAGACAATTCGCTTAGCTAGCCATTTTGTTACATTAAGGGAGAGCCAGGCTAGCTGTTTCCAGTTTTTATGATGAGCTAAACTAACCGTCTCGATCCTCTCATCTAATTGTCTACAAGAAAGCAAATAAGCATATTTTCCAAAATGTTGAACTATTCCTTTAAAAAGCCAGCAAGTCAGTTAATGTCAGAGGGATAATCTAAGTGTTATATATTATATTAATGAGAAAACCAGCAAGAAATGAGCAGCAGTGCATTGCATTTCCTCTTGACTTGCAGGACAGAGGGGACGGGGACAGTATCATAGCAACAGGTTTGTTTAGGGCAGCCTTGGTATCAGCAGGACTTGGACTGCTCGGCTCTGTTTGGAGTAACTTAGGCTGCTGTGAAAAAATCCGAGGCATGCTAAAAACATAATATACAGGAGCCTGGCATCCCTTAGAGAGAGTCTCACTGTCTGTCCCTCTCTGCAGGTAGCCATGTTTGGAAGTGCTGACAAACAGAGAAGAAAGACAGAATGCATGGGGTCCGGGCCAGTGGTTGGCTCTTCGCCAAAATGTCATGTCCTCTTCATATTTGGGCTCCAGCTATGGTTACCCTTCAAAACCATGCTTGATTGTTTGCGTTTGGAGTAAATTTAAGCAGTTTTACTAATAATCAAAAGTGAACTGGATTGATTTCCCTCCTTTGAATGAATTCTAGAGTTTGAAAACAACGTATGAAAGCATTTTCACATTACAGCGGAAAAGAATAAGAGCTTGTACTGTGTGTTGGTCAGAGCATTCTCATTAAGGTTTTCTCACTAATTACTCATAATTAATGCTATAACTTTTGTAACTAGCCATATTTGTTATACGTAATGTTTAACCTCTTCTGGTTACCTGGTAGATTACATTTTGCAAAAATTACCAACAATGCTAATGTTACTAGCAGCAGATCGTTACATTTCAGAGACTCAAACTGTGTTTTTGTAACAAACCTGGTAGCTACATCTGCATGCTGATATTTAAAGTAATTGTCTTTTTTGTCTGGACTCGATATGAGGTAAATTTGTTATTGTGCAGTTCTGGAAATTAAGAAACAAAAGTACTGTATTTGCCCAAATATAAGTCATTAAGATGTTGTTTGTGGTCTTTATGTTGCTAGGCTTATGAATGTCTTCATGTTCATTTATAGGGTGCCTTTTAGTCTGCCCAAAAAGTTTTTCATTGCAAACAAAAGTCCAAAGTGTCTACTGATGTCTTTACTACAGAGCTGGACCTTGGACTGAATCATCTGTCAAGTTGCCAATTACCGCTGTCACAGATGTTGAGAAACTCAAAAATAGTCTGAAAAATGCTAACCGCTGAAGAAAATTATTTATATCGCTTCCAAGACACTGACAGGAGAGCATGTGAGTATGTGACTGATGGACAAACTATACAAATGTGGGATTTACGTTCTGCTTTAATGGTATCTCACTTTTACGAGAGAAAAGGCTTCAAGGATGAGGACTCTCTTCTCTTTGGATTAATAGTATCTTGGGGAAACTTTCCTAACAGGACTAGTGTGAGAGTGTTGTATGTTCAATGTATACCATACCAATACCATAATTCCTTTTTTTATCCATCTTTCAGTTCAAGCAATGGTCAACAATGATTGGCTACACCCACAAAGGAAAGCGCAGCTCAGGTCAAAGATCAACAAATGAAAACTTTCAGCACACCCCCACTCTGCAAGGCGTACCATGGACATCCACGCAGAGCCATCACAACACACCACATACACAATAATGGAGGAGGCATGATAATGTCAACATGCCTTAAGGTATTAAAAATATGTGGTGTGTTGTTGTATGGTCACACTTAGTTCTGGTGTCTCTTTGTCTCAAGGACGTCTGTACACCAGAAGATTTGCTTAAAGCCGTCACCCAATGAGTCAGTCACTAAGGTAGAGGAATCTCATAATTAAGGCCTCATTAAAGCCACACAGCCCAACTATGTTGGTTTACAGGGCAGACAGAAACCTCACAGATTCACAATGGGGCCATTCATAATACCTCACTTCTCTGAAGGAAAAGAGAAAAAGCAGTTGCTCTTAGCATTTGGGCAGATGTAATTGCAATCACTCAGCTTGTCTGATGCTGATAATGGGGCGATGGGAAATTCCTGTCAGAGTCGTGGCGCAGGGTGGTTTCGCAACCACTTTGGCAGGCTCTGTGTTCCACTGCAGGGCAGCGAATGCGTTACGGCACGCTCACATATCTGTCATTAAACACATTTTGAAAAAAAAAAAAAACAGAAGACAATCAAAACTCACAAGTGTGTGCCATTCTCTTGCTTCTTGAGCAATGAAAAGGCAAATATTATGTGAAACATATATCGTCTGTCATCCCTGCACAGTTTAACATGTTGAAAGACCACAGCTTATGAAAAACAGGAAACTAAATATGCTTTAGCAATAGCCAGTAACCTAATATACACTAAAAATCCTGGATGAGCTATTTTCAACATCTTTATTTTCATTTGTCATTTTAAAAACATTTCTCTTGACTGGTAGTTTATGTGAAAATTAAGCTGTGGAGAAATAAGAACACACATTAACTGGTACCTAAAAATGTTGGGCAGTTCATTTAAAAATAAAAAAGTCATGTTTGTTTTCCATATTTTGGGTGTGCTTTTCAGCAAGCAGCCCATTCCTGTCTGAAATGTGTGCTACAGTAGGTGGCTGAAATAGCATGTGGGTGCAACGTTCTTGTGGTTGGTCCTTGGGTACAGTATGTGACACTTGGCATTTCAGCAATGCTTCCATGAGAAGCCTCTATTATAAAGCATTCATGCAATGATGCTAACAAGCTCATTTTACTGGCTGGACAAGCTTTCGAGCCATAAAGTCTAAGACCTTCTTATTAGTGTCTTGTGAGACCACCCAGGAAACAATATACTATCATTAAAGATTTTTTAATAATCACTAAAGTATAATGATAAAGACATGATTTCCCTTGACTGCAGTGTGTTTTAATTAAGCTGGAAACTTGAGGATTATAAAATACATGAAAAGCAGTCTGGACAAAAGGTAATAGCCATTAGATTTAGTTCCCTGGACACACAATCCTGAATGACATGCAGAGTGTCTCATTTCAAACACGAAGATGTTTTAGTAATATTTTACAGGTAGGTAACTGCAGTCATGGATTTACTTGGCAGTCTGCCAGTGTTTGCAAAAGTATTTGAGGTATTTGGGGTATTTTACATTTACCATGATGCCACAGAGAAAAGTTTTGTTGCGCTTCAGAGGATCATATCATAAACAAATCAGAAAAAAAAGAAACCCTGATAGCAATTTCCCTCCCTTGAGCTTTTGATCATAATGTTATCATGAGTGTTTAAATTAATATGCATCACTATTATCATCATTATTATGTGCAGAAACCAAAAAGCAAAGATTTTAAAGAGTTTAATTTCAAATTACAGCATATTATGAGTAATAAAAAAATAGTAAAAAGATATAACTTTATTCTTGCAGTAATCTGTGGTTTCAACAGTCCACGAGACTGTAAATCAACACGATTGATACATTTTCTCAAACATAAATACCATATCAAATTTCAATGCTTCCCAATGTTACTGGTGTATCACTTATGATAAATTACAAATATCTATATGCAAAGAAAAGAATAAAATACAGTGAAAATAAACAAGTGATAAATGAGAACACAAATGGGCCTGTAAAAAGGAGTCTTCTCTTACAGTCAAAAGGTGTATCTGGATTTGTTTGACACGTTTAAACGAGACTAACTGGATGTTCAGACAGAACACAAAGCAAATTTTAGACATGGTGCGATTACATACAAACTCAATGCAAAGACGTGAATAGACATAAATTCACCCAGGACAGCACAACTTGATGCAAATATATGTCAGCGTGAGTTGAAAATGTTCCAACTTGTACGAAAAATGTGTGTGTATCACGGGGCTTTATGATCTATCTATCTGCTTCATAAACATACAGAGATGAGAGGGGAAAAGGAGAGACTAGAGGGAAATAACAGAAAGAACCGGAGTATCTGGTGAGTTCAGTCAGAGGCTGAACTGAACACAAACACTAAGGCACACTCCGTTGCTAGCTAGCTTATAGCAACATACAGTTGGTATTTTGACTGTTAAGGGTGAATAAATACAAATGATGCAGTGGTCAAACTCTTCACTTTGCGTTCTGTCTGAATAATGGATGTATAACAAGAACGGGATATGGCGCTGCTGCTCAGCCTTGCTGCCAATTTGTCCCAGTGGCTACTCGCGGTATTGCAGAAAAAAAAATCCCCTGCGGCCATTATGAAAGAGACTGTTCTCTTTCACCTGGAACTGCAAATAAGGTAAACTCTCACTCTCTCTATTATGAATTTTTAATCTATGAAGGTTTTATATTTGTAAAACTGTCCTCAAGCCTAGAAAAGCGATTTTAAAATCTGTGATGTCATCCCATGTAAAGTCTATGGGCCAAGCGGGAACTTGCGGGCGGGCTCATTCTCATTCGACTGAACATCTTTGAGTTTGGTATCCAATTCTTATAATACATCCATTTTCTGAACACACCTTAAAAGTCTATAGCCATGCTAGCAGCTCATTGACGCTGTACTCAGGTACAGCAGTGCTTTGAGCTAAATGCTAATGTCATCATGCTAACACTTACAATGCTAACATGCGTATCTTTAGCAGGTAATGTTTACCATGTTCACCATCTGAGTTTAGAGTGTTAGCATGCTAAAATTGTAGTTACTGAGATATTTCTGTTTACACCAAAGTAAGTGGACCGACAGGCCAACACTGACATCCCTATAGAGCCATGCTGCTAGCATAGCTAAAAATGCTAATAACAGTTATGTTACAAAATGTGTAATTTTTACATATATGGGACATCACTTTTCCAACATCATGTGAGGCCATATTCTGTCTATTGTCCATTGTCCAGTGTACTCACAGAGTCTATGTACCATATAACATATATAAATGTGAGATTAAATCCTTGAGAAAAATAACTAAAGTTCATGAGTGTGTACACAACAAAAGCATCAACATGTCAGTATACATTAAACACAAAAATACACTGTTTCATGTTCCCTAGCTCTTCCAACATCTACAGAGAACATAAAAAACATTGATATTTGGTTTAGCGCAAAGGTCTTCAACAACCATGACAATATACTGTAATAGACATATTCACATACTGCTTTATTTTCAGGTTATTCTATTGGTGAAGCGACAGGCATCCAAGTTCCTCCGGGAAGTGGCAGCGCACTGTGAAAAACAAACTCAGTCCTAGAGTTCTTCACACTGTCCTTTCACTATCTGACGAGCAGTCAAGTCAATATAAGCCTTACTTCCTTCCTTCAAACCTCCCCCGTAGTTGTGTGGTGGTGCTCATTAGCAGTCCATTGAGAAAAATAATAGTGGATGGCTTGGATGATGCCTTGTTCATGTGTGAGGCTATACACCAAGCAGCATGCCCATAAAATCAGAGCCGTTCTGTATTGTTATGGAGGCGCCGGCTGCATTATCCACAAATATGGAGGTGTACTGTCCAGCCTGCAAAAAAGAAAAGAACATACAACTTTGATGCAGAAAGATTGCACAAATACAGATATGTTATGTTTGAGTATGTCTTAGCATGCTGCTTACCTGTAGTTCCAGCAGCCCCTGTACACTGACAGTGAAGATCTTGCTGTTACTTTCTAATCCAACAATCATTTCCAGTGAACTGCAATCATATTTTAAAAAAGACATTTCTGGATGAATATTGTGTTTTCAACTATTCATGTCAAATTTGAATTGTTCCAGAAGTGCAAAATACTTTAAATCAAAGGAATAGTTCAACATTTCGGGAAATATGCTTATTCGTTTCCTGTCAAGAGTTAGACAACAAACAGCCAGTTAGGTTAGTTTAGCATTGAGAATGGAAACAGTGGGAAACAACTAGCCTGACTCTGTCCAAAGGCAACAAAATCTACTTACCAGCACCTCTTAATCTCACTAATTGACACGTTGAATCTTGTTTGTTTAATTTGTTCAAAAACTAAAGCGTAAAAACAACAATTTGCTGTTTTACAGGCGTTATGCGCCAGCCAAACTACTTCTTGGCCAGGACCTATTGCTGTGTCTGAAATCATGCCCTTGTACACTCACTCACTACCCTCTATAATAGACAATATAATATAATAGACACCTAATAGTTGTCAAATTGAGATTTCGGACACTTACTAATTGGAATTGTTTTGCGTCATCACTATCTAAAAAATGTGGAGCACTGCATTTTGGGATTGTTAGGAGAACATAGTGTACATGCCATGAACACTACATTTTTGTCGTTCCACTGTGAAATGTAAACATAGTTCACTACATAGTAAATAGAGAGTGATTTCGGACACAGCCTTAATCTGACACATAACCCCCTTTAAAACAGCAAAAATGTCATTTTTACACTTCTATTTTAATTCAGTGATCATCTAGTGATCCAGATGCACTAGAGGCTGGATTTTGTTACCATTGAAAAGAGCCAGACTGTTTCCCCTGTTCCAGTCTTAAAGCCAGCCAGCTGCTGGCGGTAGCTTAATATTTAGCATAACGACACGAGAGTCGTATCAATCTTCTCATCTAACGCTTGGTAAGAAAACGAATAAATGTATTACCCAAAATGCCAAACTTTTCCCTCAACAACTCAGTGCTCTAAGAGTCTGTGTATATGGTTGTTACATCTCTGCAGGCTTTAACCACACAGTGAAAGCGCTGGCTCCTGTTAAGTGGAAAATGCTACATTTTTATGGCAAATCAATCATGTTTGTCTTCACTCCAACTGCCATCACAATGAGCCTCATTTCACATTCTCTACATTTTCATGTGTGGGAGGGCGAGACTGGCTGGGGCTTTGGCTCGAAAAAGCAAAAGCCAAGCACTCTTTTGGGTTAGGTAACCCATCATAATAATATTATTTATACGTTCCTCTCATTGTACCACGCTATAAGGGAGGCTGTGGAGCTCTGCACAGTCCGGGGGAGACTTGAGGGAGCAATTTATTTCAGCAATTTTCACTGACTTTATGTAAATAAAAATGTTGAAATATTGGAAAGAACTCAAAACCATTCCCAACTGGATTTGTAAATTTTTCGTAGACCCACTGTATCAGAAACTTCATTATCTGTCTTCCACATCCCAAACAAGGACATTTCATTGCTGAACTGTTGAATATAACAGGCTGCCTGAAGTGTCAAAGGTGAGTCTATAAAGATTAGTTAGGCGACAAGGATGAGGACATTTCCTTTAAAGACCTGCTCTGCCTTTATACAGGAAATGCCAAACTGGTTCCACACAAACTGTAACAGACAACACCTTTAACAGCTCATAAATTCTGGTTAAAGTTAAAGCGGCATTAAACACCAATAAAATACCACTGTTACGTGGTAAAAGTAAACAAATGGTCAAAACAAGAATGTCAAGACTGCAAAGTGTGGTTGCAGTCAGATTAATTACTTCCCAAGATCTTTTTTATTAACTTTTATTGGTAATAGCTGGGGGTACTACTGACCAGCATGTGCTATAGCCATAACAAATGAGAGCCACATGGTTACTAGCTATTGTGGTAACAAAGAGTGTAAGGCAGCGTGTATTTGATTTGGATTCACAGAATACCTACGTGTATCTGTGGCAGAGTGATTCAATGCAGATCAGCACACGAACGTTGTCCCTGGCCTTGAGCTGACTCTTGCTCCTCTTCACCTCATTGTGATCTGTAAGGAGGAAAAGTGTTCACAATCACATGAAGATACCGGCTGTATCATAGCTCACAAAAATATACGTTGTCCTTGAATTGACTGTTCGCTAAACCCCTAGCAACCATAACAAGGCGTGTCAAGCTTTGGATTTCTCTACATGTTGATGCGTTGTGTGTGACGCTGTAAGAGCAATAATCATATATTGTTAGTCTTTCAAAACCAAAAAACAAATGTTTATCTGCTGTAATGTAAACTGCAATCGTCCTGCAAGTATGTGTGGCTTACTAGCTTAGGCTGCAGCAGTGACCAAGCGTTACAATCAAGGTCCTGTCCTGTCCTTTATTGGATTTGGGGACATTTACACTCCAGCTAACATCCGCAATTTTTTGTGTGAAAAAGTGGCCAAATTTTCTTCACCGACAGAAACACATCTGATCAGTCACAACTCTACATGCAGAAAAGTCACACAAAAACATTCAACATGTCGGATGGTCTGACTGTTGTGGTTTCTCATAATAATCACAGTATGTGGTGTGTTGAGTTTGCCTCCAAAAAGCTTGCTATTTTATATTTGTGTTGTTTTGGTGTCCTCTTTTTCTCTTACTACATTAAAAGTGAAAATATACTGTTTGAAAATATGAATAAGTATGTAAGCTAAGCAGCCAAACGATGTTGTGTCAGAATGAAATAACAGTCTGATCTTCCTTTTTTTTTAAAACTAATACTGGGACTTTTCATGTCTTCTGCGTGGATCATCAATAGGAGAGGATGGGTTTTTTTGCCCTAGACATGTAGCTTTAGTCTCATATGTAGCTATCAAGTGCATATTTGAAAAATGTTGTTTTAAGATTGTTGTTTTAAAACGATTCAGCTGGAAACATTAAAATATCAGCCAGAGATGATGTTGTGTTTTGAACCAACAGCTAAAGTTAGCCAAATTAGCTAGCTAGCTACAGCCGATAAATCTGACAGCAGCAGGTGTCGTTTCCGCTGGAAAGGTTAGTCATATCAAGTGGACATCTGCCACATTTACATTTTGATTATGGCACGAAAAATCTATTTCAATGTTCATTTGGACACCTGACCATTGTTTTAAGACAGACTTGAAAAATTGTGAACCCATCCTTTAAATCTTCAATTATTAACACACAAAATTTTGCAGTCAGAACTGTTCCTTTACTGTTTTAGACTCTTAAGGCCTTGATGTATGTACTGTAATACCCCATATAGGACAATAACTGTGATTTACCGATGTGGACATTAGCAGAGAACTGGTAGATCCCTGTGATGGGAGCTGTGAATCTCCCGGTTGACTGGTCCATTCCAGACCCTCTGAGGAAGGCTCCTTTAGCCGGCGGCTGAAAGCACAGAAAATCAAAATTAATGTGTTTACATTTTAGAGCAATAATGCATTTATCCCTCCTCAAAGGCTCAAAGTCACTCAGTGTCTTGCTCGAGGGCACTTCAGCAGGGTTAATCCTGAAACCTAAAAGTCTTGGATACAGACCTCATTTGAATCCTCCTTGTGTCTTTCTTCTGTAAAATATCTCTTTCCACAACCAAAGTAACACATCTACACTAACATAATGCTGTGTTAGCATGTTAAGCTTAATCCTCCCTCCTCCAGCCTTGTCAGCCCATCCCAACAGGGCATAGTTCTTCCACTACAGCATGCTGTTTCAAACAGTGTCTATTTCTGTCCTCTCCACACTTTATTCCAAGTCAGAGACAGAGTGCCTTTTGTATGCCGCCCAGAGAGTGATGTGTAGAATTGAAAAAGTAGATATTTTTGACCAAACAGCCAGTCTGAGTCTCGGAGTGGCACTGCATGCTTTGCCAGTGCCAGTTACCAGTGAGGGGATGATCCTCTCATAATTCCACCACATGCAAACTAAGCGATGATTACTAAACACTCGCTCTTTCAAACACAGTTAAGACAGAGAAGCAAATGGGTCAGAAACAAAGTATGTAACCACGCAGAGGAGGATTAGCCAAAACTTTACTTTTTCAGCCACGCGCAGGGAACAAAGCTGAACCAGTTCATAAACATTTACTTGGTTTCAAACAAACATACTGTCTGAAAATTTTGGAGCTCCACCAGAGTCTTCTTGTCGACCAGCACGGGTCCCTTGAGCTTGCAATGGAAAGCCTCCTCTATTCGTCGGTAAGAGGTCATCCCCTCCAGGGTAAGGAGAGCCATAGGTAGCTGGCTGGGGCTGGTTTGTCTGTCCAATGCTGCTGCTCTCCTCTCTGTAGCCTCTGACAGAAACAAATCCAGGTTATCACAGTGCAGACTGAGTTTACATCAGTTTTCAAACCACACTTTCATCATAATGTAATGAAATACTGGGTGTTTGCAAAACTGACATAATTGTAGACAAAATATTGTGCATCCTCAAATGATCTGCACAACTTTGTCACCTTCAATGGGCTGGAAAATCAATATGTTTCTACCTTTAATCATATCTTTGAATTCCTGGAGAAGAACTTCCTGGGTCACTTCAGCCCCAGGAGAGCCAGGGGGTCCCTGTGGGCCTGGAGGACCTGGTGGACCAGGTGGGCCCGGCTAGTGAAAGATAGACACACAAAACATTAGCATTCATCTAACTTGCTTTGAAAATGAGTATGCAACTTCACCTTATTTACAGATTACCACCTATATGTCAGTTACTCGTCATAAAATGTAAAAATCATTAAAAATGCAATGTTTTTGAAAAACTGCAGGACACACAGTCCATCTACTGGGTTTACCAGGGGTCGTTTCCGTTTGCGACACTTTCCAGGGAAGTTGCCAACAGGTCTTTTGACAAAGTCCATCCATGATCCTAGTGGATCTACTCTCTGATGATCAGAAATCTGCTACAGAAAAGACACAGAAAAAAAGAATTTCCCACATGAATCATTAGGCCAATATGAGTATTGGCTAATACACAACAAAAGGATATCAAAGAACTGTACAATATAATCAATAATGATAATAATGATGTGGAGAGGTGATGGCAAGATATAAACATATATTGATGTCCTGCTGTAGGAAAGCAACGTGAGGCATTCATGGAAAGCAAATACAACAAACCTTTTAAAAGGGACTAATTATCAGATTAATCACATATTTCATTTTTAAATATATTCATCCCAATGGGGTATAATGCAAATGATTGTACCTACGTAGCTAAATCCTATGAGTCATAATTTCTTCTTTTAAACCATCACTGGAAAATCTTGCCCTAAGATACAATTAAATGGTGCCAGACACCAAGGGAGGTCAAACAGGGAAACCCTCTTTCTTTCTTCTGCACAGTCGACTGCAACTCTTTGAAGAGTAATGCGGCTTTTCAATTTGCCATCTAAGTTTAGTCACCATTCTTCTCCGAAAGGTTTGGTTTATGCTTATTCTATTTCATTCCAGATAATTCACTCAGGTGCCGCGTCAGTTCTTATTTGCCCAATAGGCTTGGATGAATGTAAACAAACCTTGTCAAGTGATTTTTTTTTCAACACATGAAAATTTCCATGAGCACTCTCATGAAAAATGAGTCTGCTTGTGTATGCGTGATGTAGATTCTGTGGATTGCAGAGCTCAATTACTGTAGTTTATAACAACATGTCAAAATGGCCAATACTTTCTCTCTCACCCTAGGACATACTAGTATTTTCTTTTATTAATACTGCTTGTTTGAGTAATGTAATGATGGAGAATTTAATAAACGAGACAAAAGTGTATATACAGTATGTATACCAGGGTGTCTTATGATTTAAGATTGTTAGTCTATTTCCTAACTGTGTGTATGCTCAATCTTCTTATCTGAAATAACTCAGTTATAATAAATTACTGTATAGGAGACTGGGATTTGTTGGAGAGATAAGAAACACACTCCAAGAAGACCTCTGGAAGCAACATTTTTATGCATACTGCTGCAAATTGGCGTATTTTCATTCTGGTCAAATGTGAATCTGTATGAATTCCAATTACAACGAGCTTGAATCTTAACCTCACCCTTCCCCAAAAATGTCAAGTGCCTTCAGTTGAGATAGAAGAGGAGATAAAGACGAGCTATGGAGGTGAGCTGTCTGAAATGGAATTTGTTTAGGTTTGGCAGCGGGACACGGATCACTTATCTGCAAAACCAACATGCCCCTTTCTTCACTTTTAAAGACGCGCCTCTTGTTCCACCACAACAAAGTAACTCCTTGTTTGTCTTTTCAATATGCTGGAATACAAACTGTTTTCTGAAATATTTGGGATTTTCAGGAGTCTCTCTCTCTCTCTCTCTCTATTTCTCTATTTCTTCCCCCCCCCCCCCCCCCCCCCTCTCTCTGTGACTTTCTCTTCTCTCTGACAGCAGACAAAATAAACAACTTAACAGGCGCTGTGCTGGCTGCATGTCGGATGGTTCTGTGTTTTTGTTGTGAGTTTGAGGCTTGGAAACAGATAAAAGCGGGACTGATTTGGTCAAAACAAGAATACTTTTACAATGCTTGATACTGTTTCCATAAGACTGGGAGTCTGCTGAATAAAATGTTTTTTCCTTTCAATTATTGTCATATTCATTAACATAGTGGTCTGTAAGTTGTAAAGGAATAGTTTGACATTTTGGGAAATACCCTTATTCGATCTTTTGCCGAGAGTTAGATGAGAAAATCAATACCATTCTGATATCTGTTCATTCAAAGTAAAACTACAGACAGCGGCCAGTTAGCTTAGCTTAGCGTAAAGGCTGGAAACAAGGGGAAATGGTAAGCCTGGCTCTGTCCAAAGGTAACAAATTCCACAACCATCGGCACCTCTAAAGCTCATTGATTACCACGTTTCATGTGGTTTTATGAAGGGTTATGCATCGGACTATTTCTTGGCCGGCCACACTGACTTCCTGGTGTCTCAGCTGGTTTCCTGATAACCTCATATTGATGACAAGACTTCAGGAAGCCACATATGCCATTAATTTCACATCGGAGTTTCTGACTTGTAAATAGCATTCAACATCCAAGTTGTACTAACAACTGCTCAGATTTTTCTGAGAGCTCCGATATATCGAACTTAGTACCTGAAAATCAAGGAAACATGGTTGGCTCACATTAGCTATGACCAACTCTTGTCCGATGATATGAAAGCTTGAAAGCTGTAAATATTGGAATCTTTCCGATATTTAATAAAAAAAAATACAGTAATCCTGCATTTGAGAGTGCTGAAATTATAGCAATTGTTCAGCATCATAGGAATTACTCTTTACTCTCACTTTATTGCTGAGAGTTAGATGAGTGGATTGATATCACTCTCAAATCTGTCCATTAAATATGGAGTGAAAGCCAGCAGTGGGTTAGCTTAGCTTAGCATAAAGACTGAATATTTAATAATTACTGGATACTGGGTAATTAACATGTTTTATCTTGTTTGTTTAATCCGTACAAACACTGAAGTGTAAAAACAACACGTTGTGCTTTTTATGAGGGGGTTATGATAAACATGTCATAAACGTGTCAGTTATACATTTCGGTTTTTACTGGCTGTAGCGTCATATTTACAGACATGAGACTGGTATTGATCTTCATGTCTTTCTCTTGGCGAGAAAGCGAATAAGCGTATTTTCCCAGATGTCTAACTTGTCCTTTAACATAAGAACATTCAGTTCTGTGAGCTTTAACAAATATTAACATGATGATAACTGGGAGTTGTGGAGGCGCTGGGGTTGTTCTAGTATTCCATGCCTGTGGCAGTTTGAGTATATTTCCACTGAGATTAATTGTAAAACTGTGAATCATCACCTCAGACACTGTTAGACAGCTCAGTATGATCTGAAAGACACACATTTGATTAGGAGAGCCTGTGGCCGCTAATTCCTTAAAAGTCAAAGCTTTACATTTGTTCTTTTGTTTATGTCATAGATCACTGTCTTACGCTGCCAGAGATATGAAACAGTGCACGTTGGCCCACACATGTGACTTGTAATGACACATCTTAGCCATTCCCTACATGATAATAAAAAAGACAGCATATCATTGCCAGGAAATCAGCCATACTCTGAGCTTGTTATCCTCTTTAACACACGCCATTGTAATTAAACCATTAAAATCTTGCCCTCAAGGATTTTCTGTGCTCAGGGAAGAAAGGCTATGACCAAGGTAATTATTACCTTCATTTCTGAGCTACAAAATAACAGCAAATCACTGTATAAATAATTTAATCATCAGCTCAAGGAATGCTATATTTTTCCATTATACAATTGTGTTCTCATTTTAGGCATCTGCCCTGTCAGATACACCATAATGACAGCTGGGATGGCTCACACAACTTGAAAAAATGTGATTCATTGTAAGCAGGTGAGTCTCTGTCTCGACTGAGAATATCAAAGCCTCCACACATGCAGACTGAAAACCATATTGCTTGATGACACAAGGAAACCTGTCAGAGGCGTTCAATCTCTCACTCGCCGCTATTCACTGTGGCGCAAAGTAAACTATGGATTCCCGCGCATAGCTCTGTATCAGCACGTACAACTCGTGAACAAAGTGGGGCGGGAGTAGATCCAGGTATCAGTCTGAGAGTTGATGAAGAACACCAGGGTTCTGGCTTTGATCACCGCTGATGTGTGAGTGCCTCGTCTGTCAGCAGGTGTGTGCGCACGCCTTTCCAGCACGGACCGAGAGAATGTGTCAGGTATTCTGTCGAAAGGTGAGAAACTTTAAATCTTCCAGACAGTGTTTATCTTCATAGGTGGGGGTTTAAATCATACTGCATTACTGAGGCTCAGACACTAACACTGGGATGTATTGTCTGTGAAAGAAGTACTCAGAGCCTCCGCATAAAAGGGACATAAAGCACTTTTTGTGATTTTCTGTAATTTATACACTGTTATGATGTCAAATGTTTATGTTAAACATGGTCAAACTTCCAAAACTTGAGGTTAACGCATATAAAAATACTCTCTGAAAGTCAAAAGCCAGAGCCTGCTCTGAATGCTCCGTTTGCAGTGTTACCTCTACTTTCCCATCGAACTGACGTCAGATTGTTCACGCAATGCCCACAAACAGCCATTCGCTGGTAGCCTTTGTTGCTAAGGTAAATGGTAAATGGACTTGACGTATATAGCACCTTTCTAGTCTTAAGACCGCTCAAAGCGCTTTTACACTACAAGCCACATTCACCTATTCACACACACACTCACACACTGATGGCGGCAAGCTACCATGCAGGGTGCTGGTGCAGCCATCGGGAGCAATTTAGGGTTCAGTATCTTGCCTTGGGACACTTCGACATGTGGACTGGAGAAGCCGGGAATCGAACCGCCAATCTTAGAATTAGTGGATGACCCGCTCTACCCACTCTATTGGTTGCTTACATTGTCCATTTGCATAATTCTGATTGGATCCAGACTCGAACGAAGTTTAGATTTTGATTAAAGAACGAGACAAAGAAGCAAAATCCGACTACTGCTGTTTGTGTACGTAGCTTCCTGAGCTGCTGTTTGCTGAGAGGCACCTTCTGGAAGCTGACCAATCAGAACAGAGTTGGTTTAGCAGGAGGGGGACCTTAAAGAGACAGGAGCTAAAACGGCCTGTTTCAGACAGAGGCTGAACTGAGACTGCATAAAGAGCCAGTATAAGATAACTACATTTCAGTAGATCACTAGAATATGAATATAGAGCTGGAAATGTGCAGGATATATCCCCTTTAAGTTGAAACAACAATGTAAATATACTCCATTACAAGTAAAAGTACTGTATTCAACATTTTACTTAAGTTAACATACAAGAGACTTATCAGCAAAATGTACTTAAAGTGTACATGTAACAGTACTTGCTCTGATTGATTCATTAAATATGAGCTTATTAGATTGTTTTTACTGATGCATCAATGTATAAGCAGCATTTTACTGTTGTAGCTCGTCGAGTTGAAGCTAGTTTGTAAATACTGTCAAGTCTTGTGGTTCCCAACCTCCAGAGGGTCATAAGATAAATTTGGGGGGTTCATGAGATGATTTATGGGACATGAGTGAAAACCACAGATTTCTGTTCATACTGTATTTCTCTAATCTTTGCTGTTTTTGTAAAATATTGGCTAGCTTTTACCACAATTACTGTAAATGAAACCATCTCAAAAGTTTAAAGGGGAAATAATTCTTTGGAGGAACTTCTAACGACCCAAAGACATCTGAAACGTGACAAGAGACGAAACTAGACACTGCTTTTTTGTTAAAATTCTTGGGAGCCATTAGTCTAACCTTTACCAATGCATTGTATTTTATAAGCTTATCGTATGTCTGTTATTTTAAAATGTCATTTTACTAACTGGAAAGTAACAAGTTTCTATAGCCTGCCAAATAAATGTAGTAAAAGTATAAAATGGAAATACTAAAGAACAAATACCTCAAAATTGAATTACAGTATTTGAGAAAATATATTTACTTTCCTTGTTTTATTAACCTACAGCACAGTGTATTTGGAGTTTTTGGATCAATTAGTGAATCACTTGTAACCAGTGTTGATCATTCACAGAAGCCTATGAGATTTTATTACCAAGTAAAGAATGATTTGGCTCCACATGAATAATCCTTGTACGTGCACTGCTTTAAGTGTGTTTGTCATGTAGTTTGGGGGAAAATTAGGGTGAATTTATTTGAAGCAATAAAAATGGGAAAATTTCCCTGGGGCAGCATGCCACCAAAAACACAAACACAACTGTTAAAACATGTCTCTGAAACTCTACTCCATGGCAGGCAGCTCCTGAATTTTTCCACGAGTACAGTTGAACTTATCTTATTTTCTTTTCTGTGTTATCTGTTTTGCTACCTGTTCATGCACACTGGAGGACATGAAACTTTTTGTAGCTGATAAAAATGTTGCACAGGCAGGTTTAAGGTTAGACAGGATGATGGAGAGCCTTCCATAATCCCTTGTTTTTACATCCCCATACTGCTCTCTGTGCAGTCATCCATGCATGGGTGGACGGGCCCGACGCTGGGCCGATCCCTCCCCTGGAGGCAGGGATCCCCAGGCTGTGTAGGATGAGGGGATCCTGGTAACCTGCGTGCATCCCAGTCGTCATGCATCCACCCTCGTGTTCCCCACCGCTGCACTTCACACAAACAGATTGCCTCGAGGATTTATTGCTGAAGAGCTAAATACAGTTCGGCATGCAATGTTGACTCTGTTTTTGTCTCACTGTGTTATTACTCAATTGGCAAGCAACGTGTGCAAAACATAATTACTCTATCACACTATGGATGCTGCTATTAGTTCAGCAAATGTTGAAGGAACACCATGTGAAAGTGTAAATGAAATATAGTTTATTATAATGATATAGTTGAACATGCTTTTTATATTATGGCCTGATTTCAAGTTGCTGTTTCTAACAACTTCACTGTTGTCCAAACAAAGGTGTGTATGCATTTATTATGTGTGAGAGAAAATGAATAAATTTGTGTTTATGCTTGAGAAATTACCAGAGACAACCTTGGCTTCCTCTTTATATAAAAAGGCAATATAAGCTGGAAGAGACTTTGATCGCTCTGTCACATCTGTTTTGTGTACAAATTATAGCTTTGAAATTGGAGTGAGTGCTCATTTTCCCTGTGGTAGGTAAAATGTTGAAAAGCACCAGTGATCCAGTTCCATCTCAGGTACAGGTTTGCCCCATGGTTTGACTGTGGGCAGAACATTTGAGGTACAAAGTCCTTAGATCCTCCTCCTTTTATATGATTCATTTGTGGTTCTATGTCACATAAGTACATACCGTCAATGGTTTATTTTTAGTTTCTTATTTTTATTATGCAACTAATTTTCCCCTGAGTATTTGGAGAAATATAAAAGGTTGTAGCACAACAGGGTGACTAACCAACTAAAACTGCAAAACAGTTGTACAACATGTTTGTTTTAAAAAGTACGATAGATGCCAAAAACAATGGCATGCATTATTAAAGGAATACTTCATTACATCAATTCAGTACTTCAATACATCATTTTCATTTGCTTTCTTGAAGAGAGTTAGATGAGAAGATTGATACTCATCTTGTGTCTCTTAAATATGAAGCTAAAGCCAGCAGACTGTTAGCTGAGCTTAGCATAAATACTGGAAGCAGGGGAAAACAGCTAGCCTGGCTCTGTCCACTGCAAGCAGCAACTATCACGGCTTGAGGCTGCTAGATGCTGACTCCTCTTGACTCCCATTCAAAAAGTGCCAACTTCTCTCTAGAAATACTAAGTCATCATTTTTTTCAATGAGTCATTATGGTGTGAATTGCTAAATTCAGGCTCTCATATAAGTGTGCTGGTGGTCATTTTGGAAATCATTGCTCCGTTAATACAATTTGAATACTTATAGTAACTTTGATATCTGCCATGTGGGTGTTGATTGACAGCTGTGATTGACACCTGCTGTTCTCTCCAGCTCCTGGACTGGCACTGAGTTGGACTATTGTCGCAATATTTCAGTAAGTTTAATGTTACTTGATTATGATACGTGCCCTGTTAGCACAATTTAGCTAAAGTAGATTAGTCAGAGTGTGCAGCGGTCAGTGTTCCCAATAAGTTAGCGTTAGCTTCAGTCTGAGGTAGGGATGTGTGTTTCCACAGTGTGAAAGGCAACAGCTCATACTCCTTATTTGGAAGATGTCGATGACCATAAGCTGCAACTCTGGGCTTCAAAACTGGCTGGAACGTAAACCAAAATGTGATGTCACACCTCGCTATGTCCATCTTTATATACAGTCTATGGTCCACCAATTGTGGTGCCAGAAGGTCAGTAATTAAATTTAGCTCACTATTTAGCATGTCATATCTCTTATGTATAATCCATACAGAAACCAAAGTATAAAATAACATGTTTAGCGCCCATAACCTCCCATAAAACCACAATGCGTTGTTTAAATATGTCAGTTTTTTTTTTTACAAATTAAACAAACAAGATATAACATGTTAATTAGTGAGCTTTAGAGGTGCTGGTAGGCAGATGTTGTTACCTTTGGACAGAGCCAGGCTAGCTGTTTCCTGTTTCCAGTGTTTATGCTAAGCTAAGCAAAACAGCTACTGGCTGGAGCTTCATATTTAACAAACAGATTTGAGAGCGGTATCAATCCTCTCATATAACTCTTGGTAAGAAAGTGAAAAGGCATATTTTCTAAAATGTTGAACTATTGCTTTAATCTAACTGCTACACAGGAAATTGTGACACTACATATCTAACCATTTCAATATTCTCAAATGCAGTATGCATGGGATTTTTTTATACAACTGCACCTTGTAATGCACATCATATGCACCTGCAAGATAAATGTGGAACCTCCACCCTCCATTGTTGATAAAAAAAAATATATATAATGGCCATCTTAGGTTGATTAACCAGCACTGTAGTTGTCTTTACTTTAAACCACAGTGGACCAATCGACTATAAAAATGCAGCAATAATTCTGAAATCATGGTTTCAGGAACATGACCAGCACATGATAAGAATCAGGCAAGATTAAGGGATTTTTGTATAAATCTGGCATCAATCTGAATCCATTATAAATGAAACAAAATCCAAATAAAACAGTCCCTCTATGTGTCTGGGAGGTGAAAATACAATACTATGCCGTTTATTTTACTTGCGAATTTCAGATATAATGACAAAAGAGTATTTATTATTTGTTTCTCTTTCGTTCTCCCTCTGAAGACTTCATTAGGTAATTTTACAATGTTAAATAAGCGTAACCTTTTGGTGGTCTGACATGTTGAAAGCAGACTATAAGTAGTTCACACCAGCAGTAGTGTATGAGAGGTGTGTGCTCTCACAGTGGTCCTGTTTCCTGTGGGACTCTGTCTTGTCTCTTATGTGTAGGTTGATCCAAAAGGTCCCACACACTGCTGCATTAATCATCATTGGGGATGAGAGAGAGGAAACAAAAACCCTCGCCTCGGGCTAAACCCAGCCATTACTCAACACGCCAGGCGTGATGTTTGACTTGACTCCCTCAATTACAGCCATCACAGATCCCTCACTGCTCTCAATAATGACAGATTCCTCTCATCTTTAGAGTGGAGAGCAATAAGGCTTACATCGGTGCGCCTCTAAAAGTATAAATCGGACAACGTGAGGGTTCACAGAGATCACGGTTGTTTGAAATGTTCCTCAGTTATCATCTCATTAAAAAAATTCCACTCACAGCACAACTCCACACCTCACTATTGTGATCACTTTCAAATGGAAAATCTCCCGAGGAATGCAGTGTACAACTGCACGCTGCCAACAGCCCACACACGGGATTGGTCAGATAGAAAGTGAATACCATCATAAGAACTGTTTCCACTGTTTCCACTGGGTACAAGGGAAAAAAATGTAAATGTGGAGTGTAAATGTTTGGCTTGTTTGAGAACACAAATTTCTTGCCAAGACAGCTCCAATGGACGTGTTGTTTTCTCTGGGACGCAACAGATGTGTAATAGGATAAACTTACAAACTACCCAAGAAAAGCAAGTTTACCACTTTCCTGGTGTGTGGCACACTTTTTTTTTTTACTTGAACAAAAATCTCACATAGAGTGGCAACAACAAATGCGTTTTCCAATCTTGAATACAACCACTTCCACAGATGTCAAGCTTAAAGCTCAGGTTCTCATCAGAGGTGACACTGTTTGGCAAAGACACTATCTGGCATAACACTGCGTCTTAAGAGTGATTATGTCATTACCCTCTGATTGTGAGAGATGAGATGAAAAGAATGTTACTGAGGGAGGCACAGGGGGCTAATCCTCGCCGAGGTGTTCTCTTTCAGGACCCTTTCTATGGGGCTTTGTGAGGGGCTTACACGGCATGCTGCCCCAGTTTTCGGGGCCGCACCGCCCCTATCGGATGTCCCAGACACAGCGGAGTCAGACTAGGCCTGTGAATGACAGAATCAATGGGCTGGGAACAACATCGCCATAGGTCTTTAAATATCTGCCCACCTAACTTTCCCAGGAGTTACATCATGACAGTGGGCCTGCGGGGGGAAGTTTGTGAAGACAGCGAGACACCCAGCTCCCTATGGGATGAGACAGAGGAGTGAGAACCCAGTGGGGTGCAATCTTCAGCAGGCTTGAGGGTTGACACAAGGTCATCCTTCATAGCCTCTGCTTTTACAGGGCAAACCAAGTCAAATAAACATCACCAGGCCACAACCACCTACAATGTGTTCTTAAAGATACAAAGGAGACCTCACTGCGCGGTTTTCATGGGGGGGGGGGGGGGGGGGGAGTCGGTGGAGGTTACCGTTAGGATTCCAGAGGCTGGCTGGTAGGGGCTGAAGTGAAGGCGGGTATATAGGGCAGTGAGAGTTATATGAGAATGCCAACATAATGGGTGGGCTGAAAGCAAAACAAATAGCCTGTTGGAAACCCTCGCAAATATGCAACACCAGCAATAAACCAATAAATAACAGAGTCAAGGGCCAACTGTTGCTCCTGAAAATGGAATTGTACCACTGTGGCGCAGTTTTACCAGACGTTTCTAATGAAAACAACGCTGTTCTTCATTTACAGATGACTATTTTTCTCACTTGTTGTCATGGTAACAATTCTCTTGAGCTAATAAGAATCTGTTTCGCATTTTCAATTGTTTTGTTTACGCATTAATTTCCTGCTGTGGCGATGAGGCATCAATAAATATCTTATCTCCTTCTACCTGATACATGAAACCTTGCAATGTCTTGATTTGTTCACATAGGCCGGAAAATTGGTGGCAGACACCCGCAGCGTGCACTAATTGATGCATTGATCAGCCTTTAGATGTCCACATTCCTAGCATACCTCCGGAAGTCATCCATTTAGTGTTTCACACATTTGGGTCCGTCTCACTGTCTGAGGTTTGACCTAGTAGGGCACACCTGTCCTGTCCCAGCTTTTTACCATTGCCACACTTTTATTTGCCCTGCATATTGCCTGTGCTGACAAGAAATCTGCACATATCTCACATATCTGCAGGTTGACTTCAAACTTTAATCTACACTTCTGTTTATCTATACGCTATATCACTATAAGAAAGTAGCTCATAAATGATACATTAAGAAGCTTAATATATTTTTTTAAAAAGTAATTTTAACATTTAGAGAGTTGCAGCCACTACCTTGATGCTTCCACCGACCTCCTCACTGTTGGATAGAGTAGCGTTGTACGTCTCTGTGTGCTGTGGGGTGGCTTCCTTTGGCCTCTTTTTCTCCTTCTTGGCATCCACCCCATCCAGAAGGACACACTGAGTCCAAAAAACTGCAGCCACCACAGCCAGAGGCCCGGCCCCACACCACATCTTCACACTCTTTCTATCAGCACCAGGATCCTTGCAGAAACAACCTGAATCTTCTGGGGAGGAACCGCCGTGTGATTAGTCAGAAGCTTGAAGATGCCCACAAGGCTCACAAACACAAAGTCCCAACGGGTGGAAGGAGAGTGGAGGAATGCAGCTTCAGGGACTCCCTGTCCAAGAGACTGATTGCTGCCGCTGTTGCTCCCTTCTTGATGAGCTCTCAGCCAGCACAACGTTGCAGGGGCACTGCTAACTCTAGCCAGAAAGCCAGGAGGCTTACTCAACTATGAAATGTGTCAAGCAGAATGGTCCAAGGGTATGACAGATCGGCGCAGATCTGACAGCAAATAAACCCATTAGTGAGATTTTTCACGCTTTCTGCTCTGTTGGGGGGTGAGGTGTAGGGGAGGGAGGGGGGGTGTGGGGGGGGGGGGGGGTACAGGGGGCAAAAGAAGAGGCAGAGAGGAGGGGCGTCCAAAGCTGAGGGTGGGCTGTGGGGGGTAGAGATGGATGGCAATATTCTCTTTTTACCCCCACTCTTCTCCTACTGTTTCTCACACTGAGCAGTGGATCCAGTCTCCAGCAAAGTGGTGCGGTGGCTGGAAAAACTGCAAGATCCACAGAAGTTGGACTTTCACCAAAAGATGCAGCTCAGCATTCAAATCAGTCAGGTCTGTCCGCGCACCATGTGCCCGCGGGGATGCAGAGGGAACAAAGCCTGAGAGAAGATGGATGAGGTCCAGTTTTGATCTTTGCCCAGACTTTTTCTTCTTGAAGTATAAACTCACAAAACTTTACAGGTAGCAGCGTGCTCTTTTTTTTTGCTTGTGCTCAGGTGCTCTCCCTACTGACTGTCCCAGCAAGTCATCAAGTCCAAGGCCATGTGCACGTTTCACGTCAAAGAGCAGCGGTTTGATGTGTGGTAGGTCTCTTTATGTCTGCTCCGTCGCACTCCCTGTCCCTCTGGTCTCAGTTGCTCCTTTGCTCTCTGACTGAGCGTACAGGAGGGCTCACAGTGGAGTTTTATCATCACCCTTTCTCCCTCCCTCCCTCCCGCCTCTCTTTCTCTCCCCCCCCCCCCCCCCCCCCTCTCTCCCTCTCCCACTCCCTCTCTGTTTCTCTCCCTTGCCTCTATTGGCAATCTCACTAGCTTATTCAGCTCTGTTTTATCTCATACTGTAGATGAAATGCTCAAGCTGAAGAGGTTCTTTGGCAGACAAGCACTGTGTGTGTGCATGTGTGTGTGTGTGTGTATGTGTGTGTGTGTGTGTGTGCCTGTGAAAGACGTGTGTATCTGTCATTTTGGCTCAGTATTAGCCTACTCCACCAAAACCCTGTGTTTAGATCCAAGCAAGAAAGAGAAACAAATTCATGCACTTTTTTTTGTGACCTTAAGGCATTATCTTGTGTAATCTCTTGCTTGAAAACGTGCCAAAGATTCCTGACTGTGCGATATACCACAGCGCATACCTGTTTGTTTTATTCTGTTCAGATGTTCAGCAAAATGTCACTTGTCTGAATGCTCTGAGAGGAAAAGAGTTGAAGTAATACTTGTATTTCAAGTAGTGTAAATTGCAGCTTTCAGTAAATAGCCTAACACAGGACTGATGTGAACAAATTGTTGGTCTGATATTCCTACAGTCAGCTCATCTGACTTAAAGGAAATCAGCCCTTTCATACTCTTATTAGGATAAATAACATGTTAGCTCAAGAGTGCCACAAAGTTGTTGTTTTTTTTTTGTTTGTTTTAACTTGACAACTTTTTCTTAGACTGCTGTTTGGTCTGTTTGACATTATTACATTTTAATATAGTGCCACCCAGAGGCAGCAGCCTGAAGTACAAACAGCTCAACCAGTAAAGTACCTTTCCAGTATGGCTTCATACTGGTGCCATCTAGAGTTCCTGGCACTTCTCTCTGAAAACACACAGCAGCCCAAACAGTGTCAAGCCTGCCAGACGAAAACATAATGAAACCGGAAAACTGGGTGATTTTGCCTTTAAAGTAAAAGATAGAAATCCAGATTGTATGAGTCAGAATAAAACAAGAAATAAAAAATGTTTTCCATTACTTTTAGCTTCTATTTCTAATGTTGATCCATTACTTTTAGCTTCCATTTCATGTATTGATTCATACCATACCATTTATCCATTACTTTTAGCCACAATTTATACATTTTTTCTTACTCTTTATATTGTCCATACATTACTTTCAACTATTTGAACTGTTATTCATTACTTTTAGATCTATTTCAACCATTTATCCATAATTAGTATCCATTATTTTCTTCATTTTCAACACAGATCACCATTCGGCTCACATAGTAAAGATTTTGACCTGCAGAAATGCTGAGCAGAATGTGCTAAAGTAATATAACAATCATTAATAACACAATATAAAATAATATTTTCATACTAAAAAAAATGAATGATTTGATGTGTGAAAAAAATGATGAATGTGATTTAGTATATGTGCATTTATGTATAAAGTATTTCACCAATAGAATTATATTATTAACCAAAAATTCAATACTTTTGTCCACAACAAATATCCAATGTTGATTTTTTTGAATGTAAAATTCTTAATATGTATTTCTTTAGAGATAAAACAAATTATAAACATTTGTCCACATTTTCAGGATTCCAGTAACCTTGTGTTACTTCCTGCAAGTGCAGAGGTATCCTCCGGGGTAAATACTCCTACTGCTTTACCAGTGGTGGAAGATAACTAAGTACATTTACTCAAGTATTGTACTTATGTACAATTTTGAGGTACTTGTACTTTACTTGAGTATTTCCATGTTATGCTACTTTATACTTCCACTCCACTACATTTCAGAGAGAAATATTGTACTTTCTACTCCACTACATTTACCTGACAGCCTTAGGTACTTTTCAGATGAAGATCTGATGCAATGGATAATATAACAAGCTTTTAAAATACAACACATTGTTAACCAGTGGTCTCCAACTTTTTTGGCTTTTGATGTCTTACAAAAAGCAGTGTGTAGTTGGGGTCACATTTCAGATGTCTATGAGTTGTTAACAGCTCCACCAAATAGTGACTTTTCCCTCTAAACTTCTCACATGGTTTCCTTTTCATTAAATGTTCACATGATGCAATATTTCATCAAAAATCAAAGATTAGAGGAAAAAGTCCAAAAACTGAAAACAGAATATAAAGTAGTTCAAACTAGCTCTACATCCAGCAGCTACAACAGTAACATGCTGCTTATACACTGATGCTACAGTATTAATAATCTAATGATGTCATATATAATAATATATCAGTCACAGGGATCAAACCACTACTTTTACTGCAATACTTTGACCACATCAAGCTGATAATACTTATGACCTTTTACCTAAGTAGGATTTGCAGGACTTGTACTTGTAATGGAGTATTTTTACATTGCTGTATTGGTAATTTTACTCAAGTAAAGGGTCTGAATACTTCTTCCACCACTGTAAACATTAAGTCAGTAAGGAGTTTACTTCTGAAGTGCTAACCGGAAGTCATACTTGAGTATTTCGGTTGGCTTTACATATTTACCAGAGCAAGGTTAGCAACTAGCTACCGGTTCAACTGACAGCTTGAGTGAATTAACAGAAACTGGAATATCGGCTCGGACTTTAACGACCTGTGACTCTGTAGTGTTGTCTTGTGTTGAGCCGTCCCACATTCTGGGGGTGGGGGCGTTGTGGTGGAGCCACGTGTACAGGAACTGAAGTCTGACAGCTCGCAGGTCTGTTTGACTCTCCCAGCTAACACTTAGCGTCTGCTAGCTGCTGCTCGCATCTCTCATTTCACAGCTGTTTCCTCTGTTGTGATCGAGCTCGACAGGTTGGTCCTTCTCTGCGAGAGTCACCGCTTATATTCTGACTGTTTACTTCTACCAGCTAATGATAGTTTTAATGTCTTATTAGTCTGCCTGTGCTAGCCGCTTAGCATAGTCAATTACGTTATAAAATAATGAGAATGACGTGACGCTGACTGTGAACGTTATTTACGTTAAGGAACCGTTGGTGTCCTTCTGAGCACGTAGTTTCAGTTTATATATATGTATTTGCTTTCAAAGAGGTTTATTGAAAGAGATATTTAGAAATGTTATAAAGTTCAACCATTGATAATGCTATCACACAACCAGAACCTGCAGCTGAACGCCATCCAACTCGCTTCAGCGTCTGATAATGAAATTGGTACTTAATATTAACTAAATGTCAAGGACTTCCAGTTAAACTAACGTTATAATCTTACAGTATGTGGCGTTCATTAAACGCACCATGTCTCGTAGCAACATGTTGGAGGCGTTCACTTCCGCAAAGTTTATAGTTTATGACCACTAAATAAACCTAGAGTTGCGACGATTAGTTGATTAATCGATTAGTTGTCAACTATCACATTACTCGCCAACTATTTTGATAATCAATTGATTGTTTTGAGGCATTTTTTTAAGTTAAAAAGTCCAAATTCTCTGATTCCAGCTCAAATGTAAATATTTTTTGGTTTCTTTATTCTTTCTATGTCAGTAAACTGAATATCTAAACAGACAAGACATTTTATAGATCAAACAACTAATCAATTGATTGAGAAAATAATCAACAGATTAATTGATAAGTAAAATAATTGTTAGTTGCAGCAGTAAGTGAACCAACTGCAGTTTTAAAGTTAGCTTTGCTAGCTAGCGTGGCTTTAATTTGTTTCGCTTTTACCTGCCTCTATTTCTGTATATCTGGATGTGAAAGGTTTGTGTTGATTCTTGCTATTTGGATTTTTACAAACCCCTCGTCCACACAGTAATGTTTGTAATAAGGCTGACATGAATTGGTTTGTCCAGGGAATGTGTTGCCATTATGGAAACTCCGATGAGTCATTAAAATGGTATTTAAGTTGAGGCAGCAGTGTAAAAATTGTACAAGCACACTTGATGCTGTGCATCACATTATCTTGTTATTGCCTCAGATAACTTAAGTTGATACCTTTTTATTTTCATAATAAGTTCACTTTATAAAATTAACGTTTACATTTACCCTTCCACAGGCAGTCATGGCTGTTTGGAGAAGACTTTGGTGCAGAAACCTCTTGGCTGTTTCTCTGCTTTTTTACATCCTACTCCACACCTTGGATGTTCATGCACGACCAGCCAACATGTCAGCCTCTAAAGACAAGAGTCCAGCCAGCAAGGACGATAACGAGATTCTTCCCCAAGACCACATGAATGGGGTGAAGATGGAGATGGACGGCCACCTCAACAAGGACTTCCACCAGGAGGTTTTCTTGGGTAAAGACATGGAGGAGTTCGAAGAGGACTCGGAGCCAAGGAGGAACAGGAAGAAGCTTATTGAAATCTTCACCAAGTAAGACATTCTTTTTATTCTTTGAGTTGCAGTCAGGAGTAACAACTTTCCTGTACTAGATTTTGATTTGATTTAATTGACATATCAAAATATATCTATACACATAATGTCATATACTGTGACAAATACATATTCATTGAAAATGTAGAGGATAACACAATAAGGTTAAATGATAACTTATTTCCATTGTGGTTCTCTTTCAAGAAAGACAAAGATAGCAAGACAAGTCACAGATGACTAGGGTACCCTGTGCCATTGCATATGCTACAATAAAAAAACAATGCATCCTTATACATATAAAATTACAAAGCAGCGACTCCCATCTTGAGTGTGGCCACTTTATTAGGTGCACCCACATGCCAGAGTCATGCTTGAGTGTAGCTGCAGATCAGGTTCTTCAGGATTCACCAGCATGAAGTGTGACTGCAGTTGTAGGACTTAATATCCCAAATGTTTCAGCACTAGATTAGCTAAGAGACAAAACCTTTAGGGGAAAAAAGTCCCGTTTCCTGTGATAACTATACTTGTCACTGTTAGGACAAGCTGCTTGAAGATGTGTTGGATTTAGATAAGGCTGCAACTAACTTGTTTGATGATTTATTTTCTCAATTAATCCATTAGTTGTTTGGTCCAGAAAATGGCAGAAAATGGTGAAAAATGTCACTTTTTTCCAAAGTCCAAACTGACGTCCTCAAATATCCTGTTTTTGTTCTGAGCAACAGTCCACAACCAAAAGATATTCAGTACTGTCATAGAGGATTAAAAAAAACAGATAAATTCACATCTGAGAAGCTGGAATCAGAGAATTTGGACTTTTTTTCTTCTTAAAAATAGATTAATCTAATAGATGGCAACTAATTGATTCATTGACTAATCGTTGCAGCTCTGCTATACTCATGAGTGTTATAAGGATATGTTGGGTTTAGATGTGGTTCAAGTGTGTGGCAACAGCGTGACATTACAGAACACACACAAGTTGAGAAACTGAACTGCATGTTGTGAAACCCCAGTGTGACTTTTTTTGTTAAGTCATTTTCCACTTTGTTGAAGGCCAAATGCAACTGTAGAAGAAAAAAACTTTTACTAAAGAACAAATTTGAGGAAACAGATAAGTGCACCTGCACTTTGAAAGAAAGCACTTGTGTTGAAACAAGTTGTGCAACAATTTCTCTGCATAATATACAGTTACAAGTCATGGTGCCGTTGTTATATCAAAGAGTAACAAAGGAGGGAAATGCAGACCTGCCAACCCTGCACAAATTTTTTGAGTAACACTTCGGCGACCTAGATGCAAATTACTGCTGTTCGCACAATGAATTATTGTACATAATTTGCATACTTGTAGCAGTCAAACAAACAAAACATTGAGGGAAGCACTGATATGGAAATTCTTGATACCATTAACAGATAGTCTACAAAAATACCCGCAGATGCTGTGAGTTGGTCATTTATGCCTGTTTGTCCATTTGCCTTTCACCTGCCTAAACACAGCTTACCAAGGAGCACACTTTCACTCAGGCTACACACTAACCTACCACTACTGCTGCATTTATGCCTGGTGAACAAGTAAGCTAGCTTGCTAAATTATGTAATGTTAGGCTAACGCTATTAATGTTCAATATTTTCCCAAGGTTGGCAGGTCTGCGTTAACTTAAGTCGCAATTTAAACTTTCCACATCCACATCCTGCGCTGGTGGAACTCTTCCTCTTCTGCTTTTCAGCAGGCTAGATGCTGCTGCCTCTTGCTGTTAGACTTGATTACCGCACGTGCACGATTGAACTTACAGGCGCCACCAGCTTTTTGCATAGTTAAGAGTGACAAATCATACCAGCATACTTTGATGTCAAAATGTGTACAGGTTGGCAGGTCTGGAAACTGAAACTTTTAAAACTAATCCGTGTCTCTGACTTGACAAATTTTCCCTTTTTAGGAAGAAAGCTACTTGACAAATCCTCACCATTCTTTCGTTATTTTACCTTAAATGGTCAGGAAACATCTATGTTAAAGGTATTGGTGCTTGGCAGGTTTTAAACGAAAGCACCAGATGGGACACAAGCCAGACTGATATTACATCATATGGGTCATTACAGCTGATAATATGTAATTAGCAATTCAGTGGAGCGTTTAATGAGTGTTAAAGTTCAATAACTCAAACTTTTTTAAATTTTCCTCTCACAGAGTTGACTTCAACAAGGACAGGAGTGTGAGCGCCAAGGAGATGCAGCGCTGGATTATGGAGAAGACGGAGGAGCACTTTCAGGAGGCCATGGTGGAAAACAAGAACAGTTTCCGATCTGTTGATCCAGATGGTGACGGTGAGAGGCAGCAAGTAGAAAGTCACGTCCACGTATAGTTCAGAACACTCTGAACTCTTTCTTGTCACGCTTGTGATCTGTCGTGTTGCAACACTGCTTCATAAACTAATATATATTTTCTATTTACTCAAAACCCAGATCCTAAATTCATGCTTTGTCTGTAGGTCACGTGACATGGGATGAATACAGAATCAAATTTCTTGCCAGCAAAGGTTTCAACGAAAAAGAAGTTGCTGAGAAAATAAAGAATAATGAAGATCTGAAGCTGGACGAGGAAAGTAAGTAGAGAGTTTTATGGAATATGTTGTAATCTTTTCAAGAATATCTGAGAATATGTGTGGAAGATATCTCATTTAAACATATCTAACATACCTAACAGCACTCAGTTTCACTGTGCTATAAATATTTCTCTGATCTTTTTCATTGCAGCTCAGGAGGTTCTGGAAAGCCTGAAGGACCGCTGGTTTCAGGCTGACAACCCTCCAGCTGACCAGCTGCTGAACGAGCAGGAGTTCCTGTCTTTCCTCCACCCTGAGCACAGCCGAGGCATGCTCAAATACATGGTCAAGGAGATTGTGCGCGACCTAGGTACATTTTGCTTATCCGATATCTGAATCATGAGCTTTAGTGTTTAAAACTTACATTAACTGGGTTTTTTCTGCAGCAGAAACAAGCCGTAAACACGGACATGTTATCACTTTTCAAATTGATGTGGCAAAGTTGTCAGCAAACAGCAGCTTATGTACATATGCAGCAAATACAGAACATTTTGAGTCATGTTTGAGGCCATGTGATAAACATGAGTCTGCTAAATGGTCGACTTTGTTCACCAGCTAGTCGCTAACTTTGTCTGCTGTTAGGTGTTGGAGGTCGTCCACAGTGGATGTTTAAAGCTTTTTTTGTTGAAAATAGCTGCCTGCTGTGTGTTAAAGCATTCGATGAGAGCACTGAGAGTTAGTCAAAACAGTGAAGTTGGTCACTGGGGAAACCAAAACAATGAGCTAAAAGTCACTGAAACACTCCATTGAGCTGATGGGAACTCAAAACTACTGATTATAGTGAATTTAATATACACATTGTAGGATATTTGAGATGTATGTATTGCAGTTTTAAATATCTGCATTTGTGTTTACATATAGGGAGTATTTTGCTCTTAAAGTGACCTGGTTTTGTGTAAATATAATAACTCAGTTCAGGTAACCTCATAAGCTCACACTCTAATGATAAGAAAGCTGACGAAGCTGAATTAGCTGGTGTTGAACTGGTTACTGGGTTATATAAACATCCTACTTCTTCTCTGCTTTCGGTTCACGCTGTCTGCACAAACAGCTCTGCATGGCGTCATGGGTACCTTTTTTGGCATTTTGCCTCAGCAGATGGCACAGTAGGAAGTTAAAGGAAACATGGCAGGGACATCAAGGTTATGTGGTATGCCTTAGGCCAGAAACTAATGATTTTGTGGATTATTTGATTTACTGTTTGATCTATAAAATGTCAGAAAATAGTAAAAAAATTCCATTACGAGTTCCCAGAGCCCCAGGTGGCATTTTTAAATAGCTTGTTTTGTCCGAACAACAGTTCTCAACTCACGGAACAAATTTACTATCATAGAAGACAAAGAAAAGAAGGAAATCTTTTCATTTGAGAGGCTGGAACCAGCAAATTTGAAATTGCTGCTGATTGAGTTTCTGTAGATCGATTAATTGTTTCAGCTCTAATATACATTATAGACTTATATCAAAACATGACGATTAGCAGTACTTTCACCATCTGTCAATAAATATCTCATCTGTTTATGTCATAAACAGAATGGTCGAGTCAAGTCACTTTTATTGTATATCCCTGTATCACATATTTGTCTCAGGGGGCTTTACAGTCTGTACAGCAATACATCATCATCTATCTTTAGACCTTTGATTCGGTTAAGGATTATAGTGAATCTGTATATTGGATGTTCAAATGCTAAATACACATAAATGCTCATGTGTATTTGAATATTAATATTAGTTATTAGGGATGCACGATATTATCGGCATGTCATCGGTATCGGCCGATAAAAGCTCTAAAATGAAATATCGGCATCTGCAAATTCTGCCGATTATGAGAGGCCGATATGTCCCCTTCTCCTCCGCCACCTGACTGTGCTTCCCTCGACGGACTGTGTCACCCTGACGGTGCCGGTGCTTCCTCCGCAGGCTCCAGCTTGGATCTGGTTGGATCCAAACAGAGAGCCGGGGCTAACGTTAGCTGGGAGGCTAGCTGAGGCTAGTTGGCTGTGCTTCCCTCCAGTCATGCAGCGGCTAACGCTCCGCTAGCCTCTCAGCTAACGTTAACCTCGGCTCTCCATGTGGATCCAACCGGAGCACTGAGCCCCGGTTTGTTATTCAGGTGAAAGTGGGAAGAAGCAGTGGGTCTGACGGTCAGCTGAGTGAAGTGGAGCCTGCAGAGGAAACACCAGGACCGTCGGGGTGAAACAGTCCGTCGAAAAGCTGCTGAGTTCAGCTGCACAGATAGGAAACACTTCGACTGACAGGATGTATCACTCTGTTTGGGGGGGGGGGGGGGGGAACAACTTCTTTTTGGTTTATAACGGCGGTTGGCAACCAGTGTATTAGGTGCATTACCGCCTCCAGAGTGTGGACCAAAGATTAAGTCCTACACATTAATCTTGTCTGTCTCATAAACTCAAAGAAAACTACTGCTCCACCCACTTGGCAGGTTCATTAAAGTTTTAATGCTGAGCTCCTGAACTCCAGTCTTCCTAAGTTCTTCCTTCATATATTGTCTTTCTTGATCATACTTAGTACAATATGTGAATATATCAACATCAGCAATGGGCCACAATGAGTTGGAAATATCGGCATATCAGATATCGGCAAAAAATCCTATATCGTGCATCCCTATTAATGATGAACATTATCCTGTGATGAGGCCCTTCATGAGAATGTATCTAAACAAATACAGAGTGTAAAATCAGATGTTTGTTGTGCTTTGCTTGTAGACCAGGATGGTGATAAGAAGCTGACACTGTCAGAGTTCATCTCTCTACCTGTTGGCACTGTGGAGAACCAACAGGCTCAGGACATCGATGACGACTGGGTCCGAGAGAGGAAGAAGGAGTTTGAGGACGTCATTGATTCAGATCGTGATGGCATCGTAACCATGGAGGAATTGGAGGTATATAATAAGAAAGAAAAGTCTTTTTTTAATAGCCTTTATTATCTGATTCTCTATATTTGTTGTGAAGAAAAAAATCCAGTCAATATTTCTGTGTATCCAGCTTGCTAAAACATTTTAAAGGATAGGTTCACAATCTTTCAAGTGTATCTTAAAACAACAGTCAGGTATACATATGAACTGTTCATACTGGCTGTTAAAAGATCCCTTTCAAATGTGCTTTCAATGTAAGTGAAGGGGGGGCAAAATCCACAGTGTGTCCACACAGTCATTTAGTGCAAAAATACATTTAAAAGTTGATCTGAACCTTATATGAGGCTTCAGCAGTCTGAGTTAGTCATATCAAGTGGATATCTGCCACATTTACAGTCTTTTTAGCATCAAATTCCCTCTTTGTGTTTCCTCGGACAGTGTTGAGCTGAGATGGAAGTATAACAACAAAAAGAGGGACTTTAGCACTAAAAAGACTGTAATGTTTGAAAGATATCTACTTGATTTGACTCATTTGGACACTGAAGCTTCATATTAGCTTCAGATAAGTTTTTAAATACATTTTTGCACTGAAGGAGGACTGTGGATTTTGGCCCCCATCACTTATTCAGTGTTCATATGGGCACCTGACTGTTGTTTTAAAACAGACTTGAAAAATTGTTAAACCGTCCTTTAAGTTGTCAACAAGGACTCATAACACATCATGATGTCATTTCAACTTTGTGCAGTCAATCAGAGTGAGATTGAAACGTCGTTGACAGTTTTTTCCTCCTTTCTTCTTCTGATATGTCTTCCTGCGTGATGTTCAGGAGTACATGGACCCGATGAACGAGCACAATGCTTTGAACGAAGCCAAGCAGATGATCGCCGTCGCAGACGAGAACCAGAATCATAATTTGGAACTGGACGAGATTCTCAAGTACAGTGAATACTTCACAGGCAGCAAACTCATGGATTACGCCAGAAATGTTCACGAGGAGTTCTGAAGAAAACAAAAAATCATCCTCTCTCTCTCTCTCTCTCTGTCTGAGACATCCTACATCTGCTTCAGGGACAAGCCTGTCTTACTGACGAGAGAGGGCGACTTAAAGATATGATAGGATGTTTTAGTGTGCAATTCTGTGTTTAAAAGTCTAGTCTCAGCGGCCTCTTTCACTGCTGACTCCACTTAATACACCCCTCCTTCAGCCCTGGATTGTCCACTATCAAAGACTGTTTTTAATGGATATCGAGTGTTGGGCTTTTCCGTGAATTTGAGGCACTGCTTCGACTCCAAATTGATTTGTGTTCTATTGTGAAATGTGTGTATATGAGGAATTTTAACCCTGACTGGATTTTCTGTTTCTGGTGCAGTGGTGAGAGAGACGGCGCAGCTAGGAGAGATATTTGGTCTGAGCTGGTGTGTCTGTACACAGTGTAAATATTCATCGTTACATACCAACATCTCTATCAGAGAGAAAAGCCGAAAAAATAAATATAATGCTGCTGAAAGGAACAACAGATATATCAATATTATCATGAGTCTGGTAACACCTTCCCAAAAAAATCTAAAGGTGATTTTTATCATTAGTGGTGTACAAGTCCACTAGTTTCCATGATGATATTATCCGTCCTACTACTTATAAACAGGGTATTTATGGTCTGTGTTTAAAAAAAGAAACAACTTTTAAAAATTGCTACAGTAACATTATCTTCACAGACTTTCATTAACAAGCTTTTGAGAGTTCTAATCACTGAAAATGTAGGAAAAACAGATTAAAATATGACAACAAAGTGCCTTTTTCACAGCAGATGTTTTGACTCATTGAAGGAAAAGAACAGGTGTCACTGATAACGTTAACGACAGCCTGATTAACATAATTAGTTTAACCTGCGTCTGACAGGTCAAAATGTCCCCTGTGATAAAGGCCTATTGTTTTGTTCTTCACTACGATTTAATCGTCACGCTCGTGTGAAAATGTGGATAAAGATTTATTTATTTGATCAGTATGATTTGGATCGGCTGCATCTTTGAACTTCACACAGGTGTGTACGTATGAATGCTTTATGGCAGCACAGGCTGGTTTCATGGTGTCCTTTTCTTTCTCAAAGGATCGATAGTTTACTCTTCATCATATTTACTCGTTAATGTTTGAATGCTCTTGGTTAATCCATACAGTTTCACCTGTACGTGGTTTTTAAATGCATGGACAAACAATGAAATTAAACACATCAGTTTAGTTGAGATTTACCCTGTGGAGTGTTTGGATTTACAGTCTTCTGTCCCTGGTACTATTTGGATTGTAAAATAAGATTTATGATGACAGAATGTGAAACAGCTTTATAAAAGTGTATTGCAAATATACTGGTAAACAATAAATATTTCTTATCAATTAAAAACCACTTGGATTTCTTTAGTGTTCAGTTATTTGCTGTATACAGATTGGTGAGTAAATATAGGTTTTAGGAAAATAGGTGCTGCCAGAACAGCTTCAGTAGACTCTCTGGAAAGGAGGGAATTAAACACCAGACTTCCACAAGATATTCCCTCATCTGGTAATGATGATGTAGCCTAAAGTCTGCCATAGGTCTGGTCCCAAATTTGTGCTAAAAGTAAAAAATTTGAATTGAAGTGAAAGATTAAAGTAAAAATCCATCACTTCTGCTCGTACTTGCAGGCTCATGAATAAAAACTATTAAACTTTTTATGACTTAAAAATGCTCTTAGATGTAAAATAGCTCCAGAGTTCATTCAGGGTAGATCGTAGATGACTGCAGCACAGAAACAAGAGCAAAGCATGCTTCTGTTTTCTGTCTTATTGTGCAAAATATCATTGGTCGATAAGACAATGAATGATGAATTAGACATGAAGCTGTATAATTAAAAATAGAGAAGTCTTAGCCTGCCCATTAATTGTATCTGAATATTTGAACAATTGCTTAGAACAAAATTCACTTTATGATTTCTCTGCAACAGCAGACTGTTTTTTCCATTTCAGCCAATTTATTACTTCAGCCCTATTTATGTACAGTATTTATAATTCTATTAATTGATTTAACAACACTAAACCAATTGTTGCTTCAGGTGCAGCAATCACACTTTGTTCTTCTCAGTTTATTATTTTTATTCCAACAACTTTTGCACCAACAACTAGTCCCACACGCTTACAGCTAGAAACATGGTTCCACTTCTAAAATGTTGAGTGTGTTTCCACAGTTTAAGCTATTACTTTATTTTTTCTTACATATTTCTGTGATTAGTTATTTATATATATGTATGTGTATATATATTTAAATTTATAATGGTAGCCTATGGGGGGAAATTGAAAAACTCTTTGTAACTTTGAAACTCACATGCTCGGATAGATGTTGGCCAACAGACCCAAAGTTTAAAACATTCAGCAAACTTTTAATATTCAAAGTTGTGTTGTGATACCTTTTGCACTTTTGGGCAATTTAAGTCCAAAGTGAGGGCTTTTCCAGTAGTTTTCAGATCTTATCAGTGTGTGGTGTATATATTATTCCCATAGGAGTTTTAGTTTTTTAGTTCTAAACCTTAATTGATAGGGAGAACAATGTCCAGCTCTCACTCACTGCAATACAAACTGCAGTTGGTCCCTCTTGTTTCTTAAACTTACAGATTCTCTCCCCCTTCAAACACTGTGTAAACACATTAAACATTTTCATCCTCAACTTATCTTGCTGCCACTAATGATGTATAAATCTCTGGGCTATAAACTTTAGTTTCAGGCAAATCAATTTCTCCTCAACAAAATGGGAACTTTTTCTTCACATATCAGGGTTAGTCTACTGGCTCTGCGGTTTAAGCACTGTTCTTATGTTCAGCTTTCCTGTGGGATTACAAGGTTGTGGGTTTGATCCCCGCTCCTGGCAAGACTGCTGTTTTTAAGGAAACGCAGACACAGAGACACACAGCTGGTTCCAATCAGCCGATAGAGATTCTCTCTCTCCCCTTTAACTGTAAGAACATTCAGACCTTCAGAGGCTTCATGTTTCATTCACAATTCAAAACTGCTTCAGTTTCTCTCTTTCTCTCACACACACATACGCACGCACACAGACTTATCTGATCAATAAATCTATGACAATATGTCTTCACATAGAGAAAGAACAAATATTAAAACAGTAAAAGCATATGATTATTTGTACACTATTATTACATTTACACACTATTAATACATAAATCACTATTCTATTAATGTATGAAAACTGTACTATTTTAACTACATGTTCAAAATATAACACAGTAAATAGTAAAGAAAATAAGGAAAATACTATATTTTTGCAAATAATTTCTTTATACATTATTGTAAATAAACATGTTGCACATGTTGTAAATAAAGTTATTATCACTTGTATGACGTTAGTGACATATGTGACTGGGGACCCGCCAGGGGCCTCGACGGGACGTTGAGAGCCTGACATATCAACACATGAAGAACTTAAGCAGCTATTAGCGCATGAAAATAAAACCATAAATGTGCCAATAGAAGATGAAGAAATAAAGAAAATCAATACCCTGCAATTAACATCCAAATCCTCACCCTTTGTGTCAAAACACAAGAAGAAAAAAACTAAAAAAAAGGCATTTTTCATTTCTCATTTCATTTCACATCAAGACTTGTGTAAGCAATGTCGCACTGCCCGTGTGGTCATATCGTTCGATATCTGAAATGGTCAAGGGCTTAAAAACAGAATTATGAAAGGATGAAAAGTTTGACAATATTGAGTTAGACAAATTAATCAGAAAATTAAGACCAAAATATGACTCATAACCATATGAGGTTATCATGTGGAAATATAGTCAACCCTAATTTTATGGTACAGAAAGTAATTTTAAAAGTTACCATACACTTAAATTAAATTCTCATTTAATATTTACCAATACCCCCCGCTCCCAAAAAGTTTAAAGGTGCTGAACATACTAACAATGTACTTAACCTATTGATTATATATAATTAGTGCAAGTACAAATATACTGAAATACACTTTTGGACACTTGACTGTGTGATTTTGAGACACCATTAAGTTATAATTAAGTCCCCATCCACTTTAAATATTTTTTTCTTCTCGTTCCTTTGCTTAGATGTTTGAGTTCCACTGTGCAGACTTTGACCCTCTGGTGTTATAGGATAAAACACGCAGTTGCACTTTAAAGGAAATGAAATGACTCAGACTGTGAAATTAATTACATTATTGCACTTGAAAATTGAGCATTTTTCCAATGCAGTGGACTGATTTAGCCTGGGACTGTGCAATCTACTGTGCATGACATTTGAGGTTACTGTATATATGGTGCATTGATTGAGAAAAGACCTGGGTTGAAGCAGTTTATTCTATATACAGCATATAGTACAGTATCTTCTAATCTTTATATTGTACTGCTTTCATATGAGAAAACAATGTCCACATTGTTTTACAGAATTTATTTCAAAAATTGAATCGTTATTTTTGTTTTCTTAGATGTTCCTGGAGCTGTCTCACCACCATCCACTACTATTTTTCATTTTGTCCAGCGGTGAGTACTGTAGCTCCCTCACTTTGTTTTGTGCATTGCATTGTTGGAGAATATTATCCATCAACAGCACACACAAAAATCAATCGAAAGTCAATTTTGTCACTTTTCCATTATGAACACACTAAACACTTAAACCTGCTATATAGTGAATGACTGATCCAACTGTGGTGAATGATGAATGAGCAGAATACACTGAAACTTAGTGACTCTTTTGTCCACTCTACTGCTGTGTTTTTTAGATATATATGGTATGGTCTGAATATACATTCATGTTTCTATCTCCAGTGGATTCAAATGTGTTTTACTTCTTTAGGGGAGATGTCAATCAAGGACAGTCTATACAGGCCCACACAATCCTAAGTAGAAGTCTAATCAAGCAAAATAAGCCAAAACTCCTCTGTGGGTCTATCATTAAGGACCTTTAAACTGGGAGAAGCAGAAGAATTTAAAAACGTATTGTTATGACCCAGCCTAAGAGAAACCCTGGCGCAACATGAAAATGACACTCCCTCGTCCCAGCTCCCAAGAAACAGCAGCAACAACGGACTTTTCAGCCCTTTAAATGTTTATTTCATAGTTGTAGTTTCAGGGTGAGTTAACAGCAAAACAACAAACAAAAGGGAACTAAAGCTAATCAACCTAAAATTACTTATTTAAACATAAAGAAACAAAAATACAAATCACTGACTTAACTCCTAACTTAACAGAAACAGGAGAAAAGATATTAAACAAAAATGCTATCCACCCCTACAGAAACTGGGCTGTTGAATATATTTACAAAGTTATTTACAATACTAGTTTCCTGTTATATTTCTATTGAAAATAAAACATACTTAAATAAATATTAATATTGATGAATTAGGGCCCCTGGTGGCCTTGGATGTCTCCAACATTGGTTTCTAAAATAGGGGAAAGTGGAACTTGAATTATTAGAAACTAAATTAAAGACTTTTAACATATTTATTTGTAATTGCATTTTAATGAGTTAATTACTATATGCTTTTAAATTACGCACTGTAAAACTCAAAATAAAAAATATATACTTCATATTGTTAAATTTGCTAATTAATAATTGTATTTCTTTGATCTGTCTTTAAATGTTTAATGATTAAGCCTACATTTAAAAAGGATATTACAAAATGAGTATTTAAAAGCAGCAAGAGCACTGATTATTTTTATAGGTTATATTTTGCTCACATGATGTGACTTCCCAAACACAGCTGTGTTTCATCAAATTACCACAAACTAACCAACAAACAGAAAAACATATCAAAAACTTGGGCCAGGTGTTTCAGTACAGGTGTACTCAGTCCTGTTTCCTGAGAAAACATATTGGACGGACGCCTGACACGCTCTTTTTATTTTTCTCTTTTTTTCATTTTTTCCTTAAGCGTTAATTAATGATAAAATGATGATGCGAAATACAGGACTGTAAAACACCACAGAATGAGAAATATATGTAACATCTGTAAAGATCATGTTTGCTGAATTCATTGTTATAAATGTTTTAGAGATTACAGCAAAGAGAGAAAGCAATAACCATGTAAAAAACAAGTGATGTACTCTGAATATATGTACTGAATAAGTAGCGAATGAGTATTTTTATTCAAGTGTAATACACCCAAAACTGCCCAGAAACATGGGATACAAAATAATATTTACATCACCTGTAGAGGCAAGAAAAATGAAGGGAAAGCAACCCACACATGTTATGTGTAAGACACATTACATCAGATAGTAACATATGTTGGTGTTAATGATTTAACACAAACTGAGCTGATGTCAAATAGACTGGGATGTCTGGTGGATATTTTCAGGAAAAAGTTCACATTAAGATCCTGATAAAAAGAAATAACTAACAGCCACTTTCTGCTCCAAGAAAACTTAATTGAAGTTAATATCAGTGTCAATACAGTTTATACATATTAATTCAGCCCGGCGGAAATCATTTTGCTACTTCTAATAGAAACAATATTCTAACAATAAAGCATAGTCAGTGATCAAATGAAATCAGAGTGAAACTTCGTCCATTTAAGCACAGGGAGCTGCCGGTGTCACTTCCAGTTTCCAGTTCACCAGTTGTTCACTGGCAAACAGAGTGAACAGTGATTGAGCAGCTGTCTTCACTCAGCAGTCTGAGTGTTTGTCTACACAGGGGGACACAGAGACACCGAGGCACCAGGCCAGAGCCCAAACCCAGGATACAGAGGTTGAGTGAATGTAATGTTGAAGGTGTGGAGGTGGATCAGTGTGCCAGAGGAGACTCTGTAGAAGGACAGAATGCCAGCAGGACAGTCCACATACACTACTACTCTGTTAGAGGCAGAGGAGGGGAAGAAGAGGGGGTAGGACGAGGAAGGGATGGATGTGCGTATCCCATTGTGACGGACATGGTAACCAAGAGCAGAGCAGTCCAGAGTCCAGGACTGATCATTAAATCCAAACAAACAGTCAGAACTGTCTCCTTTCCTGCCGATCCCTCTGTAAGACACTGCTATAAGAACTCCTCCTGTCCACTCTACCTCCCAGTAACAGCGACCAGTAAGGCCATTTCTATACAGCAGCTGAGGACCTACGTCAAATCTGTCTGGATGATCAGGATATGGCTGATGCTGTCCTACACATGTCACCGTCCTGTTGTTGTTAAACAGTTTGAGGGTTGTGTTTATTGTGTTTGTATCCGGTGTGAGTTCACAGATATCTGATGAAGAAAAGATGAAACAACAAAGCAGCAGTTTATCATCTGACACACCTGTTGGATTTATTCTCTGTTTAAGTTGATCTTTTGTACATTTCTATCAAGTTTGACAATGATGCATTTTCTAAGAAATGTTTTACTGAATAAATACCACAAAGATCAACTTAGTATTTAAAGAGAAAAAGACTGTGTGCTGTTAAGTTGTCATGAATCAAATAAAATCCACACTTACACTTCTTCATACCAGGTTTTAACCTGTGCTCTCCACCATGGTCCACCCTGGAGGAAGAAACACAGTTAAAATTGTTTTCTATCCAACATGAGTCCTAACTGCTGGTTAACATGAAGCAGTGTTCATGTTCTCAACTGTGTGCTGCATTCTTTAACTGAAGTCTGTGAGGAACGTGAAGAAGAAGATGTGATGTACAAATATGTCCTCCCATGTGATAAATCAGAATATTAAATATTGACAGAGTTTGTCATGACTTCAATATCAAAAGGAGACTGAATTTCAAGGTGAATGTTAAGGAGCAATTTTGAAATTATCAAAGAATAAATACACCTATAAGATAGCAAACCATTTTAATGCAATTATATGCATTTGTTTATTCGTTTGCTTTCAATATATAATTATAAAGGTTATAATAATAATGATAATAATAATAATGATGATAATAATAATAATAAATAGTACAGGAAAATATGTGACTTGGAGATGTATAGTAATGCAATATTGAAAGGAGATTGTATTTCAAGTTGATTAAGGAGTAATTTTTCAGTTGGAGAATAAATGCACCTTTAAAACATCTTACTGTAATTATATGCATTTGTTCATTCATTTGGTTTGAATATATAGGCTAATAATAATAGTTGAAAGACACTGTAAGAAGCAACAAGGACAAGTTAGGAAGTTCTAAATAAAGTTCATGATACAAGTGAACCTCTTTATAATAAACATTAAATATATCCATAATAAAATAATATATGGACTCTCCTCTGATGAGTTAAGGGACACCAGGAGAACAGGAAAGTTTCACAAAAAAATAACTTTAGGTCGCCTTACTAGCTTTTTCCAAAGGTTTCACTCACATCACATGGTCTTCAAACTATTATTTCCATGATCAAGAATGAACATTTATGTTCAGCATCAAAGTTATACCGATTTTTACATTTTAAACTTACAATTATACATTATGTGCAATAAACATTTCAGTGCATGAGCTGCTCTTACAAACTGACAGCTGTCTTGTGTGCACAGTGTTATAGCAGAGGGACATGCAGAGGTTTTATTCTGAGCTGAGGCTGAGTTCACGCTGTGTAATATCCAACGTGAAGGCAAAAACCGTTGTTCAAAGAAATGACTGATGCGCACAAAAGCAGTAACTTTAGATAGTCCTGAGTAACTAAACTCATATCAAACCAGGATTTTGATTTTTTGATACGTATAAATGATAATGAGGAAATGAAACAGTTTGTCTGTTTTCGCTTTCAGGAAACAGGGCCCCGGAGCCTGTACTACGAAGCGGGAGTTGGAGTTACTGGAGTTAGCGAGGTAACTTCAGGTCTGGGTTTTCAGGGTTACGACGGTGGTTCACTTCTTACCTGTGTTCAACGCCATGGTAACTTATGCTGAACAACTAACTTGCTCCGGCGCAGACTGACGTGAACGTCCCGTCCATGATTGAATTACATGATCACGGCCAAGCAACATCTTGACCACTGACCAATGGTAGAGATCACTGCAAAAAAAAAAAAAAAAAAAAAAAAAAAATTCATAATTTCTACAGGATCTCGACATGGACAAAAATCCTGAGTTTACAATAAAGTGACAAGTTAAAAGAAGCAATATATCGATGGAAAGAGCACAAAACATCCTATCTGCAGAATTTTCCGATTGGCTGATTTCACTTTGGATGATGAGAAAAAGGAAAGCTGCTCATATTCAGTCTGTCTGCAAGATAATCCCGTCCTTCGTTGTGACAGAAAAGTCACACAACAAAACAAAAACACAACACAGAGTCCCTGGATGTGTAGGGAGGCTATAGCACGAGTGTGTTACACAATCACTGAACATTCACTTCCAGCGGACAAGTAAGCAAATACACTGAATTTAGGGAATTCTGACCCTAGTATACTAAAATGTAGTAACTATTACATTTACTACATCTATTTACTTGAAAACAAACTTAATTTTATTTTAAATTTAATTTTAATTATTAACTTAATTTAGAGCATCGTTTTGTAGAACCTCTTCCAACTTGCACCAAGTGCAAAAGCTCCTATCTGCACTTTGCGAGGCATTAATACCTAGTCGATATTGTTAACACATAATAGGGATGTGCAGAGAGCCCAGTATTTGTATTTGTATCTGTATTTGTTGAGGCAGCAAAATTATTTGTATTTGTATTCGAATAAAAGTGGACAGAGGCTTAAAAATTGCTTAAAAATACACTTTTAATTTTAGAAACTTAAAGTGTTGCAATAAGTGTTCATGAAGCGTGTGTCAGGGAGTGATGTCCAAATTAGGAAATGTGCGTCATGTAGCAGGTGGATGTGACTCCCCTCACTGAGCCCCACTGATAGACGTCACAGCAGAGAGACACTGAGATAGCGATGTAACCGACCTGCACTCTGGTATTTGAAATGGTTTATTGTACTTCCTGAAAACAAATAATTTTTGACATATTTGTATGAAACAAATATTCGTAAAAAAAAACCAACAACACTATTTGTAGTGTAATAATGTAAAAATAATGTATTTGTATTCGGGCACACCCCTAACACGTGACATAATAATATAGTCCAAAAACAGTGTATTATATATTGGGTTTCCTTAACAAATAGCATTCTGCAAGAAAACAAGTTTTTTTTAAGTTTTCTCAAAAAAGTGCATTTTTCAGATAGGAGATTTTGCTCTTCGGCTATCGATATATATTTATAGGTCAGTAGAAACATTCAGTTTTTTCAGACTTTCTATTTCCACTCTGGTTTTAAAACAGATCTTCTACCAAACAGAGAGATCGTCTACATCACTAAACACATAATGGTTATTTTAGCTGCATTTTAATTGTGCAAAGTTTATTTTATCCCTGGACTGACAGCTGACAGTGTGGAATATTTTGACACTCTGATTCCATCACTGCACCTCAGAATAACATGAGACAACTGTGTGATACTAACTGGACATAAAAATGTAAGCTTGTCTTTTATTAGAAAAATAATCCACACACTGTTAATTGGCTCCCATGATTATAAAAGGCACATTTGGGTCAGATATCAGTCATTAATTACTTTACCCTCTTTGCTTCAGTAGCAGAAATAGTCTGGCATTACTTTTAATGTGACACATTCAGAATGGTTTCATCATCCAACTAAATAGCAAAAACTACTCACTCTATAGTTGAGTCTTATATAATTATTCCTACATGTATTTTAAGCCTTAGCCTACTTTTAATATGTGGAAATTATTTCTACTGTTTCTAGTCTTCTTATTCTGTTGTATGATTAGTCTGTCATTTACATTTCACTTTGCTGAATATGACTTTTTGCTAGCCCTAAAACAGCAGTTTTTCGTAGGTACTTGATATCACTGTTTCATATCATATTAAGTTTTTCATTCATGGTTCTGATGATGTCGCTCGTAATTAGCAACCCCATGTCTTTCACATGAATTTGCTCCTAGCTGGATAGGAAAACCCAGAGTTGACTGAGGTAGTTGATAACCAGCTTCATAGTACTGGTTATTGTGACGGCCAATGTTAGGCTCAGTGAAGCCAGATAACGAAAAGATATCCTGGATATGTTGAACTTGCTTCGTAGTGCAGGCCCCTGATCTCCTCTCTTTTAATTGGGTTGTTTAGACACAGTGTTAGCTTATTTGAATATACTTCCCAGCATGCATTGCAGTGGTGTGAAAACTGTCCAGAAAACCTGGCATCTGGCAGTTTAATCAGCTGCAGCAATCACACACATTTTCTTCAGGAAATGTAAATTCTAGTTTCACATGTGAATAATTCATATAGACTTATAGATTTCACACACAAAAAATAACGTTTTAAAAATTATAAGTATTTGCTGTAATAAACTGTAAGGTGTTGTTTAAAAGGATGTACAATATGGCAGGCACACAGTAGAGTGGAATGAACATCATGACAACAACATTTACTCAAGTATTGTACTTAAGTACAATTTTGAGTACTTGTACTTTACTTGAATATTTACAAGGGAAATATTGTACTACGACTAGAATTATTTCATAGCTGTAGTTACTTTTCAGATCTATATGTAAAACTGTAAAACTGATGTATTTTGAAATATTTCAATAATATATTTGTAATTCATTTAGATCACTTTGGATACATGTTTTCACTTTATTAAATGTCTTTATTAATGATTCATTAATTTTATTTAATTACATTTTTTTTCTGTTGATCAGTGTAAAAAAAAAATCCACATTAAATAACCTTTGATTCAATGTTAAAAGTTAAAACATGAAACCTTCCAGAGTGTTAATACTTTTTTAAAGGCACTGTATGAATGTGTAAATATAATACATGTATAACTATGTGTTGCCATTTTGAATTGATACTTTTACTTTTGATATTTTGAGCAAAATTTGCAACTAATACTTTTGTAATTTTACTTAAGATTTACAATACAGATCCCAGATCTCTGACTATTCCTTCTCTGAGAATACATATGAGTTAATTTTACACTTCGCTGTAAGTCACTTGATAAATGCATGTTATTGCTCACACTCAGCAGCTAACTTTAACTCATAAGTTGGTTCTTTTGGCAATATTTTGCTGTCGTAAGATAATGTATATTCTCTAAATCATATCATAGTTTGGATATGTATGAGATTATGTAGATTTATAAGAATTATTTATTTTGAATCATAAATGAGTCCTGAATTCAGTTTTGAGAAGATTTTATTGCGTATATACGGGTTAAGGTTCATTGTGTGTTCTATGTAATGTAGCACTTCACAACACAGCAGGATTGTAAGAACAACCATCATTTCACCAAACCAATGATTTGCTTAGAAGCAGTAAACATAACATCAATTCGTATTTTCATGAATCACCGTCGTCAGATTTGATTATTCACAATTCAAAAACGCATTAATGTGAATTTCACAATTATTGAATCTAAATGGCTTCAACTTTTACGTGATCAATCAGATTTTATGTGCAACGCTTTACTTCACAGACATCACTTCACAAGACAAGAGCTTTTACATTTTCTCCAAATATCATTGATGTGTGTTGTCGTACAAATTAAACATGACATTGCACCGTCTTCCTGCGAGCAATGCGGACAAAATCAGTGCGGCTGCAGTTTACAAAACCTCTCTTGAATGCTACTCCATGTCAGACACATGCGACCTTAACTACAACTTCAAAACTGTAAAAAACACAACAACCCCCCTCTGAATACCAACACGCTACTCTACACTGAAAAGCACCGCGTCATTCAACATACTAAACATACAAATATAATTAAGTCAGTGGCCAGTACTAAAACAGAATTAAAACATTTGAAGAGCACAGTGACACATCGTTATACAGTACAGTACATAGCTTACGTTCTCCATTTGTTTTTATAGTACAGATAACAAACACACAATACATTCATAAAGAAAACACACAACATACTAACTTAATCACAACGTGCTGACATATTAAAAGTTAAAATAACAAAAGAAATTGGCCTAAATAAGTAAGGCGACTGTGTAAATGAAACCTTTAAAACATTATTTGATGATTCTGACAAAATAATAAATGACAGCAGCAGAACAGTTAGTGTTAAAGAGTCGAATTCCAGTTTCTCCTCAACACACATTTCTTAAATAAAATAAAAAAATTAGGGCTTTTCACATTTAAAATCAGCTTACAGTGCAGTCTGAGAGTAGTCGAATTTACAGCTTTATGTTTGGTCACCAGAATTTGAAGGCTTGGACATATAAAAACAGTGACTTTCCTACACAGTTTCATTGAATGTGGATGTTAACGCCCTTAAATTAAAGCTGAAACTCAGCACTTAAGCCTTGTTCACATTGGGCCTCATGCAAGAACATTTTTATCATCTTCTCCTAAAACTCTCTTACGTTTTTCTCTGAGGTTTGTTCGTACGAGTGTTCCAAGTCAGACTCAAGAAACTCTCTTAACTCCACAAACTTGTCGTAAATCGCTTGTTTCAGCCTGATGATTGTCATCTGTTCATGAGGAGGTGCGTGGTCGTGAGATTTGATCATTAGTGCTATCAATACCCCTGACTTGTCCATATAAGGCTCCATATTGCGCTTCATTTGTGGGAAAGTTTCGTTCACAAAAATGTTACCAAAGAGTAAAAACAAGTCCTGTTTTCAGAAATCAACAGACAAAAACAACAAAATTTAGGGGCGTCAGTAGTAATGGACCCAAAACGATTAAAATATATTAAAACAGCTGCCAACAACGTGTCATTAGAGCAGCGCTGTAGTGTGACAGAAATAAAGAGGGAATGCTTTGACATGGAGGAGATAGAGCATTATAGCCTTCTGCAGGTGATGTTTCACTGACAGCTGCTACAGAAGATGATACTGGATCTGCAGAAAGAATTTTGCTATTAACTGATTCTTTTTTTTTTTTGGCCACTTGGGGGCAGCGGAAACAAGGTGTGAACACAAAACTGTTACAGAGCAACATTTTCATTCATTTAGAGTCGTGTTTCTGTCCATCTGGTGAATGTAAGTCCAATTTTCACTCTTTTAGCTCTGTTAACAGTAAAGTTGTGGCTGGACAGCTAAATAATGAGCTGAAAGTCACTATAAAGCTCCGTAAAGCCGAGGAAAGCTGCAGAGTCGCTGATAATTCTCTGTAGGTTAATCACTACAAGCAGCGCCTCACACATTACACAGTCATTTGATACATTGCTATTATAAAAATATTGATTATAGCCGCTTCAAACTCATGACATTATAATTCTAAGTCAAACTAGTGTTTTCCTCTTCATCTCTTCAGAATTAATCTGTTTGTACGAGTCGTTTTTGCACGAGGCCCAATGTTTCGTTTCAAATCCAGTGTGCTGGAGTCCAGAGCCAACACAACGCTGTTCAAATACTTACAGACTACACTGTTTGTCGCTGTTAACATACAGTATGCAACACAAAGAAAATGTAAAGTTGGAATAGATTTTTTTTAAACTGACCATGATTAAAATATAAATACATTCTGTGATTATTTTTTGCAAAATAATCAGAGAAAGTTTCAAAAACAAGGACCGGACGATAAAGGAAAGTTGAAACAGGTCCAATCACAGCCACCTATGATGAGCTTGTGCTCGTCTCTAGTCTCGGTCTCCATTTGGTCTTCATGCAGAGCTACGGTGCCAGCGTCTGTCTCCGTCAGTCTTTACAGGTAAGGATACTGGTTGAGTTTTCGGGGGTAGGTAGCACTGGAACGGTGGAAAGGCTGCCCTCCCAGCTGATGCTGCTGCTGCTGTTGTTGGTGGTGGTTGCCGTACTGTCCCGGAGTAGACCCTCCCAGGGCTAAGCTGCCATTCTTTTGGAGCAGCGCCAGGGAAGAATAAGCCCCGCTCGCCCTGCCGTGGCGGGACGAGGCCCCTTGCATCTGGTCCACAGCCTGGGAGACGGAGGCCAAGGCGGCGGATGCAGGGTAGGCATACAGGTTAGGGGTCGAGCTGAAGAGCGTGTTCTCATGAAGCCGGTAGGAGGAGTGGGAGGAGACGGGAGGAGGGTATGTGGGCTGCCGCCTCAGAGATGTACTGCTTCCTGTTTGGTCATGAGATGATGACATCACAGACTGCTGTACCTGAAACAACAGAGAACGCTGAACTCTGCAAACAGACTCTTTATGGGTTCACGTTCATGTTTCAGTTTGTTTAAAGATAGATTCACGTTTTTTGAACAATTGTATACACTGAAAAAGCTCATTCCTCTCGTTCATACTAGCCATAAAGAGATCCCTTCCTATCATGGCTCTAATGGAACAGATGCTGAAGCAAATATTAGGCTTGAGCAGTCTCTTTTAGGCTCCACGCAAGTAAGTAAATGCCAACATCTGGTCCAGCTGGCAGAAACAAACATTCTGTGAACATACTCAACATGAGCTCTTGCACACCAGTGAAGGCTAGTTAAATCTAATCAGAGCGTTTCCATGACCACGGTTGTAAACAAACATTGCATAAAGAAGGAAAAAAAGAAAACACTGAAGATACGAGCTGCGATCTCTGAATTACTCACCGAGGAAGAATAGAATTTCTGTCTGAATGAAGTGACAAAGTTCAGCTAGAGCTTCGTTGAACTAGTCAGCAGATTGTTTTGAGCAGAAGTAAACCCAAACGAAAGGGGTCCACTTTCTCTTGTTGTTTCATGCTATAGCGACCCAAGCTAGAACACAGACCGCAGCTTGTGCTTGCATTGGGTTTAAGGGGATGTATCATGCACATTTCCAGGTCTATATTTTTATTCTGGGGTTCTACTGGAATATCTTTGCGTGATTTACAGTTAAAAAAACTCCTTATTTATCTTCTACTGACTCTTTATGCAGCGTCTCAATTACAGCCTCTGTCTAAAACAGGTCGTTTTAGCTCCTGTCTCTTTAAGGCCCTGCTCCCGATGAGCCCACTCAGATCTGATCGGTTAGCTTTGTGGCTCTAGAGGCTACAAACAGTAGCTTAAAATGGAAACTACTGAAATACATCCGTACATGTTCAAGCACAATCATACTTTCACCTGAGGTTTTAGAACATTGACCATGTTTGACACAGACATCCAACATCATAACAGTGTATACAGTAAATGAAAGAAAAGCTTAATAAATCCTCTTTAAGTATTTTTAGGTGACTCCATAATGCAATGACGTGTGAAATGGATCTTGCATAACTCGAAGCATGTTCATACTTGCAAGGCTCTGACTTTGTTAAACCTGCTTTCTTGAAGAGGCCCTCGCTGCATTGAAAACCTGTTACCTGACTCAAGTTGAGAGGCTGAGATCTGCTGGATGCAGCCCGCTGATGGCGCTCCGTGTTGGAGTCTCCTGGCCGACTGGACTGCTGAGATGACCCCTTCTTGGCCTTACTAGAGCCACTTGTAGCTTGATCTATTGGTGCAAAACCACACAGAAGAATGTGAGCACTAAGAAGAGTATCGCTTACAGATGTTGGAAGTAAAATGGATCTGTCATTTCAGTTAAAAGTTTATCCTGTCAACAGAAAAATGTATCCAATGATGTAACTTGCAACCACATCTAGTTATTTAAAATACAATGAATATGTTCGGAGGCTTCACTGTAAGAAGAATATTCATTGCTGGATATAAAGCAAATAAATGAGGACTTTATGTTTCGAGTTAGGCAGTGAAGTGCCCTGGAGGACCTGGAGCTGCTGGAGCTTTGTGGGTTGTGCTCTCCCCAGGCTGGCTCTTCACAGAGGGCATGATGACGGCCAGAGACTTGGTGGGCTGCGAGGAGGTCTTGGGGCTGAGGGGGCTGCTGGTGGAAGAGTCAGAGTCGTGGGAGTCGTGTACCGTCACACAGCTAATCACGTTGGTCCTCTGGCTCGTTCCCGAGCTGCGGGAGAGGATAAGAGAAGAGTAAACAAAAATTTCAGCTAAATAAAACCTCTCAATTTTTCTCAAAGTGTGAAAAATATAAGTCTACTAAAATATAATATGTCCAAACTTGCTTGAAAATGGGCCAAACAGTCTAATAATATCTGTCTGAACAGGAAATGAGCTCACCAGGCAGCAGGGAACTTCCTGTCATCTTCATCCTCTGAGTCGCTGTGGATGGTGATGATGCTGACGGCAGGACTCGGCGTGTCAGAGATGACGATTGGCTGAGACTGATCACCGGCCAAAGTAGAAGTGTTGTGGACCACAGTGGTGGACGAAAGCACTGACGACACAGGCCTAGAGGGGGAAAAAGACGCTCTCTCACTGAATCATCTTAATCATTGAAGACTGTTTTCAAGCAAAATGACAAACATTGTCTGATTCCAGATTCACAATTTTGAGGATTTGCTGATTTTCTTTGACTGGTGTGATAGTAAACTGAATATCTTTGGTTTTTGACTGTTCGAATAAAACAAGAATGTCGATGGTGTCAACATGGACTTAAAGGATAAGGCTGGTGATGATGATGATGATTTTTTTAATTGCTAATCATGTCTCTATACTTTTTGACTTCCCATTCATTCCTATTGAAATCTTTAAATATGGGTCAAAAATATGTAGCCTATTTTATTTTTATAAAATGATAAATAATTTCCTAGAACAGCTGGACACTGTCATTTTTAACAAACATTACTCAGACTGGTGTAAATAGTGCATTTGTTGGGGACTATTTTCAGCTGCGGATTGATACACATTTGGTTCTAGTATTTCCAGCAGAATGGTGTATGAGGGATTGATACAGAATAAACTGCTGTGTGTGTGTGTGTTCATGATAATGAAGGAACATCAAGTCATCCAGTGCAACTGTGTGGCTCCTTAAAGGATAAGTTAACACATTTTCCAATGTCTGTCTTAAAGGATATGACTGGCGATTTTTCATATTGTCAACAAATCTCATGTGCAGATCCTACTTAGAAGTATTAGTATGTATCCAAAGTCTGATATATCTTATTCCATATAATCAAATACGAGGCTTCAGCAATCTGAGTTAGTCAAACCAAGTCTCCCAAAGTCTTTTTTAGTATAAAGTTCAACTTTGTGTTTCCCTTTTGAGCATTTCTCCCAATTTCCGACATTTTTTACTGACATTGATTGATTCATTAATCAAGAAAAGAATCAGTAAATCAATTGTCCATAACGTCTTTTACTCAAGGAGATCGAACCACCAACACTACAATTTTTAGACAACCTTCCCCCCATCAACATAGATGAGGTGACTGTGTGACAGTCTGACAGGATACCTGGCTCTGCTCTCAGCATGTCGAGCCTTTGACCTCTTGCCCTGTTGGGATCTTGAGTGAGCGGCCCCGGTGCTGTGGCTTTGGGAGGCAGCGTGACGGCCCACGCCAGAGTCCTGCTGGCTGCCTCCATCGTACTGGCTGCCGTGACGACCCCTAAGAAAAGCAAGAACACATTTAACTCGTGTAATCTAAACTATCACTTCTGTTTGCTTGACTGATGTTTTACTAAATGTCCCATTATATTTTGACATTAGAATGAAAGACAGACTCTCACCTCCAGCCAGAAGCTTGTTGACTGTCGGAGACAGGCGCTCCCATGGGTGAGTCGGGCACTACGGCCTGCCCAGGGTTATGGATGGCCATGCCAGGCATCTGCTGCCATGTGGAAGGGATGAGGATCTGTTGTGTGCCTGCTGGCCAGCCCTGCTGTATTCACACACACATGCACACACATACATAAGCACATCTAAAAAATGGCAAGGGCTAGATGTCACTTGGTCTATTTTCAAAAACCTTAAATTTCAGTAGTGACACTGTAAGAAGAGGATAAACAGTGCAGAGTAAGTCATGATTGTATCGACCACAGTGGAATACACAGCGGAGATATTTTCTGAACTGAAAGAGAAAACATAATGAGAACATGCAGTCTGTACATATACACAAAAGGTTCCCATAAGTGTCAAACACCAAGACATCCAGCATGTTCCACAAGAAGTACAACACACTTTCACCTCAGATGTCACATTTAAAATGAGCCCTGACACATTGACAAGCTGAACACAATTGAGATGTCGCCGCCACCAGAGAGCTGCATTTGTTACCGCTGAGAGGAAAATGTGCTAGAAGCGAATCAACAAGCAGTAAATACCCTGAGTCACAGCAGGTCAAACCAAGCTCACAGAAAGACAGAAAAAAAACCACATTTCAATCCTGAGCCAAACGTGCATGCCAGACAGTCCTGCGCTGTGGAAAACAGAGTGTCCAGTAACAAGACAGCCAACCTGAAATTGAAAGGAATGTGTTTGTCTGAGATAAGAGCAAGAAAGAAATGACGATGTTAAAGCTGGTCACAATGCTATTTTGACTCTTGCTGACATTTGTTATATTGCGTTTTTTAACTAAAATAAATATTGGCGGAAGCTTTCAGAGCTTTATAATAGTGTGCATTGCTGTCTGCCAGTCTTTTTTGTTTGACACTACCACTAGGGGACGCCAGAGTTCTATAGACAAGTTTGAAGGAATCTCTGAAAATTTCTTCTGTGATGACTTTTGATATTTACAAAAGTGTTTTCACTTGAGACAACACAGTGTGGCAGTCAGCATTTTGTAGGGAAGCTTTAAAAGGATCCATCTGCTGTAGTCAAAATGCCAAATTAAAAGGAACACATTGGATTTTTCTTCTTAATAATTAAATTTCTCTTTACATTCTGGTGTTGAATGCATTTCCTTCCACATGGAACATTTGCAAAACTGATTTTTTTTCAAACAATTTGAAACATGCATTGTTTACAGTTTATGGTCTTCTTATCAGCATTTTGCTGGCATATAAATACATTTATTGGTGTGTTACTGCCAGGTGTTGATCAGTGGAATAGTGTGAAATCATTGGCAGGAATGTGTATCGCGTCACCCGCAACCTTGTGCATGTGAAAGTGTGCTCTCAAATTTGAGAAAAACACTGTTTTCCTGTATTCTAATCTGTATGGATGAAGGGCTGAAATAGAGAGAAAAAGATGAGTTTTTAAATTTAACCGTCTTAATGTGGTCTTGGACCTGCTCCATATTCTACTGAATCCCAAAGAGGGGGGGAGTCTTTGTTTGTGGAGCCGCACTTGATCAAGAGTTCTCAATTTGTGGGAACACCAGAACAAGTGTCATTTTGAGAGTTTTATTTGGAGTGGAGAGGACTGAATGGTTTTTGGCATGCAAAAAAAAAAAAGAAAACATAAATGACCAATTATGATACAGTGGCCACTTGCATTTTGGATCTGGGTCCCGGCTGATAAAATTCCTGGATTCACTAAGCTACAAGGCTGACAAATCTCATTCAAACTTTTTACCTCTCTTCACTTTTTTAATTTTGCAATGTGCAAAACATTCTGGTAGCAGCTTTTCATTTTTAACCAGCGCTGAATGTGACATTAATGTCACCATCAAATTAAACTTAGTTATTAAATCAAATTAAAGCAGTGTTTCTCTGCCTTCTCTGGTGCTAAGTTTCACATCTGTCACACTTCTTCCTGCAGCCCACATTACTGATTTTGATTCATTCAGTAGATGGATTCAATATTGGATTCAATACTGGACTCAGATTCAATAAAACTCCATCAAAGCCAAACCCTGGTAGTCATGCAGCGGGTCCTACCTGTGCCAGCATGCTAGGCTGGATGTGAAGAGGCTGGGACGACTGGTTCTGAGGAACTAAAGGTACTGAGTTGTCCATCCTCACTGGGTAACCAGAGGGCTTATTGGATGTTTGAAGACCTGTAAGAAGAAGATGGAGGCAGATTATATTATGTAAAAAAGAGAAATGTGTGAATTCTGAAGTTAGCTGCACAAAAGCAAAATATCAAAAGATGTTATTTTCCTTTTGTTTCTCTTGATTGTGATAAAAACAGACAAATACATTTTCTAAAATTCTAGTTATTGCCTTCATGTCTGGTGGTCATATTATTATAATTCCTACAATGTAATATGTAAGTGTAAAATGAGATTTCTTTTCTTTGAAGCAACACTAACATCTTGCTCTCTCACCCTGGATGGTGGGTGGGCAAACGATGAGGGTTTGCTGGAAGGGCTCGGTCTGGGTACAGAGCTGGGTGGGTCTGGTCTGCAGGGGCACGCCCTGCTGGGCCAGGCCAGGGATGTTTATGGTGGCCTGCTGGTAAAGGCCAGGCTGGTAGTTCAGCAACGGGACATTACTGCTGAGGGACAGGGACTGGCCTCCTGTTGAAGCCATCTGGCAGACAAAACATGCAGAAAAGAGTATTTAATGCCTGAAATGATGAGTCAAGTACAGTTTCAAAGTCCAGCAGCCTCATTTATGATTTACACATTAATGCTAAATGTGTTTGCGAAAAAGCAAATTGGTGTTATCAAACATACAATATGGACAATGATAAATCTCACCTGTTCTACATTAATCTAACATACAGAATTCAGATTAACATATAGAAATGCCAAATATGGTCGATTTATTGTTGAGTTACTTGTGGGCAAAAGTAGCAGCTGAGAAAGAAAACATCACAGACCATATGGTTAAGATACTTGAGCATCCCGGGAGCAGGCATGTGGGAAAGCTTCCCAGCAATACAAAATGCAGTCATTAATGCAGATTGATTCAACCGAGTGTGACTGACAGATCCTCTGAATCTCTAATATGGAGCCACAAGTGCTCAGTGATGCAGTACAAGAGAAACAAGATGAAATTGAGGCAATGAAGGTATAATTTCACCCTGAAAGACATGATTAACTTGTTTACCAAATAAAAACAGAAATGCACGTCTCTGCATATTTTCATCATTCTCAAGCACAAGAAGAAAGTGATAAATCAGATTCTATGCATAGAAATGAAGCACAAAACTGTAGATAAATGAGCCCTCACTTTACAAAGCTCACGATATATAACCTGCAACAAATGAAAACTGGATCAACAAGCGAAATGTTTCAAATCTGATCAAAACTCACCTGATTGTGCTGGTTCAGTTGGCTGCTGAAGGTGACTGTGAGGTTGGTGGCTGCACTTGGGGTGTTGTTGCTGGCAAACATATTTTTTCCATTCTCGAAGGCGCTGCATCTGCGTTTGCATATGTCCATATTTTGGAAGCAGGACTTCACACTGTAACATGAACAAAAAATCGTCATACAGGAGCTCAATCAATCAGTGGAATCATTGGAACAATGTTAAACCAAGGCCGACACAATCACTGCGAATGGCTTACTGCGAGCTGTGAGGGAAGTGCAGCAGGTGCGTCATGGTAACGAAGGGGTGGTTCAGTGTCTTCATGGGCGTGATCCGTTTGTCTGCATCTAGAGTCAACATCTTCTTCAGCAGGTCTATGAACTCCCGTCTGTCGGCCTTCTCCGCCAAGATGTCTGTCCCTTCCAGGTTTGTCATGTTTACCTGCAGAGGGACAGGAAATCAGTGTTTGTCAAACTGCAACATTCAAAAGGTTTTAATATACCCAACAGCATCACTATCTAGGATATTGTAAAATTCTGTTAATAGTAAAAGTACAGTGATACAGCAGTTACACACAGAAGTTATGTGTCCTACTTTACATCCCTCGAGGGGGAAATTATAAAATAATCAGTTCCAGCAACAAGGAAACAGTTCTGTAAATGCTAATCTGAGATTAAACAGTTCCTTCCTCACCTGCATCATATCATCAAGACAGTTGAAGATGTATTTTCTCGCCTCCTTCGACTTTATCCCCATCTCTGCCTCGTGCTCTGCAGGAGTCTGCAGAAAAATAACCGCAACAACACCTCAGTACATGTATATATTTTAGATTTATGATAGAAGAATGTTATGACGTCTCTGTGGGCTGAATCTCTGCGGAGACGCTTACTTTGAGTCTCCAGAGGGGGTAGCTCGAGTCGGGGCCTCTGTTGAAAAAACGGCTGGTCTTGGTTCCTGCACTGAGCAGGTACTCTGCTGGAAGGCCCTGCGTCTGAGAAATGTAACGAATCTGAGGGAGACAAACAAAAAAACAATCTGTCAGTTAATAATATATCACAAATGTAAATCTTGTTACCAACAGTGTATCTGTGATCAATAACAGTTAATACAGTTTATGCCGACTGGTTGTGTCGACCTGTGAAGGGGTCTTGATTTAAATATTAAGACTCACAATGCAATGAAATGCAAACAATCTGGTAGGTAATTATTGTAGATGGACTCTCACATGTCCCCACTCACATGTTTTGAGATTTTCTAATTATTTATAAGCAAGAAAAACATTTTTTAAAGTATTTTTCTGTGTGTTTTATGACTTTACTAGATAGCAATAGTGGAAAGATGACAGGAAATGAGGGAGAAAGAGATGCAATAAAGGTCCCACTGGACTTGAACCAAGGATGTTGCAGCTCATCGTCAGCATCTTAACCCTTAACTAACTGGGCGCCACAAAAAGTGTTTAAATCAAAACACACTTTAAACTCATGTGTTGACACCTCAACAAAGTTGCTATGACTGAATTGCCAGCAACAGTAATCACCCCTTTTCACAATTTATGTATGCTGCTTTACAACCATTTCCTATTAAGCATGAAATAAATGTGACTTTAAAGTATTTGTGAGAGCGCTGCAGCTGACCTGATCATACTCTGAGGCTCCGGGATAGAGGGGCCAACCCAAGAATAGCTCAGCAATGACACATCCCAAAGACCACATGTCGATCGCTTCACAGAAAGGAAGGCCCAGAATGATCTCTGGAGCTCTGTGAGTACATCAGAATGGACAAATGACAAGATCACAGCAGGTTATTTACATATTACAGACCCAATGAATGATGTACTGTACTTACTGTACAGTCTTACCTGTAGTAGCGTGACTGCAGGTATGTGGAGCAAACAGCTTTGGACACGTGGCTGGCAGAGCCGAAATCAATGACTTTCACCCTGTACGGCTGCCTCAGAGGGTCAACCAACATAATGTTTTCTGGCTTCAGGTCGGCGTGGATCAACCCCAGGCTTTTCAGCTTCATCAGCGCTGTGGCGACCTGCTGCAGAATAGGCCGTATACATTTGAGTAGCAGAGGGCTGAACTTGCTGTGCTTCAGGAAGTCGTAGAGGTTCTGCTCCAGCATCTCAAACACAAGGCACGTGTGGTTCTTGTGCTGAAAACACTCGTATGAGCGCACAAAGTTGAACTCATCAGCGTTTTCTGTGCTCAGCCGGCTAAGGATGCTCACCTACAGTAGAGTACAGGGAGGAAGGAGAAGAAGATTAAGATACAATGTCTTCATTAATGGAGAAAACATTAGGTCACCACATTTTGTATTTTAACCCTTTGAACCCTCTGATTTTTTGCTCACTTTTCTATCCCTTTGTTTCCAGGCTTTCAGCATAGTGACTACGTGTCTTAGCCAGACATGCCATACTGTGTATTATTATTTTTCACAATAAGTTGGGCTTCTAAATGCAAGTTGCACATTTTCTAGGTCAGTTTTCATACAAAAAACTTCCAGCTTCATGCGATTAAAAATTGTTTGAGTTTTTTCTCTGTATGTCCACAATTTTCAGTATGTGACCGGATGTATAGAGGAGAGTGTCACTGTTCCAGTAATATAAGAACCATGTTGATGGGACATTCTGATCTTTAATAATATGAAAAATAATTTGAAATAATCATGTTGTAAGATTTGGAACTACAGTTCCCATAATGCTTTGGGGGAAGGAAGCAGAAGGCAGTCAGTGAGACGCCAGTGGACATTTTTTTGACTATATTTGTTTATATTTTGGCTAATTTGCATTATGAAAAGTGATACAGAATTTGCTATTAGCAGTTCCTGTTTGCACTGTACACACAGATGTTACTGTTGAATTATCACCGGATTACTTTTGATACCCGAACTTCCAAATGCGATAATTATCAGGCAAGGTCTGAAGTTATAATGAGCATCTTTGTCTTTAGATTTCTATGACTTCTGTTTATTTGAGAACCAGGTGCAATGGGTTAAAGAGTGAGAACAGCTTTTCTATCCTGTATGTTGTCTCTTTAACTGTATGTTGTCTCTTTTAACTGAATGTTGTTTTTTTTGTCAGGTGTCTTGGCACATACACCCTTTGAGAAACACCTTTTCATTCTGCCAAGTGTATGAAATACATATGACATGAATGATAAAAATAAAGCAAATCTGAATCTATCTTTCCTGGAGTCCTTTTCTTTTCAACACAACACACTCACTTCAATTTGACCTTGTCGAGCATAAGAAGGATGGTTCTTCAAGATTTTGATCGCCACAATCTCATTTGTGCCACGCTTCCAGCATTTTGCCACCTGGCCGAAGGTGCCGCGTCCCAGGAACTCGAGCACCTCGTAACTATTGGACATCGAGCACAGAATCTCGTGCTGGACCAGCTGGTAGTCGCCCTCGCTGTGGGAGTTGCTGCTCTTCGTAGTAGAAGTGGAATGTGCTATGGACTGAGCTGTGGTGGTCCCTCCTCCACCACCGGTGCGGTTTGACACAACGGGGGCTGAGAGCTCTTCCAGTATCTGGACGCTGTCGCTGCTGTCCACCTCCTCGCTTTTCCGCTTCAAGCTGTACTGCTTGTGGTAGAGGTCGCACGGCTGGGAGGAGGACTCTGCATCCTTAATGCGGCGGCTGGAGGAGGAGGAGGAGGAGGAGGAGGAGGGAGGTCCGCGGAGGCTACCTGTGCTGTCTGCTGCCCGCACCACCGTCTGCTCCCTGGAGCCTGCTGTCGGCGGGTGCACCTGGTTGGCGTTGTACACCGGGTTGAAGTTGGAGCCAGAAGTGGAGGGTGCAGCTCCCTGCGTGGGGCTCTGCTGGTAGTAACCATTGTCCCCCAGCTGGTTGGACACATCCCAGGCAGGGTTCTCTACTTTAAGCCTCTTTGAACGAGAGTAGGCACTGGAGGACACAGAGGGAGAGGAGAACACCTGGAGCTGGGACGCCATGTCTGTGGACGAGATTAAAGATCAGCAGCAACCATCAATCAGACATCTAAAACACCTTGAAACAAGTGAAATGGATCCAACTAGTGCAGCTCACTTGATTTAGGATGACAGCCCCTGCCTTTTATTTTTTTAGTCCTTGTTCAAACAGAAAATAATTTTAACCCTCACAAGCTGCTTGTACATATAATACAGTTGAAGAAGTTCTTTTTTAGGCAGATTACAAGGATTTGAGTGGTAAATTAGTGTAAATTGTAACAATTAGGCTGGTGATAGGGCTGCAACTAACGATTATTTTTGATTAATCTGCAAACAATTTTCTCAATTAATCGTTTAATCAATGAAATGTGAAAGAATTGCTTTCACAATTTCTTAAAGCCCACACTGATGTATTCAATTTGCTTATTTTGTCTGAATAGCAGTCCAAAATAAATATGAAAAAAACAGCAAATGTTTAAGAAGCTAGAACCACAGAACATTTTTGCTTAAAAAATGACAAATGATTAATCAATAATTGAAATAGTTGCAATTAATTTTCTGTTGATCGATTCATTGATAAATTGTTGCAGCCCTAGCTGGCAATATTTTATATTTTTGTTATTGTCCACAAACCCCATGAGAAGACTCTCTGACTACCCTTATCTGTCTGTGGCTCTCATATTCAAGCCTGTGGCATCCTTCTGAAAATAAAAGTCTTTAAAAACAGGTCACAAATATTTAGTTTCATTTTTTTCTAAAAAGGCTCAGTAATTTCCTTGAACAGCTTGAACAGTAATTTCCTTGTTGGGGACTATTTTCAGCAGTTCAACAGTTATATGAAGGGAAATTTAGAGGAATTTAGATGTCTCTTTTGGTAGAGCTTACAGCAACTCTGCCATCTGAAACATGACAAGGAGACACAACTACACACTGATTTTTGTATGGGGCCAAAAGCCAAAAAGTTTGGGAACCACTGGTTTCATCTTAAAGTCCCCTCCTCTCAAAACTGTTTTTTCTTGTTCCTACAGTTGAATGTTTGAGCTTCACTGTGCAAAAAGATGTGCAGTTGAGTTGAGTTTGACACTAGATGGCTGTTTTCACATCCGTCTGCTGAAAGTAGAAAGTTTCTCTGTGCTCATTAAAAATCTGATTTTAAGGGACGGGCCTGCTAGCCTGATTTATGACATCACAACTAATTTGGAGGCCAATCCTGATCCAATATGCAACTTATATAAGTGTGATACAGAAACAGTTTTGAAGCCTCCAGTGCACAAACACTGAGAATGGACTTAACAGTGAAGAAGGAGACATCTTGCGTCCACCAGTTAAACTTAAAACAAAATATATTCATAGATTCTGGACTTTTTTTAATGAGGGAAAAGAGGTAAATGTAATTTTAAGGATTTTCACAAGATATTTGAACTTTTTTGGTGGAAAAAACATACCAGATACATATTATTCAAAGTAGATACATCTTAAAACATGTCTGGAGGGGATCTTTAACATTCCAGTGTAATTTATAAGCTCATCATTGTGATATTATATGTAAAATTGTATTCTGAAAAGTAACTAAAGCTGTCAAATAAATGTAGTGGAGTAGAGAGTACAATATTTCTCCCTAAAATGTAATGGAGTGGAAGCATAAAGTAGCATAAAATGAAAATGCTCAAGTAAAGTACAAGTACCTTAAAATCGTACTTAAGTACAGTAGTTGAGTACATGTACTTAGTTACTTTCCACCACTGTTGTCTACCTATAGTCTACCTTTAATGCCCCACTTGGATCACACACACTAACAAAAATAACAATGACTGCTGTCGGTAAATCACAGCACTGAGACTTTAACTATTCATGAATGACAATACCTGTATCTGATAAGTGAACACACCGCCGCCGATCCTACATTTAAGGCCTCCACCTCATCTTCTCCTGTCCGGGCTGTGTGAGGTGCTGCAGCGGATCAGCTGAGCTGCTAGCCGCCTGCTGCTGGAGCTCCGGCTGTATGTAGCAGGATGGATGAGCGCTAAGCTAACTGCCAGCTACAAGCATCCGAGTCATATCTGACTCAAGAGTTACATCGCGTGTCAAGCAGGCAAAATGTGCATGATGTCCCTCGAAATGTCAGATATCTTCATCGTGAGCGCTGTCGCCTTGACAGAGCTCCATCATCGCGGACTGACTGCTCGCCGTACTTCCTACCCTGCCGACGTAACGGCGGGACGTGACAGACGTCAACGGCCGGGACCGTTGGCATGGTTACAAAGATGGAATCAAAGATCGTCTATGACTCAATATTGGAGCACATTTTACATCTGCTTTAAGAATCGTAAACTGCAGCTGAATATAAAGGTGGGAGAGGCAGTGACGGAATGTAAGTAAGCTCATTAGTCTGCATAAAGATGTAGGCTACTTAAAGGACAGGTAAACAATTTTTTAGACTGTCTTTAAACAACAGTCAGGTGTCCAAATAAGCATTTAATCAGGTTATTCTTGCTGTTATCATTCCTCCTGTTCATACTGACCATTATTCATAATGCACTTACAATGTAAGTGGCGGGGACAGAATCTACCGTCCTCCTTCTGTGCAATAATGTATTATAAGTTTATCTGAAGCTAATATGAAGCTTCAGCCGTCCAAATGAGTCAAATCAAGTACCGGTAGATATCTTTCAACATTACAGTCTTTTTAGTGCCAAAGTCCCTCTTTTTGTTACTTTACCTCCACTGCAGCTCAACAAGGAAACACAAAGAGGGAATTTGATGCTAAAAAGACAGTAAATGTGACAGATATCCACTTGATGTAACTCAGACTGCTGAAGCCTCATATAAGCTTCAGATAAACTTTTAAATGCATTTTTGCACAAAATGACTGTGTGGACTCACTGTGGATTTTGGCCCCCATCAATTACATTGAAAACACATTTGAAGGGGATCTTTTAATAGCCAGTATGAACAGGAGGAATGATTACAGCGAGTTTAACCTCTTTCAGTGTTCATACGGACACCCGACTGTTGTTTTAAGACACATTTGAAAAATTGTGAACCTGTCCTTTAAGTACAAATTTGAAGTACTTGCACCTGGTTATCACCATCAAATAAACTCAGCTAGTTTTATACTTAACATGCATGATCCAGGCCTGTTTTATCATTTGTGACTGACTAGTCTCACTTTTCGACACAGGAGGGCGCTGTTGCCTCAGCTACATGGATGTATGATGTTGTCAAACTCAACATAGACTCTTACTGCACATATGTAAACACAGACAATGTTTATTTTAATACATCTTTCATCAGTACTCCTGTTCATTCAGATATATTAGCATTTTTGCCTCTACAGCATGTAAACAGCATCATAAGCACTGCATTTCATAGTGGTACTGCAAAGTACATTTAAACAAAAATTATTTATCACCGAGACTATACCAGCATAGTCGATGCAAAATAACACATTTCATATCAAAATAAACTATCCATCAAGAGAGATAACACTGCGAGTTCAAGATGTTGGACTGGTGATGCTGATAACTAATGATGATATGACACTTTTTAGCCTTACAGACATAGCAGAATTCAAGTTTAAGTATGAAATATAATGAGAGTAAATGCATGCATTACACATACAGAAAAAAACATTAATATACTGTAAAGCATTGATGAACTTCCTTCAACCAATTATGAAACTGATGACAGCAAACAAATCATGGTTTATATAAAAAAAAAAAAAAGAAACAAAACAAGTGCTTGGTATTTTTTATCCATCTAACACTGTACAAAAATGCTTTATTTATATATGCATATAAGAGGAAAAGACCAGCAAATCCTCACAGAACACATTCCTATCAAAACAACTGGTTGATCTGAGAACAGCACATGATTCTTGCAGATATAATGCAGCTATCCTAAACAAAACAACAACAGCATCCAAAAAAAAAAAAAAAAATGTCTTCCACTAAATCCACTGTGTAGGTAGGGTAACGGAGTACAGAATCAGGTTTCTCCAACTAGTGGTTCAAAACATGGAGCTCAGGATCACTTGTGACTGCGTTTGGAAAGTGGCTACTGCACTTTTCAAGTATGTCTTCCTCTGTAGACGCTTGGCGGACTACCTGAAGGAGTGTCGGAAGTGCACACTCCTCCGTTTCAGCTTCTCTGGGTTGTGCGATGCCATGTGGGAAAATTCTCGGAAGATGTCGAGGTATGTGGCGTCTCCTGATGAAGGAAAACAAAAAGGAAAATATTAATGAAACTAATATATATGCTATTTGTGCAGTTTAACTAAAAAAAGGGAAAGTAGCATTACCCCTTTATACAGTCAAAACATCTTTTATATGAATTGAGGAAAACAGAAAGCAGAGGGTGAGAAAGCCTCGTAAATGGAGGGGCAAAAACAGCCTGAGGCACCATGAAGCCCTCCTCTTTCAACTTTCCAAATTCTGAGGCTTTACTTTTCTTGTGGCCATGGTAACCACTGAATCTACGGACATAACAAAAGCAGTTGAACTCCTTTGTGTCCCATGAGAGCTCCCAGGCTCGGCTAATTAAAAAGGGGAATGAACATTCCTGGCTTTCCCTGTGTGTGTGTGTGTGTGTGTGTATGTGTGTGTGTGTGTGTGTGTGTGTGTGTGTGTAAGGAGAAGGAAGTTGAGAGATCACTGAGTACAAGCCTTATAGTAAATATGGTTTCTTGGTAACACTTTATTTTAACCCCCCCCCCCCCCCCATTCAGTATTTATAAGAAGTATAGAAATTATTAATACATGTTTTATAACACGGTATAACATACTAGTTATAAGCAGATATAAGCAAAGTTTAAAGGACGGCTTCACAATTTTTCAAGTCTGTCTTAAAACAACAGTCAGGAGCCCAAAGGAAAATTGAAACAGGTTTTTCTTGCTGTAATCATTCCTCCTGTTCATACTGACAATTAGAAGTACCCTTCATAATGCACTTACAATGTAAGTGACGGAGGACAAAATCCACAGTCCTCCTGTGCAAAAATGTATTTAAAAGTTTATCTGAAGCTAATATGAAGCTTCAGCTGTTCAAATGAGTCAAATCAAGTAGATATCTTTCAACATTACAGTCTTTTTAGTGCCAAAGTTCCTCTTTTTGTTACTATACTTCCACTGCAGCTCAACAAGGAAACACTGTCCGAGGAAACACAAAGAGGAAATCTGATGCTTAAAAGACTGTAAATGTGGTAGATATCCACTTGATATGACTAACTCAGACTGCTGAAGCCTCACATAAACTTCAGATAAACTTTTAAATGCATTTTTGCACAGAATGACTGTGGACACACTGTGGATTTTGGCCCCCATCATTTACATTGAAAACACATTTGAAGGGGATCTTTTAATAGCCAGTATGAACAGGAGGAATGATTACAGTGAGGAAAACTTCTTTCAGTGTTCATATGGACATCTGACTGTTGTTTTAAGACAGACTTGAAAAAATTGTGAACCTGTCCTTTATCAATGAATTTGTCAGCAACTATAACTCTTCCTGTGGATCATCTATAACAGGTGTACACTACAATGTTAGAAAGTTATTAAGTACTTACAGTACTGTACATGCAGTTTTGAGGTACTTTTTCTTGAGTTAAACCTGCATTAACTGATTTTTTGGCCTCGTTTTCAGCAAAAACAAACATCATCACCTTTTAAGTTTATATGTTGAACTCGTTAGCAAACAGTTGCTTATTTCCACATCCAGCAGTTACAGATCAACATTATCTTTCATTTGGAGTCGTGTTTATGTCCATCTGGTGAATCTAAGTCCAATATTCACTCTCTTTAAGCTCTGTATTTGCTCTCTACCAACTCCTGAGGGAAACATCTGGCTCTTTAGCAGCTAAATGTTCACCAGCTGCTACTCCTCTACATTTCAGAGGGAAATACTACTACTTTGAATCCAATACATTAATCTGGAAGCCACAGTTACCAGTTAATATTTTACATATAAAACATTTGATAAACTAATAGAATATAATGCATATATAATACCACATAACATACAACATGCCATACCCGTGTCTGTATCTCTACTATCACTATCAAGTGAAGCCATGAATGTAAAAACAGAGCAATATTATTTAAAATTAGCTCCACGTTGATCAGCTGTGACATAAAAATGCTGCTTAAATGTCAATACTATCAATCCATTAATATTATATATATGAGTATTATATATAATACTCATACACACATAATACATAGAATATATATATATATATATGAGTATTTTTACAGTGTACTTTGACTTAAGTTGCATGAATATTTCTTCCACAACAGCAATTGTATAAACTGTTGACAATATAACAGAACAGCTGTAATCATATAATGCTGTATATTTATTAATGACATATGTATTTGTATACAAATACTTCTACTTCACTCTCATGACAGCTGAGCAAACTCCATCAGCTGATAAAAGCTCCAGAAGAAATCTAGTAAGTGTGTTAAGAAATTTTGTCACACTTGTGCTCATGAGGTGAAGAATAAACCTTGAAGCTCGACACGTCTTCATCAGTTTTGAACACGTTTGTAACCCGTTTTAAAGCCGCCTGTGAATAATTTGTTCATAAGAGTTCATAACTTTTTATAACACACTGAAAGGGTTTGTTCATGTGTGTAATTATATATCACTGAATATAATTACAGCTATGTTATATAAGCATTATAGTGTGTTATAAATAATTAATTTCATATTTGTATACTGCTTATAAATTCTAAATAGGGAGGTTAAAATGAAGTGTTACCAATTTCTTTGAACCAGAGCTAAAGATTATAATGTGTCTTCAGCCTGAGTGGAAAAGATGAAATGCGAAAATCAAACTCTCTCCACAATCTCTAATGTCATGCATGATCAATCAAGTCAGTCATGTTATAATGTCATGTTGTGAAAATCAAAGATATTTGACCCATAATTAGTGCACCAGTGTACCATCAAGTTAGAAGTTTGTTAATGCTGTTAGATGTAGTAAAAAGGCTGTCAAGGCAACTAAAAGAGGAGTTAGAGATGAAGCAAAGAGGCAGAGGGAGAGGTTAGTTTTTAGTCACATCTTCTGTTTATTTTCAGTATGATTTTAGAAGACACTGGGAGGAGATTTTGAACAAAAAACAGAGTCTAAACCAAACATAGGTAGCAGTAAGTGTTAGTAAGCACATGTACTGTATATTCAGAGACACACGTTCTCTTACAATATTCAAAGAAATTGTACAGATAACAGTCAGAGACAGAAAAAATACAAGAAAGTTCAAAATTGCATGTTAGAAGCAAGCAGTTAAAGTGTTAATAGTTTTTAGTTTATATACACAACAGTCAACTCGCTGACCTACTGACTGATACACTGTAGACACACCGTACTGTACAACACATAATCCTTCAATGGCTTGATGCAAATCATTGTTTGGTCAGTGATGACATCATTCATGTCGTATAATCGGCTTCCTGTTAACTTTTGTAAAGTCAGTGTGTAGCCACCACACGCATGTACTGCAAGTAAAGGCTGGATTAAGAGAGATTTGTGTGTTTCAAAGTGCTTAAAATCTATCACTGACGAGAAAGAAGGGAAAAGAGACACTGCCACATCCATTAAAATAACATTTCACTGCTTAATGACTCCAACCTGTACACTATGTGTCTTGACAATGCAAGTTAGGGACTGTACGAAAGTTATTTGCAGGGTGGTTTGAAGTTTTTAGAACATATCCATGTCCCACATTTAAGGCCCGACTATACCAGCATTTAAAACTGTCAAATTGTGTGACAAAATCAGTTTCACTAACAGGAGCAAAATGGAGGACGCTATTGTAGATTATGAGTTGTGTTATATCCTCCACTATCAGAGTATAAACTGCTCCACAAAGGAGGAAATTATGAGACAGGAATCAATGGAATAAATGCGTACATATTCTGAATACACTGCTTGAACTTATTGTCCCGTTAGCAACAAAGCTAACAAGCTTGCTAAGTTAGCAAGCCCGTTAGCTCAGACAGCTTTTTTTCCCCTCTTGAATAAAACTGGCAATTATGACAAATATGTCAGCTTTGAGAAAAAGTACATGTGGATTTTTATATTTAATAAGGACTGAAGTAGAACTAAAACTATTAATCGTTCAACAGAAAATGGATCAGCAACTATTTTGACATTTTGTTTCAGCTTCTGGAACAAGCAAATGTGATGTGAAATAGGATGTTTTGTTTTTCTTTGTTTTATGTCATTGTACAGTGAATATCTTTGGGTTTTGAAGTGTTTGTTGAAAAACAAGGAGCCATTTAAAGATATTCCACTGGGCTCTTGGAAATATTCTTACAGTTTTCTGATACTGCTATTTGCTTATTCAGTGACAGTTTAATAACTGTTCATGTAGTTGCTCTTGATTCAAAAATATAGAGCAGCTGGGATGCTTTTTTTAAAAATTAAATCAAATTTGAGGCTTCTGATTCATATCTTGCACTGCACCTTTTATTCTCCTGTTTTATCTGTCTTATTCTATTTTAGCTTATTTTTATTTTCCATTGAACTCTTTTTAAATTGTATTTAAATGTCTTTTTATATGTTTATTTTAAATTTTGTCTTGATACCTTATGTTTTATGTAAAGCACTTTGAATTGCCTTGTTGTTGAAATGTGCTATACAAATAAACTTGCTTGGCCTTGGTAATTAAAACACATTTGTTATGTTTCCAATTTTGGTAATCGCTAATTCCACTCCAAAATGATTGTTCTATTCACATATTAAACTTGAAATCAGGGTTGAGTTGAGAAATGAGGGGTGTTGTAATTAAGTCCAAAGCAAATATTAATAACCCTGGGAAAAGTATTGCTTTTTCAAAAAGTCAACATTAGTACCGGTCTCCCTCCCTCAACAATAATTTTCATACAGTCCCTTATAAGTAAAAGAAATCCCTTTGGACTCATGGCCTACTATGAGAAAGGAAATGGTAAAAACACTTGCTGGCTCTGATAAAACTGTCTGTGGTCTTTGGTTTGAACTAAACCCCAACAGTCGCTAACATCTGTGAAAGACAAGCAACATCTTTGGGAAAAGGTAATTCATTAATACTGTTCTTTAGGCTGATTCTGCCTCAGATACCATGTGAACAACGCAGTGGTCCGTTACATACGAAGCTGTTCAATGATTAAAAAACACAAAAATGTCAAAAATGTAGTTAGTGGTTTGTCCATTTGGGGCTATGAGTGATAGGATGAATAAATACAGTTTTAGGCAGCGTCCAGCCTGCCTAATGTTCATTGTCATCAAGCTTTTTTTTACACTCGCATCACCCTGCTAATGGAAGACAGCGGGAAAGTTTGTTTGTATCCATTTCTGTCTGAAAAATTGAGATAGTGGCTCATGAATGTCATTCCATGCACTGTTGTCATGATTTGGCAGCATATAATATGGATATTAACATTATTCAACAATACTAAATGTCAAATATTCACATACACTGGGTACAGAAGTAAACAAAAGCAACAGGGCTTAGGAAGACCTGGGCAACAGCCACCCATGCACTATAAACAAAGAACAAATCTAATATAGGCCTAGTTGTGATACATCAGATTACCATAAACAAATGTTTTCAACAAACATTTTAACATACAAATACCGTATATCAAGTAACACATGTTAGTTTAGTGTAATTTATCAAAAATGTCCATCTTCTACTGCAGTTTGTACTGCAGAATTACTCCAAGTGATTATATATTACGAAATTGTGGAGTATTGGCTCTCTTTCTCATAATGAGAATATAACACTGGCGCTGTGTGTGCGTGAGTGCTCAGCAAAATAAAATCTAACAAAATATATCCAGCTTAAAAAAATACCATCTGCATTGTTGTGAAACATAATACAAAAAATACAGATTATCTGTACTGAAATAATCATTGCACTATTGCTCTGGACGTTTTGTCATAAATAAAAACAAAAGCATTCAAACCTGTTCCCGGAAAAAAAAAAAAAAAAAAAAAAAAAAAAGGTACAACGACATAAGAGCAGAAAAAAAAAAAAAATTCAAATCACTGTTGGTAAGAAAAAGTGCATAATTTCGCTTTTAATTAAACATAAAAGCTTTACTTGATCAATCTCTCGATCAATACAGAGAAATGATACTTCTTCTGTGATCATTCGACTCTTTAGCCTCACAGTTACCCCTCATGACCTTCACACATATAAATTCAAGAGCTCCACCACCGCTCGATCACACGTGCACCGACAACAGATCCTCAGGTTTTAAAGAAGCGCAGCCAACACAGATTTAGTCGACCTCCTACAGGTGAGTCAGCTGTACCTCCCTGTACTCGTCAATTTGGCATTATTCCACGCTCTGAAACAACATCATCTGTGCTACATATACCATATAGCGTAAGACTGTAATAACAGCTCAGTTACATAAAGAAATTAAACTTATTGGGATAGATGTCAGGTCTTTGGTTCAGAGCACCCTGTACCCTCTAATACCTCCAAATGTATGACACGGTTGGTCCCAAATACACGACTTTATTGGTGTCTTTTGATTGCTTCACAATAGTGCTGCTGGATAAGCTTTTAAAAAAAAAAAAAGTGGCTAACCCTTCCCTGGCAGTGATTTCTCAAATCCTATCAGCACCTCGCTAAGCTCATCACTGATTTTTTTTTTTTTTTTTTTTTTTTGGCAACCGTCGGATTTGACATCATTAAAGGAAGTTAACACTGAGTTCTTGTGTGATCCTGAGAGGGGAGCTGACTTGCTGGCAGACTGTGCAGGGGAGAGGAATAATTCTGGATATATTTGATGTAAAGAAGAAGTTAATCTGGTGGTTAAAAGTCCTGTTTAGAGAGAACAAGTGGAGGAAAACAAAGCTTGAAGCACAGGATCCCCAAAAGGCCTCTCTCTCTCAGTCAGTCATATGTCTACTGGCACCCCCTGCACTGGTTTCACCTGACTGGATTTGATTCTAGCACTCTGCTATAGTGAGACAAATAAACTCCTGTATGCATTTCTTATACTGCTGTTCAGTGGGGCTGCTGGTTGGGTATTGACCTGGTTGACCAAAAGGTCCCTCCGACTCCCGCATCTCCTCGTTCATCCTGGCCAGACGCAGCCTGCAAGAAAGACACAAAAGAAACAGAGAAGAAGAGCAGAATGTTAGAAATTTGTCAAAACTGGAGAATAAAAAAAACATTAAGTATATAGCTGCTGATTTTCAATAATTTTCTTATTGTCACAGAATCTAATGTAATGTTTTTTTTTCTGTCTGCACATGTGCAGGAACATGAGTCTGTTTACAGAGCTTCACTAGCTTGTTGTGCTACATATTACAACCTCTTGACTTTGTCCTACATTATAAATTTCTCAAAGAACTTCACTACAAAGTCAAGAGGTTGTGATATGTGGCACAACAAGCTAGCAAAGCTCTTTAAATGGAGCAGCTTTCCTACATCCTGCACATGCTCATTGGCGTCTGCCTTACACAGAACTACTCTCCTGAGGCTGAAAACGTGATCGCTGTTATTAGTCTTTGGAGCTGTTTCTAAACTGTAATCTTCGGGGTGAAGAAACATGTCACCCAGTGCAGCGGTGTGACTCACTGATGTGTTTTTAATAGTTTTTGGACAACAACGGAGGTCTACTGCAGTGAGGAATAAGATGTATCAGGCTTTGGATACACACACAATACTTGTAAGTAGGTCAATCCATTGTTGGTTTGGCTCTGCACATGAGATTTGTGGACAAAAAACAGAAATGGAAAATATGTAAGAAATTCGACGTACAGTGTGACTATATCTGCATTGGCCTGCTGTACAGCTATACTCAAAGGATCCTGGCCGTCTTCATCCCCGTCATTCTGTGTGGCTCCTCTTTTCAGGAATAAACACACCTGCCTGGAAATACAAGGCAAATGGAGATCAATAAGAGCAAACAAATTATACATTTTGTTTTATGTGTAAGCATGCAAATGACAATAAATTATCTTTGAACCTTGAAACACATATCCAGTCACATTCTCATTTTTACTCAAAGTCTGTGCTCCGTACGTCTCCCTCAGCGACACAAAACAAACAGTTCAAATTCAAAGAGGCAGCTGCAAATTCTGGAAATCATTTTACGTTTTATTGAAATAGAAGCCGTGTGAAAAGTGGTTACAAATGCTGCATACGCAGCTTTCCGCCTCATGACTCACCCTGTGTGTCCCAGATATGTGGCATGATGCAGGGGCCCCCGCCCTCTCGCGTCTCTTTGATTGACATCAGCAGCGTTCTGCAGCAGGAACTCACAGGCTATCAATGAACCCTGAAATAAAGTAACAACGCCAGTCAGCACTGACAACAAAATATCACTATTGATTATGGCAGTAAATCAGTATTGAAAATGGATGTTCATACATTCTCAGATGCTGACACGTGACTTCTTTTTTTTTATATATTTAGTATCGGCAAGAGTTGTGTGGTGAATGCACAACAAAAACTAGGTGCTGGTCATTGCAATGGCATATACTGATGAGACTATGACTGCACACTGCTTTGATTTTATCCATAAAACCAATGTTTTGATCACACTTGCTTTGAAAGACCAAGTGAGGTTAAAATGTTGGTTATATAATAAAATCATTGGACCGTAGTGTGCGGTCATCTTCTCTTCTATATACAGTGTGTATATGTGAAAGTTAATCAGAAAATGTAACATGCTTTTTTGAAATAAAAGGGTCAAGTAACAGGACTACTTCAGCACGCTGGCAACTCTGCGAGGCTGTACTTACACACGGCGATCCTTTGAGCAAAATTCTAACATCAACATTTAGCAGGTATAATGTTTCCCATGTTAATATCTTAGTTAAGCGCATTAGCATGCTAACATTATCTAATTAGCACTAAACACAAAGAGAAGCTGAGGCTGATGGAAATGTCATTAGTTTTTTAGGTATACATTTAAGTGAATTAATGAATTGATTTTTTACTTTCATGTCCATAAAATGGTCCATCCAACATGGGTATTGGATAAATGTATATTTTTACCTGATAATGGTTATTATAATTTACCCTGACAAGGGCATGCATATCCTTTGTATCTAATTTTGTGTTATCATCTTGTAAAGTTTGTATATATTGTGCTTATAGTTTAAATACTCATAATTTTATATTTTTTTAGATTAAATTCTCTACTCTGGTTATCTATGGCGACTGGAAGGGAGTGAAAACTAAAAATTTCATTGTACAGAGCAACTGACTGTTCTCTGTACATATGACAATAAATATTTGGTTGATTGATTGATTGATTGATCAATAGTTGTTGAGACATTTAACTCAAAACCACAAAAGTCAACCTCACGGTGGCGCTAGAGGAAAATTGCTCATGTAAGATTTTAAAAGTTTACCATAAAAAACAAACATTACATGTTGTAGTATCACATGTATAAATCTGCTGCTCGTCATAGATCTAATTTCAGTACGGAAATCAATACATTATCCGATCACATAACTGCCAAATTTACATGAGCTATTTCATTTCTTTTTGTTCTATTACTAAAACACTGATATTCACAAATGACAAATTTTCCCATATGACTAATTTCTGGTGCTTCTCGACTGACTCACCCCGATGACAGCCTGTATGAGGGGCGTCTTTCCTTCATCCTCCTCGTTGACCAGATTGACGTCCGCTCCATGGGCTAGTGCTTCAGCCATGACAGGCAGGTTGCGTGCTTTCGAGGCTTTGTAGAGCAGCGCTCCAGGATGAAGATCCCTCATGTCCTCCGGGTCTGACGTCTCCGGCTCGGCCTCCAGCTCAGCCTCGCCACTCGAGTCCTCTGACACCTCACACTCTGAGGACAGGGAAAGGAGACTGAGTACTCATATTACAGGAACATACAGTAGGTTAAACAAAGTATATAAATTGTTCATGTAGCTGTTGAACTTTCATTTAAAGGATAAAACCAGCATATTTCTGTATTTTTCTTTTCATCCCATGAAAACAACAAAACCAAAAATAAGCTAGCCCTTCTTTAAATACTTAAATATTGAAAAATTTGACTCAAACATATACTTTCATTTTTTAAAAAGGCTCAATAATTTCCTAAAACACCTGGGCACTGTTGTTTCTAGCAAATATTACTCAGACAGGAGTAAAAAGTGTTTTTGTCTGGAACTACTTTCAGTGGCGGATTAATACACATTTGTTACTTTAGTAAATTCAGTAAATTGTTCCTGGTAATGGAGAAACATGTCACCCAGTGCAACAGTGTGGCTCATTGGTTTTTAATAGTTTTTGGACAACAGTGGAGCTCTACAGCACAGAGGAATAAGATATATATCAGGGTTTGGACACACAGACAATACTTAGTAACTATGGGATTTGTTGACAAGGGGAAAAATATAAAATATCACCAGCTTTATTCTTTAATTTATTGATTTCATAATGTATCATTTTATGCCAACAGTGTACACATAATACCAAAGTGGCCATCTGGACTCACCCTCCTCTGTGACGCTGTCCACCACCGAGCCAAACACCAGGATGTCTGTGCTGCCGTCTGTGCTGCCTCCCAACCCGCTGTCACTGCTTAGGCCTGCCGGACCGGGAGACGCCAGAACATGGACACATTAGTTACCGCTGTCTCTTTCAGGCTGACCGGTTTTGTTTAAAAGGGACATCACACTCATTCAAGAACAAACAGATCCATTCAAGCATCTTATCCACACACTATCTGGCTTTAATGTGGCAGACTGTCAAAATAGCGAGTCGCTTACTTCGAGGTCCAGATCCTGTATCAAAGTAGGAGAAGAGAGAGTCCAGCTCATCGGGACAAAACAGGGAGTCTCGTCTGAATTTAGCAGCAGCTGTGAGACGAACATAAGTGACAAGTTAGAATTCAGACATACAAGCATTTATATATTAAATAAATTAACCATATCATTAAAAAGTACCTGAGGAGAGGGTGGAAGGGGAGACGCTTCCAGGCTCTTGCCGATATCTTCGCCGTGTTTTGGGTACTGTGGTAGCGCTGTTGTGCCTCCGACACTTTTTTACGCTCCACCGCCGCTCCGACTTCCTCTCTCCATTAATGAGTATCTCTGTGGAGCCCAGCTTCTTCAGGAATTTCTTCTCTACGTACTTTGCCTTAATCCAAGCCTCTTTTTCCTGCCTGCAACACGACCATGCAAAATATGACAGATTTTAGTGTTCGAAAGTAAATATTTCGTTATTTAAATAAGGCGTTCGATTGTGCTTATACTGTATATTTGAGCTATATTTTATTAATTCCTACCTTGAACTGGATGGTAACGGTTTCTTCAGACCTTGTTCTTGGTATGAGCCTTCATAGATGTGGTTGATGACGCTGTTTCCAAGCTCACACATTAACTACAAAGCAAACACATGAGACATTACATTAATGGTCTTCACACCAACTGATTTGTACTATATTAGTTTGACATTTTGGTTAGTACACTTATTCACTTCATATTAGCTTCAGATAAACTTTTAAATACATCTTTGCACAGGAGGAGGACTGTGGATTTTGGCCCCCATCACTTACATTGTAAGTGCATTGTGAAGGGATCCTCTAATAGTCAGTATGAACAGGAGGAATGATTACAGCAACTATTTCAATGTACATTTGGGCACCTGATTGTTGTTTTAAGACAGACTTGAAAAATTGTGAACCTGTCTTTAAAGCTCAATTAATATGTTATATCTTGTTTATTTAATCGTTTTTTTAATCTTTCCTTTTACAGAGCCAGGTTAGCTGTTTTCCCCTGCATCCAGTCTTTATGCTAAGCTAAACTATCCATTTCCTCGCTGTAGCTTTATATCTAACAGACAGCCATGAAAGTGGTATCGATCTTCTCATCTAACTCTCAAAAAAGCTAATATGCGTCTTTTCCAAAATGTCAAGCTATTTCTTTAATGCATTAAAACCTGCTTCATGGATAAACAATAATAACTGCCTTGTTCTCATCATTATTTGGCAGGAAACTGTACCTTTAATAATTCTGGTTCCCATGAGTCCAGTGTGAGTGAGCGCACCTTCGAACAGTGAACTCCGAGACTCCTGCAACAGAACATATTTTAAAGTTTAAAAAAAAATGTGTTTTGTTGTTAAATAGTTCAGTGGTAAAAGTAAAAAAGAAACTGATTTGGCAGCCAGTGCAAGGACACAAAAGAAGTTTCTATTCTTCTGATAGGAAAAGAGGAAGTTTTACAAATGAATCATACGCTGTGGTGCTGTACGGTGACCTGGTTTGAATCTAAAATCACAACAGTGTTATCCCAGGGGGAAATGAGAGAAGCCGCTCCTAATGTCATGCAAATCACTAAGTTCCACCGATGAAGCTGTCTGGTATCCAGGCAACAGCGATGCATTAGAAAAAAAACTGATACTGTGTTTTTTTTCCCCCCTCGTCGCTCTGCATTGTAACATGAGGCCACGTCTGATCTCACTGTGGGAAGACAAGCCCAAAAGGGGAACATGAATATTCAACAGGTGGGAACGCACAGGGACGAGGGTTTTGTGATTACATAAGCAGTGATAATTGCAGCATCAAAATAAACACAACTCCGGAGGGAAATCTTTTCCCACCGGGAGCTTGAAAACTAACCTCAGTGATGCAACAGTGTGATGTAACAGAACATGAGCTTGGCGCACTGATCTGGATGATGAGAGGACGTGTTATGTGATACGTTCATTCAACGGCATTACATCATGACTATATTCACCAGGATCTGACACCGAATTTCACTATTCACTGGCTCGTTCGCTAGTGTGTGTCTCAGCTCTGCAGCCGCCTTTATCTTCTCACTTCCCTCCCTCAATAAGAAACTCTCAAATCAAAGCCTGATCCAATAAGCAACATATTGCACTTTAATCCCTTCAGCTGTGTGTGTGTGTGTGTGTGTGGCAGAACGTGCTCGCTGCCTTTAGCAGCGCAAGTTAAGGCCAAAGTAACAGACAGTTGGCACGTCTTCCTGTCTTCGGAGCCAGCACCCTCACAGCACACATGGCTGCGGTGGAGGAAGCATTCAGATCCTTTACTTAAGTAAAAGCCTCAACGCCACAGTGTGAAATTACTCCATTAGAAGTAAAAGTCCTGCAAAGTTTTACTTAAAGAATGAGGCGAACAATTTTCTATTTTTTCTTCTCCTATTGTCAATAAATATCATGTGCAGAGCCAAACCAACAGTGAATTCATCCGACTTATAAAAATGTGATCGCTGTTATTAGTCTTTGGAGCCGTTTCTAAAAACAAACTATTGTAACTAAACTCTTTGTGGTGAAGGAACATGTCACCCGGTGCAGCGGTGCGGCTCGCTGACGTGTTTTTAATAGTTTTTGGGACAACAATGGAGGTCTACACAGAGGAATAAGATATATAAAGCTTTGGAAACACATATAATACTTGTAAGTAGATCAGTTCATTGTTGGTTTGGCTGAGATTTGCTGACAATAAGAAAAATATAGAAAATCACCAGCTTTATCCTTTCAAGTACAGAAGAATTATTAGCAAAAAGTAGTCTTTATGCAGAGCGACCCCTTTCACAGTGTTTTAATATACACTATAACTTATTATTGTATTGTTATCATCTATGCATTAACATGTCAGCAGCATTTTAATGTTGGCTGGTCAAGGTGGAGCTGATTTAACCACTTTATATGATGATTATGATGATGATGTTCTACAGTGAAAAATGAAGTTATTTATTAGTTATTAAGGCCTAAAAGTCTTTAAAATACTTTAAGTGAAAAAGTCTGCCAGTCTAGTTAGATTATTTCAAACTGCTTCCGATAAAACTCAACTTGTTTCAAGAACTATTTAGAAATTAGTGTGAGAATCTTAAAAGAAAACAGAATAAGATTGAAATTATCTCACCACAACGGCTGATTTTTTTTTAAGAAAATAAGACTTTAAGGACTTAATAATAAACTACAATTACTTGGTAAGATGAAGATTCTTGCAGTAAATGTAGTAGGTAAAATGTTAAGCCTACAGAGTAACTCCAACACTAAGATAAATGTAGTGGAAACTGAGGAGCAGAACTTCACTATTTTTCGGTTTATTCTGACAGTTGCAGATGTTCTTCTGAACTCTACCTGTGGATGCCGGAGCATTCGATACACAGCAAGATGCCCAGGTTGATTGAGGCCCAGCGAGGGTCGGCCTGTCCGCAGTCACAGCACTGCTCGTTCCCCGGCAGACACTGGATCCGCTGCAGGATGGTCTCCCCTCGGGCGCTGCGCTCCCGCGGCTCACTGGCTGAATCGATGCTGCTGGTGGACGGGGAGGCTGTTCTGTCCAGATGCTGAATATACACAAACACACAAAAAAGACATCAGTCAGGATTGTAAAACATCACGTAAATGTGCATTTTCTGTGATTTGCAATTGCACTCCTTATTTCTGTTTTTAAGTGCCACATAGTTGGAGTTTATCACATTATTATGTTTCTTAATAATATCTACAGTAGTAAGAGCTCAGTTGTACATACAACAATAGTAGCGGAAGAAGTATTCCGACATTTACTTTTATTTACCACAAAAATAATCCATTACAAGTAAAAATATTCAAAATTTCAACAAAACCAAAGTTTTTGGTGACTACAAGTTTCCAGGAAGTTATTGTGTATTTCCCATAATGTTGAACTATTCCTTTAAATAAATTTAACTGCTTTACATACCAGGTACTTTAATCTATAACAATGCAGCATATTTTATAAACTGATCATATGTTGTGTGTCTAAAATCTTAAACCACAAAGTAACTAGTAAGTATATCTGTCAAATAAATGTTGCAAAAAGTAGAATATGTCCACCTGAAATGTAGTGAAGTATAAGTACTAGCATTAAATGGGTATCTCATTATAGTACTTACATAGCCTACAGTACATAAGTTAGTACTTCCACCACTGCACTGATACAATAAAACCTCATAAACAAGCTATAAAGCATATTTGTACGTGGTTTATGACCCACATCTGTGACTTACCTCTATATAGCAGGTGTCTGGGCTCTCTCTGTAGGCTGAGGCGATGCTAGCTTGAACTGCCTGAATCCACGCTTGTCTTAGCTTCTCAGACTCAGCCTGAAGCATACAGCTCCTTTAAAAACAGACGATCAGATTACTATTACCGTGTCATAGTGTACTTCCTTACAGATCTGTGTAATATAGTGTGACATGCTTAACTTACACCATTAAAAAGGAAAGTTTTCTTCTACATTCACATGTAACATTTATTTCATCATAATGTTTTTATAAACTTTATAAACTTTTTAAGAGCGACAATAAAACAACTACAACCATGATTTTTTATACAATCTCATAAACGAAAAGGAGTGTTATTATGTTATTTTACTTTGCTACAGCACGATGAAATAAAACATAGTAGTGATTAGGATTGGATTAGGGCTGTAATATCAATTATTGTCATTGTAGGTTAATCTGGTGATTATTTTTTTGATATTTGCTGAATCATTTTATCTATAAATTGTCTTGAAATATTAAAAATGTCTGTATTTCCCTACTGTATGTCCTATGGGAGGTGATGACCTCAAATATCTTGTTTTGTTCGACCAGCAGTCTAAAACCCATAGATATTAGTTTACAATGATACAAAACAAACAAAAGCAGCAAAATCCTCACAGTGGAGAAGCTGGAACCAAAGAATTTTTGGCATTTTGGCTTAAAGATGATTATCAAAATAGTTGCCGATCAGTTTTCTGGCAATAGCCTAATTGATTAATCAACTTACTGTTGCAGCTCTACTACGACAGGACCATGAATGCCAATTTCATGGCAATCTGATAGTTTTTGGGATATTTTTGTCTGGACCAAAGTGGAGGACTGACCAACAGATACCGTCCCTTGAGCCGCTAACATGGCTAAAAAGTAAAGTTTTCTTCTGCATATTTAAAAGGTGTCACATGATACGCCCATTTCATATTTTTAACGTTTACAGGCAACAATAAAACCACTGCAACCATAATTTATTATAAAACTAGATTTTGTACTTGTATAACATAACCTAAATGATTATCAAAGGGCAATTAAGGGGATAAAATTAAAAATATATGTTATTGTCGCAGTGAGAGAGTGACTTACTTGGAGGGGGAGACGACCTCAAAGCAGAACCTCCTCTCGATGTCCTCACATGGTTTAACAGAGCACAGCCGGAGGTCTTCCACCACCACTGTCAGAGAGTCCTGCCGACACACAAACAACAACTTCTCATTTCTCCCCCCAACACAACATAAACATATAACAGCTGTTCCTCTCTGATAAGACATTTGTCCTGGCAGCTGGAAGCCTCAGTGTACCTGAACATTAGATATTCACACACATGGATGTCAAGCAGAGAGTTGAAAATGACCTGAAAACCACATAAGGCTCCAGACTGAGTACTCAGATATCAGCGGAGACCTCTTGACTCACATGCAGTTGGTGGGGAAGTGAGTGATGATGGATCCCAGTGAAGATCACCATAATGTTAAAAACATTCAAAGCCCACCCATTACAGTTGCACTTAACCTCTTTGGTTAAGTGCAACTGTAGGTAACCTTTTAGGTTGAGTTATGGGCTATCAGTTCTCCCCACTTTACCCCGGGGAAGCTGATAGCTCCAAGATATATGGACTTGCCTTGAGCTTCTTCTGATAGACCAGCTGACTGTTCTGTATGGAGAACCACCGCCTAGAGAGAGAGAGAGAGAGAGGGGGGACATAAATAAAAAATGTTTTAGATGGATATCTTTGCGATGCTGAAGGGTCAGTGCACAAAGGTGGGTTTTGCTCCTGGCAGCACGATATCGTGACCAGCGCTTCATATCTACTCTAAGCTCTCTAACCTGCTACAGAGGAGAGGAATACGCTGACAAATCGACTAATGAATAAGAAACTGAGGAGACATCACGCATCACAGGCGTCGCGCCCATTCAGGTATTTGAGATCGGATGACTTTAGAAAAGTCTATTTGTTTTAGGACACATTTGAAAAATTGTGAACTCATCCTTTAACTCTGCTTGCTGCACAGCTGCTGCAGATACTTGGTTCCTTCTAGCTAGAAAGCTCTACACAGTATCCGCAGAGCTTGGAAGTAGCTCCATGTCTATGAGTTTTCTTTACTTAAATAATTAACAATGCTACGAGCTAACCAGCTAACGTTACCTCTGAGTTTAAAGCCGATTCACTAACATTTACTTGTTCAATAATGCTGGTAAATGCAATATTGTGTTATCAAGTGTCATTCAATGACAGTTCTAGATAGCTTTGACAATAGAAGCCAAAACAGATAATTACTGGTAACAAGTCTTGGTTTGAAGTGAACATTAATATATGCATTGTGTAACTGTGCACCCTCAAAAAAACTGACTGTATGACGCTCCTGACATGCACAGTAATCACCTGGTAACTGTCTGTGTAGAGCTGCAACTTAAATCAAACTTAATTGGCAACTATTTTGATAGTCAATGAATCGTTTGCTGGTTCCAGCTTCTTAAATGTGAGGATTTACTCCTTCTCTCTGTTTTCATTCATTGCAGTCGAGTCTATTTATTTATAGAACACATTAAAATCAACAGATGTTGACCAATGTGCTTTACAGAGAGATTAAATTATAGGATTATTTGATTTCGTACGACTGTACACAAAGTATCTTTGAACTCTTGGTCGGACACAAGACATTTGAAAACATCACTATTATCTGACATTTCATAGACTAAACAATCAATTGATTAATCACAAAAATAATCAGCAGAATAATTAATAATGAAAATAATCATTAGTTGCAGCCCTGCAGTACTTCTACAGTGATATTAAATCCACATACAGTGTTTCACCATCAATTTCCAGTGCATACTAATGTCGTACATTCCTGTATGTAGAGATTTTCACTCACCTGTTCCAGGTCTTAAAGGCATTACTGGCCCTCTTGAACAGGTAGCCCTCCATCACCACACCATTAGGAGCGTCCACATTGAACTCCACCTTGGTGTCGTCATAAGAGAAGTCCTGAAAGAGAAGCGAAATACCCCCAAAATTAACCCTGGCTGTCACAGAAAAGGTTAATAGCCTAGCAGCTAATAGTTGGGCAGGATGTTGTTCTAACCTTTTACCCATCAAACAGGAAACAAAACACTAAGAGAGGTTGCATTCATGAGGTTCCTGGAATACCAGTAGCATTCAATGTGCAATGTACTGTACATACTCTCCACCAAGCCAGTAAATCATCATAAATTGTGCGATCATGTGGAAACAGTCACATGTTTGTCCATGTATGCATTTGAGTTGCATGCATATTCCTGAGTGTCACACTGGGGCATTTCATAACTCAACAGATGTGAGTGTGACGCAAATTATTACATAAACTGTATGATTCATGTGAAATTAGCCTCTAACCTTTTTATGACTTCTAGCATGACACTAAGCGCTTTAATGCTAGCCAACAGAAAGTGGTACATAGGTATGAGTTATGGTGCAAGTTGGTCATGGCTTCAGTATGTTAAAGTGTTTTAGGAAGCACAAAAATCATCATTTAAACATTTTTGTTTCAATGTTTCATGTATCAAGGATGAGAAGTACGACACGGTTTGTCCTGAGAACACCAATAGACGACATTTTAGTAGTAATGTAATATTGCAGTAGGCACAGAACATTAACTTATCCCTAATTGAATTACGACAGTACACACATGAAGCGCTGAGAAAACACCAGACCCAGTCTTCCCACCAGAGTCAGTTCAGGTTGCAAGCTTAAAATACAAAGACGTATCAGTCATAAAAAAAAGGAACCGAAGAAATAAATATATAATATGAAAATGTCTGCTGGAACGACCCATATAAAAAACTCTTCTGTTTCGTAACAGAGTACGTGTCCTCGCAGCGGCTCCCAACACACCACTGCATGTTTGAATAATAGAACGACTTTCTTCTCTCCACATATCACTATTTTAACACATGTACATATGAAAAAAAGGTTGATTTCCTGCACACTGTCAGCACTTTGTGTTTGTTAGAGACACAACGTTTCGGTCATGGAGCTTTGTCAAGCATTACATTTAAAAAAAAAGGGGAAATCTTGAACATTTGAGACAGTAACTGCATCAATAATTAATAAAAAGCATCCTCAAAAGGAGACAAACAATACATGTCATATGAAGGGAAAAAAAAAAAAGGCTTTTTTTTCTTATACTGTAAGTAAATGTAAAATACGTGATTTTAATCAACAAAAGAAGTGGTTCAGATCAGACATATCTTCATAACTGTGAAGAAAAACAAATCATACATCTATAAATGAAGTAAATAGTCTAATATTGCAAAAAATATAAAGTCAGTATATCAAAGTATGCAGGAATTCAATCTGTTTTTTTTAAACATGATTGCATTTTCCTATGAACTGCAACCACCAGTGTGCATTGGTTAACACTTATTTTAACATGTATACATAAAACATATTTCACTAAGCGTTATATATATTTTAACTGTACTGAATGTGCAACTATTAGCATGCAAAACCTACAAAACATCTCTGAAGTCATGACAGAAAAATAATCACAAATCAAAGCAGATTATTCTTAGTATAAAGTTGAATATTACTGTACGATAACTGAATTAGAAGATGTACTAAAGTAACAGACAGCCAATGTAATGCAAATCAACCCACCAAAGTGTGATCCCACTGGCAAAAGATCTTCATTTTAAAACGTTTAGTATGCTCCAACAACATTGAAAAGCACAAAAAAAAGCCAAAAAGTTAAAAAAAAAGAAAAAAAATACAACAAACAGGCTCCAAAAAAACCCAGCAGTCTCAGAGTAGAGGCATGTCTGAGGAGATAACGGTCTTCACTCTCTCACTGCTGCAGCTCTCACTGTGAAGGGAAGCGCATTGTGTCGCTGCAGAGCGGTGCGTAATTCCAACACTGACATGTGTGTCCTCCACTGCAGCCACCTGCCTCCTGCCCCTGTGAGACTCAGGATTAGTACTCAGGACTAATTAACATACAGCTGCCAATGTATCCGCGGCAGGGTGCTGCGGAAGAATAGTCAACTACACTGTAGGGTACTGTAGCTGCTCTTGACCTAAAGACAAGCAAGGCTGCTTTGACACTTCGGTGTGTGGGTCTGCTCCACTCCCTAAACACACCTCCCCTGCCGAAGAAGGAGGGGAGTTTCAGTCTCCTGTTGACCCAGAGGGAATCTGTCTGCCCAGTTCACCAAAGCAAACACTACTGAAGGTTTGATTTACCATCTAATGACAGCGGCTCTGCAAACAACTCCTACATTGCAACTTTCAAATCTGTAAGAAATCAAGTCGACGCAGCTTACCTTCAGTTGTTAGATGCCTTTCTCTCTTTTTAAAAAAATATACAGCAGAGCACCACAAACATAGGAGGCAACAACGCCGAACAAGAAGTGCACTGGGTGGCACTCTGCAATCTCTCAAGCCCACAACAATCTATTTTTAATGATGCAACGTCATACAGACAGAAACTGAACATCAGTGAATTATTGAACGAGCAGGGAAACAGAGACTACCAAATATTTGGAGCAAAATAACTAAACTGGCTGGCTGTTGTGGAAAAAAAACCACAACAGACTGCAACACCGGATGATGCCGACAACATGTCCTGATGCTTCATCCACCTGCTGTTGTGTGTGCTGTAGGCCGGCCTGCGGGCTATGCTGCAGAGCCGTGATGCCAAATGGCGAGCCCAGTCGGTAGCGCTGATTACTCAGACTGCTGTCAGGTGTTTGTTTACTGGCTGTAGGATCCTTCTGTGTCTCATTATTACTACACTCTGCAAGCAATCATCTGTTAGCGACTGGCCTTTAACATTCGTCCCATACCTGCCTGACATCTGCTTTGCCTTCTTCAGTTAATCCTCAAACCACCTGGTTGACTTCATGACAAAGTTACCACATGCTACGACATCTTTGAAGTCTTTTTAAATACTATTCAGCCATGAGACATCCACCGCAATTTTCTGTGATTAATTTAATGTGACGGAAACTACCACAACAATAAAGACCTCAAACTGCGCCGATCAGGGAGGCTCAAGTTAATTCCTTAATTAAAAATGAGATTTAACAACAGACCTGAGGAGCAGATGTGAACACGACCACAACGACGACCACACAGACAGCATTATTGTAAGAAAACTTTCCTCTGGAAACACTTCTCTCCATGTACAGCTGCAACAGAGGCTTTCATTGAATCCTTGACTTTCTATAACTTCTCTCAAATGCAAAAGGGATGTTGATAATGAAGATATTAGATTAAAAAACCCAGCATTCAAACAGCTACAGACAAGGAAAAAAAAGCAACACTTGAAAAATGCAGAGTAGCTCTTATAGCTATTAGTTATTCATCAAAAAGCGACGTGAAGTTTAAGCCATTGGTTTTAATCCGATGACCTCTTCTAATGAAGGCCCAGGGCTGAAACGTCATGTGATAATGAACGAACAGAGCTATATTTATCTACATAGCATGTGTTGCAACTACTTTTTTCCTGCTGTAGGATGAGAGCATTCAAACAGAGGAGACAAACAACTACTTTTGTACAGCTTTTTCTCCCCCAAGGAAATTTAAAAAATGAGACTTTTTGGACTAAATGGATGTAAAAATGTATCAGATACAGTAAATATGAGTTTTTGTTTTAAGATAGACTTTGAAAAATGTCAACCAGTCCTTTCAAATGAGGTCTGGCTGATTTAATTAAATTTTTTTTGTCCAAAGTGACCTACATATTTTCCCTAATATACACACACCGGCTGCAATTTGAGGTTCAGTAACTTGCTTAAGGACTCTTTGACATGTGGACAGGAAGATATGAGACTACCAACCCTACAATTAATCTTGCATCCAACCCACTCTACCACCTAAACTTATTAAACTTAGTTGATCAACAGAAAATTGATCTGCTACTATTTCATTTTAGTCATTTTTTCAAGCATAAATGTCAAATATTTATGTGTCCCAGCTTCTCACATGTGAGAACTTGCTGCTTTTCCTTGTCTTACACTATAATCAATTTAATATCTTTGGGTTTTAGACTGTTGGCTGCACTAAAAAAGCCATTTGAGGACAGCCAACGTGTGCTAAAAGGGCTATAGCTCACACACAGTCCTTACTATATTGACGTAAAACTACTCAAATTAAAGCTGAGACACTTTAGAGCCTGGAAAACAAGATATATCTAACTGTCGAAATACTGCATATACATTTACTTATGTATGATCTCTCTACCGTATATCCTCCTACATTAGTCCTCTGATTTAATGCTTTGTTGTCTGATGTACAGTGTCGTTGACTATCATGAAAAGGACCAAACAAACAAAATATTTAATCATTATTTTATCACAACATCTATCTGTATTTCCAAGCAGTAAAAATAAACCCAGTGACACACAGGGGAACCATGTAGCGCTGTGCCGGTGATATAAATGTAGAAATATAGAACAGTAGGCAGAGCCAGCTGCCTTGGACAGGACTTCTCCATTAAATCTGCAGTTAAAAATGAATGGCTCTGGCATTTAGATGCTTTCGCTGCACTGTGTGCCCAGCCGGCAATAGCGACAGTCCACGGTTGGAGCACTTTAACTCCCTTTTCTGCTCCCCTGGTTTTCGCTTGTACTGAGTAAGGGCTGCCCCTTTGTCCTGTGTAAGTTTACACAAGGCTTATTGCACATGAAGAAAGAAAAAAAAACATCTCTTTAAAGGAAGGATGAAAGAATAACAAAGTAGGCCATACCGTTCTAAAAGCAGCGGAGAACAAAGATGGCCAAATATAATACAAAATACAATTAAATTCTACAATTTTGTGCATGAATAAACTACCCATTCCTATTAATAAGATTCTGTCATTAAATATTTCAGCTTCAGAAAGATTACATGGTTAATTTTGGTGCATATACAATGAAATAACAACATAAAAAAGCAAAAATAGAACAGATGTCACTTATTATTATGCAGGAAAAGCATCCTCAATGGTCAATAATTACGCTGCTATCTATTTAAGGAAACTGCAATTACCCCCTTGCAGCAGGTGATATAACAGACAGCTTCGATACAGGCACCTATTCAAACTTAGTTCAGTGTTTCTAATTGTTTTCTATAAATTATTCAGGATGCACTTCAGCTCGCCCTCAAGGCTTTTTGGAGTCCGACCACAGCTGAAGAAAACTTCAAAGGGGTTTAATAATGTTCTGTACTAACACAGCGGGCTGTGCTGTGCCCTCGCCACTCACTAAACCAAAGATGTATTAGTCAAGTAAAAAATGAGAATTCAGATGGGAGAACAAATGGAGGAGTACTCACCTGCATGAGGGTCTGAGAGTAGATGGTGGCATTGGGAGGATGCAAGCACAGAAGAAGGAAAGAGAATTAAGAGTTAGGACCACCAAAGACAAATTTAAAAGCAGATTTAAGTGGGGATAAAACAATAATCCTTCAGGTTGAATGCACCTCCTGCTCACTGGCCTTCCAGCAATGAAGCTTCAGTGCGTGTGTAAAACAAAAAACATCAATCGTCTGACACCACAATATTTTAATACCATGCAAATTTCAATGTGGTTTCAACGACGGACCTTGTTTATTTACTACTACATGTCCCTTGCTGATGTAGAGTGTGGCGTATGAAGCTTAGTGTCTAACAGCTCTGGCAAAAACAGATCAATAACTGTCCCCACATTTGACCCAGCCCTTCCCCGTGGCTCTATCCACAGCACAGACCGCAGCGCCCGGAGGGAGAGCGTTGACCGGCGCTGTCTGACAGATGGTCACTGATCCTGGGGTACAGAAGAGCCAGACATCGGCCTACTGAAAACACTGCTCTCTGAATTATTTAGTAAAGAGATGCCAGACAGGGAGTGCACCCGATATTTATGGAGTCCATTTTAGATACTCCTAGAGAAAACATGCAATATGCAAACAGAGACTGTTTTAAATGTGTAAAAATAGCAAAATTCTGGTGAAATATGTGGTGATGAATTATTAAGGACATAATTATAAGAGTCTACAGCCATGCTATCTGTATTTTTGAAGCTGTACTGTTTACCATCAGATGTTTACCATCTTAGTTTAGCATGTTAGCATGCTAACATTTGCTAATTAGCAGACCAATTTTACCAAATCATAGCGTTCTTCCTTATGGATTTGCATGATATAGTGCGACATGCTTAATTAACACCACATTTGAAAAGGAAAGTTTTCTTGTGCGTATCCCTGCTGTAGTTTTCACATGTTAGGTTGTTACATCGTAATGTTAAATTATTAAGAGATGAAAATACAACAACCAGTCCTATACAATCACATAACACTTCTTCTTCTTATTATTATTTTTTACTAAAGCTAGCACGGTTAAAAAGATGAAGATAAACAAGTTTATAGCTGTGCTAGCAGCTCTGTGAAGCTGTTCTGTACTTAGTTAAATGCTAATGTTAGTAAGCTAACATGCCCACAATGACAATGCTAACACGCTGGTTTTTAGCAGGTATAATGTTTACCATATTGACTAAATTAGTTTAGTGTGTTAGCATGCTAACATTAGCTAATTAACATTGAACACAAAATACAGCTGAGGCTACAGCAATTGGACAAATTGAGGTATAACCTGATGATGGTGCAAGTTAAGGGATCTCCACAATTATTACACTTCATCCTGAGGGGGAAAGGAGTGTGTGTACTAGAGCCCGATATCAGCTCATTGCAGATATATAGTTTCGATATATGTCAGCCAATAAATGACAAGAAATTAAACTACAGAAATGCCAAAGATATGTTTTGAAACAATGTCATCATTCTATAGTTTGTCCAACAGAGAAGTGATCAGTTTACTTTTCAACTGAAAACGTCCTGCCCAGTAGGTTTCTTGGTCGCAATTATCAAAAAAAATTATTCATAGGTTGTGTATACAAAATAAGTATCAGCAGATTTATTATTGTTGAATTTTTTTAAACCACAATATTATTATCAACATCAAAAATCCAGTATTGGTTGTGCTATAGCTTGCACCAAATTTCATCAAACTCAAAACCACAAATGTGGTGCTAGAGAAAAAGTCAGGGGATCATCAAAGTCGGCGGGATTCATCCTTTGGGGACCATGAATGTCTTTGCAAAATGTCATCTTGATCCATCCAATGATTGTTGAGATAGATATGTCAGTCTGGACCAAAGTGGTGGACAAACCAACTAACCAAGTCCAAAATCACCACACTGATAGCATGGCTAAACATGCTCAATAAACCATAAACTCAGCACTTTACTGGACTAAAAGCACACTGTGGCTCGTGCTAAAGCATCAGCACATATTCAGTAGTTAATGTGCTGACTGTTACCATCTACAGCAGACAACAGCGGGATTAATATCTCTTAAAAACACTTAATCCCACCTGATTTAATGCTTTAAGCAATGCCTAAACTTTGTTAGGGAGATTAATCAAACACTTCTGAGCTGCCCAGGTCTAATCCCTCCCCAGTCACAACAGATGCACTTATCCAAGTAGCAGACTGGATCTTAGAGGTGTGATGTGAGCACATTCACACCCTGTCAGATTCTCAGTATCAGCCTGCCAGCCTAATAGACAAAAGAAAGATTCTTAAGGGTCAAAACATGCATCCAAACCTGATAAATCCTTAACTGAAAGAAATAACTGAAGCCACATTTTTTTAAAAATTGGTCGAACTGATAAAATAAGAACTCACCCTTTGCTGAATAGTTGCATGTTTATGCTCCATTTCCCTCTTCTCCATGGCTGAATCAATCACCAGCTGATCCAGCTGAAAGTCAGTTCCCACGAACAAAAATGATAAACAAGATCACTGTTTCTGAAGAGACATTTAGCCAAAAGTACATCCAGTGAAACTCTTCATTACATATTTAGTAAAGACACTGTGAGAGCTGAAGTGATTCAGAGCAACTGAATGTAACACAGCGGCAAACACAGGCTAAGCCCGCAATGACACGTTAGGTCAGTGTTTGGTACTGAAGCATTGATTCAGTTTTCCTGCAGCAGTCAATCTGCTGTGACAAACAAGTTAGCCCACAATAACATGTGTACACAACAGCTAAGGATAACATGTTGTTTTTTTTTTTTTTATGAGTCACAAATTAAATGTATGCAAACAGGAAGCTTTTTATTAGGTACAGAAGCCTCAAAATAGAAAGTAAGTATCACAATGTATAATTAAAATGAGGAATTATGCAACTGTCCCTTGTCGATAATTCAAATGAGGATCAAACCTCTTCCAATCAAGATGGAAAGCCTGGGGAAATGACACAGGCCCACTGATGGAGCATAAGCTAAGTGATGATGATAAAGATATTAATTTTTAAGATATTTAAAATAACGGTTTCTGCGCATGCCACATATCTGCAACTTCCTTGGTTCAAGTCCAGCAAGCGTTGCGTGTTATATCCATCTCACTCTGCCCTTGTTTCCTTCTTCCATCTTTGCCAGTAACCTTCCAATAAAGGCAAAAAGTACCAAAAAAAATCTTAAAAAAAGATGTTTAACTGACCTCAGCAGCCAGTTTCTTCATGTACGGGTCAATCTCATCCAGCAGGTTGTAGCCCTGCTGGAACAGCGAGTACTGGGCGTGCATGAATGACAGCATCTGGACCAGAGAGAGAGGCAGTTGCAGGTAGAATATAGAACACAGATGCTCTTGAAGGTATTATGTGTTTTTTGTATACTTTGCATTAGGAGACACAATGCTTACAGCATCTAGGATCTCAAATTTCTTCTTCGCCTGGAGGACGTTGATCTGCAGGAAAGACAAATAGAAATGTGTTTATAAATGAACACTGGACACTCTGGAGTATTAATTATCTGTTTGATTATATCTATATCAACACATCATCACGTCATACAGTATAAAGTACATGACACCCATTAAATGTTGAGACAACTCCCTCTTGTGGACAGTATTTTCTTTTTCTAACTGTGGCACCATCAAGTTTAGTTTGAATCAACTCTAACAAAGGCAAAACTTGTAACTGAACTTGTAACTGAACTCGTACCTCTCTTCCCAGGTTCTGAAATAAAACTAGGTCAGTTTCATATAAATTTTGTAACACCCAATACATTTAAAAGTTTAAAAGTCCTACATAACATATGCCACACAGATGTTTTTGTTTGCTGATACTAACTGAACTCTTTGTAGAAAAGAAAATGAATCATTCACATGTTTTCAGTTATAACCTCAGAGCCAAATTTGGTTCAAAAATAAACATAATTTTAAACTTAATATCAGCAGCTAGCAGCTAGCGTTAGTGTCAGCTCCACCCTCTCGTCCAAATATGGTCACTTCTGGCTCAAAAAATCCAAGATGGCGATGGTCAAAATGCCAACTCGAGGCTTCAAAAGTCCACAAGCCAGCGGGTGATGTCACGGTGGCTACGTCCATTATTTTTTACAGTCTATGGCGTGAATGCAACTTTGAACACACATTTTTTTTCCCTTTATACTCCACTTTGCGCTGTTTCTTTAATGTAACTGTCCCATAACTTGTTGTATGAACTCCATTTAGTCCTTGTGGCGTTTCATATTCATATTGCATTGTATATCTTAACTGATGCAAAACTAAATGACATTTTGTGCTACATTTAAGAGGTCACATACATATAGCGCATTACCCGACCTTTTCTGCCTCGAGACACTTTCAATTAAGACTCAAAAGGGTAAGCTGTCTGAGAGTAGAAAGAGGGCACGGCCATCACACTGCGATCACACTGAATCAGTCTCTTTGTTCCCACAGGCAGTTGTGGATAGGAGGTTACAACTTGTGGGTAAAATAAACCCCTTGCTGCATATGAACAAAGTGAAGAATGTGTCACACAGGCAGACGTACAGACGCAGACATCGCTGCAGGGTAAAGAGCTACGTCACAGTCGCTCCCCGATTCTTCTCATAATATATAAACAAATGTGAATACGTTATTTGAATATGAACAGATTGTAGATGTCTTGTATTCTGTTTGGTACAAGATATAATCTTGTGTTGGCTATTCATTTTACTTTGGATTGATTCTGAATTTTCCTTTAGGTATCATATTGATTTTATGATAAAACACAAGCCAGCTTCAGAATATTACCTTCATCCTTTAGATGTAGTTTAACATTAATATCTTCATATTTGTTTGGAGGTGACCTTATTGGACACATCATTGTTTCATATATGATACACTTAACTAGTTATCATTTAACACTCAGCTTTTTTAAGAGAAATATTGGCCCAGAGCAACTCTTATTTTTATTTTCCTCATGTTAAAACCTCCTGATCTTTTTCCACTGCTCATTTCCACCTTGATCCTTAACAGTCACACTACTTTTCTTAAAGACTCAGTTTAGACTTAAAATATGAATCTTGCTTCATTATTTACATTTACATGTATTCATTTGGCAGACACTTTTGTTCAAAGCAATTTAGGTACATTTATTTTCTCAATTTATTGATTAGTCGTTGTGTCAGTAAACATGTCAATCACTGATTCCCTCAAATGTTGTTTTGTCCCGACCAACAATCCACAACCCAAAGATATTCAGTTTACTCTAATAGAAGACTACCAGAAAGTATTCACATTTAACAATGTGGAACCAGAGAATTTTGGTATTTTTTCTTAAGAAACACTGGCAAATCTAGACTACTTCTAACAATTTCCAGTGTGGAGACCATCCACCTCTAGTATAAATCCCACAACAGATATTTTATCAACAGATACAGATACGGATAATAACTTTGATTTACACCTCTTCTGTCCAGATCTTTATGTCTCTGTCAGGCAGTTGAATATATAAAATTGTACCTTTGGGAACATATGTTCTCAAACAAGAAGGTGCTCAGTTGCAACTGAAGTTTTCTTTAATAAAACACTGCAAACTAGACAACGACAGGAAGAGTCATTTTTCTGACCTGTAGAACGTAGTCCAGAGCGAGGTGTCTGAAGCACTTGCGGGTGATGCTGAGCGAGCTGGTGGCTTCTTCTACCTCGTGAGGCTTGTTCCTCGGAGCCTGAGCGTTCTTCACTTGGGCGATCTCCATATCCTCACGCACCCTATCAAAGTGCTTCTTGGTCTCCTTGAACTTCCGTACATCCCTGACAAACAGGTGAATACAGAAACTTTATTCTGGATCACAAACAAACTGAAATTCAGTTCAAGACATATGGGGATTACAGATTTTAAGATATTTAAAGCCACCACAAAGTCAATGTGAGACTACAAGTAACCTACTTTAGCTGGATTGTTCAGGACATTCATGTGACAACATATCTGGGCTGCAAAAAGTTGTACTCGGTTTAATAATTAAAAGGCTTGCAGGGGAAACAAGAGTATGTTTGCCTTTTAAAGGGTATGGACTTTGGGTTTTTCTACAAGTGCTGAATTTTTCATACACCTCAAGTTCTGCAGAGACACCTTGCTGAAGCATCATGAATCATAGGTTTACTCACTCTTTCACAAAGTTGTGCAACTGCTGCTTTACAGACCGCTGAGCTTGATCAAACAGTATCTGAAACAGATGAAAAGAAGACCTTGATTATTATTGATGAGGAAGATTATGAAGACCTTGTACACCTGGAGCTGAAAAACATGGTCAAAACATCCTACACTGCTAGTGCTGAACTGCTATTATTGTGTTACAAATCCTAGGAAGAAATGGTTTTGTTTATCCATGAATGTATCAAATCTACAGCTGAAATTATTCATCAATTGAAGGAAAATTAATTGTCAACTGTTAATATTCCATTGAACAAGTCATTTTTAAGCAAAAATGCCAAAAAATACCTAGTTCCAGCTTCTCAAATGGGAAGATTTACTACTCTTAGTTTTATTAGACAGCAAACTGAAAATCTTTGGATTTCAAAGTGCTGGTCAGAAAAAAAGAATTAATTTGAAGACGTCAACTTGGGCTTTAGCAAACTGTGCTAGGCATTTCTAACAATTTTCTGACATTTTATATTTAATTAATCAAGAAAATAAGTTGGGTATAACATAAATTAGATATAAAAAGCTGTAGTTCACTGTTTGCTTATTATCTGTATTATTAAACCAATATGGCACAAAATATTGAAATTAATAACTACCGCCAGTAGGGCTGCAACAAACAACTCTTTCCATTATCAGTTAATCTTCCAATTATTTTCTCGATTAAAACTTTGGTCCAAAAAATATCAGAATATTGTGAAAAATGCAAATCCTAGTTGGCCGGAGTCAAAGGTGATGTATTCAAGGGTCTCATTTTGTCCGACCAATAGACCAAAACCCAAAGATATTCTGTTTACTATCAAGTTTGACAGAGAAAAGCAAAAAATCCTCACACTGTAGAAGCTAAAACCAGCATGTTTGCTAGAAAAATAACTTAGACGATTAAACGATCATAAAATTTGCTGCCATTTCATTTTCTGTTGACTCCAAACGTCTCAAATGCATTCTGACATGTCCCAATCTGAATAATAAAGACTTTTGGAGGGAAAACAAAAGTGGGCTTCTCTCAATACACCTGCAATGTATTTGTAACCAACAGAGGGCGACAGAGCACAGCTTTTTTTTCCCCCCCCTCCACATGATGCATGCAGATGATGCAAATTAGCCCTTAATGCCTGTTGGAATGAATGGAGGAGGAATGTCACTCAGACTCGTACACACCCGCTTTAACACAATAACACACTGCCTTCAGTTAGATGTTTTAAATTCAAGTTCCCTCCTCTTTTCTTTCACACACTGAGCACATCCTCTGTGATCGTTCCTGCTATGCTGCCGCCGCCACTGCTGCTGCTGCTGCTAAATAGGTCACTCGGGCAGAGAGGGAGGGAGGAAGTGAGTGAAAGGGAGGAGAGGAGAGGAGGTTTTTGGTACAATGTGACACTGCAGACTCTGCATCCAATGCAGGGTGCAAACCCCCCCCCCTCTCAGACAAACTGTCAGAGCCTGCGTGCTATCACCATAACTGAGCAGTTAGATTTAAGGGGTTTGCGTCCTCATGCACCCTGCCTGAATAATTGGATATATAACTGTGTGTGTGGATTAGAAGATTTGACTTTGCAAAGGCCTATAAAACTGGGCTTATGGGTGTTTTAACTCTGGGATTACAAGAGTTGATGAAGAATGAGACACTTCTCTCTATTGATGCCACAATAGGCGTTGTACAGAGTGAGCCAACAATCAGCATAACACTTGAAAAAACAGATTGAAAAATAAAAATATGGCTGTGATGGAAGTGGTCAGTTTTACTGTATTCATGCCACCACCTTTAAGAGAGACATGTTTGTTTTGATGGCGGGTTAAAGCTAAATTTTACAGCTCTATAAACTCACTGGGTCCAAGTGAGTGTGAGAGTGATGCTACAAAGCAGCCGTGCCATTCTGTTTTTTGCTTTGTGAATCTGCCATCACATCAGAAACAATCGACTCTACTGTATGTGATCACAGAACAAAGAAAATCCCTCCGATCCTGCACCAGACGCTGTCTTATCCAACTCGGGAGTAACACACAAACAGGTGAGCCAACCTTTCTAGTCAAGTTAATAAACCGCTTTTAATGGCTTCTCGCAAAGTGTCATGTTCAAAGGCCGCCCCGGTCTGACTGCAAATCACTCGGGGTCTGATTGTGCATGTGCGGTCAATCTGTTTTCCTGGATCCTGTTTAAAAAGCTGTTAGAAAAACTGCAAGTGAGAGCTGGAATCTTGTGCCATCGAACGCTCCCACAAACTGCAGTGACTCAAAACAAAATCAGCAGTGCAGCAGTGTGCAGCGGTCATAAACACTCGGGTGTAACGTTGGGTTGCAGACAGGACTGAGGTGGACGATGGCTCAGTGTAAAAAACCACAGTCTTTAAAAGCTGTCAAGTCAACAAGCACACTGCCATGTTGTTTGTGTGTCTTTGTGTGTGTGTGTGTGAGTGGTGGCAGGAAAACTGCTGTGAGACTTCCTGGTTCTGGGGGTAGCAGTCAGCCGTTAGCATTCCTGTGCTGCTTTGTGGCAAGTTGACACCCTATTTTCATTGGACCAAGATGCTACAGGTTGTCTCTGTAGGGTCTGATGTGACTGACAGTGAGGAGGGCAGAATTAACAATACATAACTAAATGTATTCAATAAGACTAAAGGGATGATGACACTAATGGGGAGGGTGATGTCGGTCAGATGGTCTGTCAGTCCGATGGTTTGTGAAATATCTTGGCAAATATTGAATAAGTTGCCATGGAATATTACATAAAGGCATTCATGGTCGCCAAAGGTTCGTGCCAAGTGAGTAAAAGTTAAGTAAGTAAGTAAAAACCCATTTATCAGGCACGTCAGTTGACAGGTTACCTAAAAAAAACAAATTCCCATCAATTTAAGCTGCTCTTTGACCTTAAAAGTAGCGTGTGAAGTTTTTGACAGCAAATCGCTATTGAGCAAGTGGTTCCATGTGGGCATAGTATATGTCATATAATGCATATATGTATATACACTCTCTCCTTTTAGCTCAGTTTTTGGCGTGAAAGTAAACCAAAATGGTAAAGTCGAGAGTCAGAAAACCAAAACAACAAGCTGAGAGACGCTGAGTCGGCTGATAATTCTCTACCCTATCGACCCTTTTCACATTATACTTAGGCTAGTTATTTGATGTATTGTTATTATATAAAATTTACTATAAAAACATTGATTATAGCTGCTTTAACACTGTGCTCATTACAGGCTCTTTTTGTGGCTACAGACTTTTATTGAAATGAGATCACTCTGGACTTGAAATCTCAGCAGTTACTGGATATCATAACTTTTTATTGTCATATTTGATATACAGGCCAACATACTTATTGGAGTTTGAACAAAGAAAAACAGTCAATCATGTAAGTACGTGAAAAACTAAGTAAGGAAGGAAGGCCGGAAGGAATATCTGGCACATCTTCATTGACCTGATACCAGAACTGAGGAATGAGACCGCCACAAACACCATCACAATGGACTACTGTACTGGCTGTCTAGTTTGCTAATTTCCCTGTTATTCCACCGGCATGTCGGGGCACATAATGATGTAATGAAAGCAGTCAAAGCAATTATCTTTAGCCCAGTCGGTGCTCATCCCAGCACAAGAGAAAGCGCATCTGTCAAACAGATATAACATATCATAGTGTGGCAAGAAACATGTTTTTAGACTTTATCCGGGAGGGATGACTGATCGTACTTCCAGTGAATTGTATTCCTTTATTCTGACAGATGTTTCTAATCTTTAATCCACTTCAAAAACACTTGACCGAATATAATTCAACTGCACCACAAACTACAGCCTCCAAAATAACTGTTGAGTTGAATCTAGGGCTGCAACTGACAATTATTTTCATTGTTGATTAATCTATTGATTATTTTCTTGACTAATCGATCAGTCGCTTGGTCTATAAAATGCCTGAAAATGGTGAAAACTGTCAATCACTGTTTCCCAAAACCCAAGGTGTTGTCCTCAAATGAATTGTTTTGTCCCGACCAACAGTCCACAACCAAAAGATATTCAGTTAACTGTCATAGAGGACTAAAGAAACCAGAAAATATTCATACTTGAGAAACTGGAATCAGAAAATTTGGATATTTTTGCTTAAAAAAATGGAAATGGGAATTTCTCATATTCCAATTCTTCAACGGCATCAAGATTTCAGATCGTTTGTATATTCCCATCTGTAGCTGTTTTTACATGTGTTGTTCACGTTGTCGCATGCTTCAGATCAGATTCAGGCTCAAACATGTACCGCTGTATTTGAGAAGTTTCCATTTTGAATAAAGAACGAGAAAAAGAAGTGAAGTCCAATTACTACTGTTTGTTTATGTTGCCTCCTGAACTGGTGAGCTGGCCAATCAGAATAGAGTGAGTTCATCAGGAGCCTTAAAGAGACAGGAGCTGAAACGGCCTGTTTCAGACAGAGGCTGAACTGAGGGGCTGCATGAAAGCCCAGTATAAGATAAATAAGAAGTTTTTTGAACTGTAAATCATGCAAAGATATTCCAGTAGAGCCCCAGAATATAAATATAGACCTGGAAATATGCATGATACGTGCCCTTTAAGAAGAAGGGTGCTGCAGAGCAAAACAAATGAAAGTATTTTAAGGAATACAATAACAACAACAAAGTGTTAGGAAACATAAGGACTGAAATCTGTATGTGTGTGTTCCTTTGAAGACACATTTTCATATATTTTTATTTTTATCAACAAAGGACGCAGTTATGCCCTGTAGGGAATGATAAGGGTTGCAGTTGTAGACATAACTGCCTTCCTACTGTGTCTTGTTTTGTTTTCCAGTTGCCAAATATAACCAGGAGACAGTAGCGTTGGCATCCCACATGGGAATTCACTCCTTCAGTGCATACAGCCTACTGCCCGAGCATACTTATTCTATTCAAATGCATTAAAATCAGGGGAATATTGTATGCCACAGAAACTATATTTGAAAACCATATGTAACTGCAATCTAAATTATTTCATCCAAACATGTTTTCTCCCCCATCTACCGAAATCCCACCAGCACCTATGTAATTTATAATCCCTTATGTGAATATGGTTTTCAATGCATAAAGACTTGGCAGCTCAGATGTTCGTCTCTCTTCGCATCCATGTGTCAGTCTCCGCTCATTTTTAATGGATGTTCAGAGAGTCAAACATGAGTCAATAATTTATTGAGTATTCATATGGAGTTTCATGCTTGAATTAAACAGAGAAAATGTTGGCCTGATTCTGTTGATGCCTGTTCCTGTCCTGAAAGAAAAATCTATTGTGAAATCTTTGGACGCGCGGGCTCCGAGCTGAAGTAAAAGGAGCTATACTTGGCTTGACATTCATACAAACAGAGCCTGCTTGTTCTGTTGTGTGGTGTTGGACTGGCAAGAGAGGAAATGGAGGGAAGAAAGGGCCAAGACTCTTTTCTGCTTTTCTTGGACGTGTGTGTTTGCTTGTCTGAGCTCATGTTCACGTATATGCTCAAACATATGTGCAGTTTGTGTTTATTTTATGGGTTTTAAAGGCATCTGAGCATGGCAGCAACAAGGGCAGTTGGCACTCAGCGGCCCCATTTGTACGGTGCCATTTAATATTCTGGAGTGTCTGCAGCGAAGGGTAAGCACAGCGGCAGCTGCGAGGCAAAGCATGCACACAGAGGGACATCCGTCATGACTGGCAGATATAACCATCATCATTTCTTATTCATCGGAGCCCTGCCGGAGTCCCTCAGCTACGGGAGCGCCACACAGTCAACTGCACACGGTGTCATTCCTGATTAAAATAGGAATATGTAAAAGACGCCAACAGAAAAAAATTACTGCATCAGCTAATGAAACTGCAGTTACAAAGCTCTCCTCACTGTAATCAGGTCACTTCACAGGTTTTTCATCTCAAGGGAATCCCTCTTGTCAGTCACACTGCTCTGTTCTGCTTTTACATCAAAGTAACACAGAAAACTTTTGAGAGCCAATCATATTAATGTCCAGTCAGGCTCTTGGCTCTGATGGACTGGAGAGAGGGAGAGGGGGAAACAGGAGGTTGAAAACCCAGCTGAGCTTTCAGTGGACAGGCCAGCTGATCTCAAGCCAAACCTTGCTCTCTTCTGGTCTCTAAAGTGTGACATACTGAACCAGACAAACAGGGGAATCTGTCAGTCTGACAGAAACGCTGACAGAATGACCAGAGGTGCTTTTGACTGAAGCTGGCAAGCAGTGGACACAAGCATGTAATCCTAAAACTGCCAAAATGTAAATGGTATGTTTTTTTTGGTATATGCCCAATATATAGTAGGTTTAAAGATCAGTAGTTCTCAAATATTATTATGTCAAGGACTGTAGATCAGTATTTCATCAGATTTTTTTAACAGATTTTGTACCAAATTGTGAGTTGGATGCAGGATAATTAAGGTTGAGTTTGTTAGGTACACCTAAAAACAAATGCAGTCTTATACAACAGCTCTGTAATAAAGCCCACCTCCTGGAGGGCTATAAATAAATATTAATTTGAAACTGTTTTAGAGATGTGTTGATTTAACCTTATGCTTATTTTGGAGGCTGCAGTTTGTGGTGCTGATATTTTTATTGTGTTATACTGAGAGTAATGTCTAATATTCAGTTTACTCTCAGTGGTATAAATGGACTCTCCTCAGGGTCCTTTAAGGTGCTACCAGCCAGGAACAAAAATTGATAGAATTCACAAATAGGTTGCACGAGGGCTCACAAATGTTCTTCTTGCATTTAACATTTTGGGAAATATGCTTATTTTATTTCATGCAGAGAGTTAGAAGAGAATATCAATACTACTCTCATGTGTGTGCGGTAAATATGAAGCTGGAGCCAGAAACTGGTTAGCTTAGCATAAAAGACTGGAAACAGGGGAAAACAGCTAGCGTAGCTCCGTCCAAAGGTAACAAAACCCACCTACCAGCAACTTTACAGCTTACTGTTTAACAAAATATATCTTGTTTGGTTTAATCCACACAAACACTGAAGAATAATTTTTTTGGCATTACAAGAGGTTATGCAATAGACTACTTCTTAGTGGGGAGCAGTCATTTTATGAAGTCGTGTCATCACCATGAGGTTGCCAGGCAACCGATGAAGACTCCAGGACTCCTGGCCAAGAAGTAGTCCAGCACATAATTCCCCCCCATAACACCATAAATTCTTCACTTTGGTTTTTGTGCAGATTAAACTTAAAAAACATGTTAATTAGTGAGCCGGGCTAGCTGTTTCCCCCCGTTTCCAGTCTTTATGCTAAGCTAACCTCTCCTGGCTGTAGCTTGGTGGTACTGAATGGTATCAATCCTCTCTTCTCACTCTAAAGCGAATAAGATTTCCCAAACTATTCCTTTAAATCAATTAGTAGCTTAAAAGAAACTAAATTCCCGATGGAGGTTAATGAGTTTTTGCCCTACTTATTTGTGAAATCTACATAAATTATGTTGATCAGAGGTTTCTGTGCCGCTTCTCTGTCACTGTCAACAAACTCAATGCAGCACAACAATTCAGCAAAAGCCCACAGGATGTCATGTGCGTGACACCATGTCTTTGATCTGTCTTTTGGCACTGAAGCACCAGATCATGACAAAGTTTTCCTTTGTAGTTACAACATTAACTCATCACCACAGCGACTCTGACAGAAAATCCACACACATTTACTGCATCAGACAAGAGCACACTATTGTATGGCCACAAGTTATCGACACCAATGTCATCGACAGTCACATGCACATAGATGCCTGGCCATATGTGACATGTCAAGGTTGTACAGGGTTACTACTGTCCACCGGCTAAAGCTAATCCACGCTTGCCTGAGCGACCCGGGCCATTAACCCTCCATTAGTAATACTGACCTCTCTCTCCACCAATGGATAGAGAGTGATTGGGGTGAAGGGAGTGGCTGATTTGCGATGACACATCTTTGTTGCTTTAGAAAGGAATGTGATCTATACACACACACACACACTCACACTGCACTTTACAGCACCGTCAAGCATGCAACGGGTTCAAGCTAATGGACTTCAAAGGGCTTCAGAGGGGCAGGATGGGGGCAGGGGGTCAGGAGCCTTAAAGGCAGGGAGGGGAAACGACACAGCAGTAAAGCACATGCTCTGTTAAATGTCAGCAGACAGATGTGGATAAAGAAAATACAGTAACAAAGATGGGAATAAGGAGACTATTACTTTACTGTTATTCAAGGTTGTGATTCTCAGGAATTTTATGAGGTTTTAAAATACTTGTAGATAACTTTTTGAAAACAGAAAATTACACAAATGGCTAGTAATAAGGCACCCTTTATAACGGGTTCATAAGTTGTAACTAATGGCTTTATTAATAGCTAATAAGTAGTTTAATAATGCTTTATAGATGAATGCGGGTTGCAGGCAGAAGTAGCAAAGTCGTCATTATTACTAACACTGTAATTTATGTGAAAGGATCTCACTGTTTGGGTGCTTTTGCTAAGAAATATGTCCAAGAGATCCTGTAAAAGCAGTAATATGTTGGAAATATAGTCATCATATGCCATTAAAATACAGGTTATAATCTACTGAATTTAACTTTTCAGTGAAATTTAGTCCAGTTTTTACAGACAGCTCTTTACTGTGCTATTATTATCACCTGCTATACAAAGAAACTGACTCTTTGGAAAAGACAAGAGTGATCGTCTTACATGGGGTTGATGGTGAGCTGCCTGTTAGCTAGGTACTACAGTACTTTTACATTATCATGTGTTTCCGCTTTTTTTTTTTTAGCTTAAATTATGATTTTATTCTGATTAAAATGACAGAAGCTCATAAACTAGCTAGTAGCTCCTGCTGAGTTAAATTAGCCGCTACACACAGCACTTTAACATCCACACTATGGAGGCTATGTTCATGTTATTTTTTCATAAAGCCTGGTTCCCAATTAATTTAATGTTTATAGACTGAATAACTTCCACATTCACACAGACTATCTTCATCTGTCGGAGGGGGCGACAGCTGACCGTGATTAACCCAAACATCTCTGCTTTCAATATCAGTGTACGTGTGTTCAGTTCCCATCAGCCATCGTAGCAATGGGGCGACGCTCGAGAGTGCAACACATAAATCAGCTGCCGGATTTGTCTATAGATCAGTTATAAGGCATGAAAAAGAGCTGGTAAAACTGGATTTTGACTTATTAATAGCTTATTAAGACTTAAAACTGCAAATTCCATGATTAAAAGCCTTTATTAATGACTTATTAACCTGTATATCTTGTTTTTAACTGTAAGCACAAATTATATGTTTGTGATTTAAAACAAACTCAGGCTCTACAAACAAAGACATCAGAGAGGACAAGCAATAAATTTGGAGCAGATATGAGGAAAGAATACACAACATTTTTGGAGTTAAATAAATAATTTGGGACCAAAATGCTTTGAAGAAATTCCTGTGCAGGTTTGGTGTGAAGAAGAAACATCATTGGATTTGATTAAGATATTAAATGAACTTCTTAGGACAAAATTAAAACTTCTGACAATGAGTTTTATGAACATAAACTATGATGTTTGACGAGGGAACATGTGACGCAGTACCCCCAAAGTAATGATTATTTAAATAGAGACCCAAGTAGAGAAGAAGTGAAGGAGAAAAAAGGATATTTTTCACGACCTGGCAACCCCAAATTTGTTCTTATTAATTGCTCATAACTGATCCATAAAGCATTAGTAAATAATTGATTAGCCATTACTAACGTCATTAGTTACAATTAATAATCTCTTTATAAAAAGGTGCCTTGCTAGTATGTGGTACCGCCTTTAATGAACCATACAATATGATATAAAGCCACCTTAGAACGACAGAGGAAGGGTCTTTTTGTGTCCTCGGTCTCTGCTCTGACTGACAGGTACATTTACATACTGACAGTCACACAGCGACAGACAGACGGATTCAATTATGTGTGAAAGTCAGTTCAAATACAGCTCAGACTGACCCTTGGTGCTCTACTGAGGGGGATATAGGACCCTAGTGAGGCCTTAAATGCCAGTTAATGTCAGCATTTCAAGATGAGATGATTTCATTGTGCTGGTCTGTCTCAATCTACTGTACACTGAGCATATGGGGGACAGACTGCAGAACAGACTCACCATGTGGTAGTTGATGATTTCCTGGAGGCTTTCCCCGCACTTTTCCAGGCACTCCTGCAAACACCATATAACATTTAACCTAGATAATATAAAGAAATATTCTCATAACTGCTACCGTATCTGCATCTAAGGCTGTCATAAAGTAAAAACCAAAATGTATTTGAATTCTAAATGGAAGAAAATGAAATGATCTGCAGTGCTAAAATTAAGTCAAGGCTGGTTAATGTCACTGAGGTGTACTTTTGTGCTCTAGCAGCCTTTTTTTTTTTCCCTTGAACCTTGCACGGGAAAGGGAACTATAATTGCAGGGCTGATTCAGTTCTTTTTTTACAATGGAAACTACAAATACGAACAAGACTTTAATAAGAAACTCTAAATTAGTCATACAGTTAAAGCCAAGACGGCTTTTAATAGTACTTAATGTCAGTAGCAATGAAACTAGTCCAGAGCTGCGGAGACACTGCTACTGCTGCTGCTGCCAGAAGTAAGTTTCCAGGCTTGATCTGATCCTCACTTACTATTCTGTTTGTAATCAGGTTTACTGACACACAGACCTGTAAGGCTAACAGACAAACATGAGGAAAGTCTCCATCCCTGGATACAGTTAACTATAACAATCCTATCCACTGAATGACAGAAAACGATTACAACGTAAGACAATAAAACCACAATAAAGGCTATAATGGATCAAACAGACACTCATCGGAACCTCACCGAGATCATTTCATCCTTCTTGCACTGCTGAGACAGATCCCGGATGCCGTTGACGAAGAGCTTGTTGGCGCTGACATACGCCTTCCCCGCTTCAATCATCCCACTGCATAGCTTCACCAGCTGTGGAGAGAAGAGGAGACACACAATTGAAGGAGATAAAGGAAAATATTGCAGCTTTCATCGACACATCAAATTAATGTCAGTTAAAGGACGGGTTCACAGTTTTTCCAAGTCTGTCTTAAAACAATAGTCTGGTGCCAAATGAACATTGAAAAATAATTTTCTTGCCATAATCATTCCTCCTGTTCATACTGATCATTAGAAGATCCCTTCATGATAATTATCTGAAGCTAATATGAAGCTTCAGCCGTCCAAATGAGTCAAATCAAGTAGATATCTTTAAACGTTGAAGTCTTTTTAGTGCCAAAGTTCCTCTTTTTGTTACTATACTTCCACCAAAGCTCAACAGGGAAACACAAAGGGGGAATTTGATGCTAAAAAGACTGTAAATGTGTCAGATATCCACTTGATATGACTAACTCAGACTGCTGAAGACTCATATAAGCTTCACATCAACTTTTAAATGCATTTTTGCACAAAATGTGGATTTTGGCCTCCATCTCTTACATTGAAAGCACATTTGAAGGGGATCTTTTAATAGCCAGTATGAACAGGAGGAATGATTACAGCGAGCAAAACCTCTGTCAGTGTTCATTCAGGCACCTGACTGTTGTTTTCAGACAGACTTGAAAATTTGTGAACCTATCCTTTAAACTCATATTGTCTCATCATATGGGGGGAAAGGCTGGCTGAGATCAGAGACTCCATGTGACTATCACTTCTGAAGTACTGTCAACGCTCGAAGGCAGCAACTTTTACGGCTGAACAACATCATATGCTCAGGCAAAGCACTCAAATGTTGGCTTCCAGGTCACACTTCTTCTGTTTTCAGCACATTATCACACACGGACCGGGACGATGCCTGTTTGTTGTCTGGTTATCACCTGTGGTTACATACAGTAGACGGTGCATTCTCAAGTGGGGTCCATATGTTAGCCTGTGACATTAGCATGTAAAAGCTACGGAGGCTTAATGTTATCCAGGAATGGAGAATTGATACCAGACACTGATAATTCAACATGTATGTTTTGTGTAAGATTTTGTATCTCGACCACATACTGTAACATGCCGCAGTGAACGCACCACAATATACATTTTCTCTGTGACTCTCAGCGAAATCATTAGAGTCATTAGAGGCCTGTTTTATTTTGCTTCGACCTTCATGAGAGGAAAATTAATTCTTCTTATTTTTCACTCTGTGTTGTAACGCCAGACTTTCTGTTTTTAAGCACCCTTCATCTCCAGCAAAGTCCCATTTCCTCCCAGCTGCTAACCAGACGTGAGTCTGAACTCTTCTGCCCTTTTGTTTAAAGGAATAGTGAGACATTTTGAAAAAAAAAAAAAATGCTTATTCACTTTCTGACAGAAAGCTAGATGAGAAGATTGGTACCATTCTCATGTCTGTACAGTAACCTAGAAACACAATTTAGGGCTGCAACTAACAATTACTTTCATTATCAATTAATCTGTTGATTATTTTCTCAAATTAATCAAAACTACTTTAAAGCCAGGCTAGCGGTTTTCCCTTTGTTTCCAGTCTTTATGCTGAGCTAAAAGTCTCCTGGCTCCTAGCTTCATATTTAGCGCGCAGACAGAGCGGCATCTTCTCATCTAACTCTCGGCAAGAAAGCAAATGAGCCTCATTTCCCAAAATGTCAAACTATTTCCTTATTACCTTAGAAGGAGCTGTGTAGGACTGAGACAGTGCTGGCACTGCTGCGCATTGAAATGGAAATGCCACCTGTTGTTTGACAGTCTCGCCTTGTTACAGACATTGTGTGTCCATACAGAACAACACCCAGTTATTTGTTCCACTGTAAACGTTTAAGAGGACTAAGAGTCTACGGCCATAGCTTCTCTGTGAGGCTGAGGCTAAACGCTAACAACCATAGAGCTGCAATGATTAATTGATTGGTTGCTATCTATTAAATTAATTGCCAACTATTTTGATAATTGATTCATCTTTTTGAGGCTTTTTTGAGGGATTTTTTTCTGATTCCAGCTTCTCAAATGTGAATATTTTCTGGTTTCTTTAGTCTTCTATGACAGTAAACTGAATATCTTTGGGTTGTGGACAAAACAAGACATCTGAGGACGTCATCTTGGGCTCTGGGAAACAGTGATCAACATTTTTCACAATTTTCTGACATTTTATGGACCAAACAACTAATTGATTAATAGGGAAAATAATCAACAGATTAATCAATAATGAAAATAATCGTTAGTTGCAACTAAACATGAGCATGCTAACATCCTCACAATAAAAATGCTAACAAGCTGATTTTTAGCAGGTATATTGTTGACCACGTTTACCACTTTAATTTAGTGTGTTAGCATGCTAACATTTGCTAATTAGCATTAACAAAGTACATCCGATACTAATGGGACTGTCATTAGTTTTGCAGGTATTTGGTTATAAACCAAAAGTATTGGACAAATTAACATTTTGAATTGATGATGGTGCTGGATGTAAAGTCAGGAGATCACTAAAGTCAGTGGTTTTTAATGTCGAATGTCTACAAAATGTCATGGCAATCCATCAGATAGCTGTTGATGGACCAACAGATATTTCCTCCCTCATGTTACGCCCCTAGCACGGCCAAAAATGATCATTTAAAAGCATTTGGCATATATTGTGATATTTAGGTAGGACCCTGCTTTTTTGGTATAACACTTGGGATATTATTTTTTTGCTAATAGAACATTATTAATCTAGACCAACAAATCATTTGAAATACGAACTGAATAGTTTCTCCTTCAATTTTTCCCATTTTCATGATCTAGTTTTAAACGTTTTTAAAGAGAACAGTTTGATTAAGGAATATTGAATATTCAGGGATGACTTTTGACAGGAATATGAACCACAGTGGAGGTTTCCAACACTGATGGCAGTAAGACCACAACTGTCTAATCCTGGTCTCTCGCTGACACATACTGTAATTCAATGTCAAGAGGAACAGATGGACCTGTGACATGAGCATTACAGGCAAAGCATCTGGCTGCCTCATTACAGGCAACTGGATGGTTTGAAAGCCAGAATGATTCAATCTAATGTTTTTCAGAGAGTCCCGGTCTTACTCTGTTGCCACGTTACGTTTCAACAAACCTGCGCTGAACTTCAACAGGGTGACTGAGTGACATTACGCCGTCTAAAAGAGTCCAGACTGCCATAAGTAGAGGTTAGCAATGTTAGCGCTGTGAGATTGGGCACTGCGGAGTAAGGCTGGGAGTAAGTAGCTGTGTATGATGCCAAAGCTGTGACTAATTTCTGTAGCAGCAAGACATGACTTACCTGCAATTATCTCCAAATCAGTAACAGACTCATAATTAAATATACTTAGAACTGGCAACTTAGGCGGTAGAGGCAAAAGTTTGAAGTGTAAGGGTCCTGTTGAGGTGCACTATGTGCCGTAGCAGTAATAGTAGTAAATAAATGATAAAAAATAAACAACGCTAGTAGTGCTGATTGCAGAGCATCCTCAGTGTTTTCAGTCTATTATGTTCACTTGTATTTCCACCACAATATCAACTCACTGTTGTGTATTTTACATACAGTGTCCATACCTTTCATTTATAATTTAAATATTCTGACCCAGTACCAAGATGGTATGCGCCCATGAAAATGCAAAAGATTTCAAGTTGATACTGTGAAATTATTTGGAGTATAGAAGCCAACTTTTTTTTATTTTTAGCAAATGTTAAAACCCCATTTTTATGTTTTTTTGGTCATTAAAAGTATGGTTTAAGGACTTTTTTCTCATGGCATGAATAAGAACTTACAATTTGAATATGAACTCTTTTACATATATAGTACTTTTGAGACTTAAATTAGGCTTTTCAAATACACAAAGGAGCAGAACCGCAAAGTTTAAATGTATTAATTAGCCTACTTATACAACTATAAGCCAGTATTCATGCCAGGAGATGCTATACTATGCTGTAATATACTATAATAACGTATACTGTTAACTGTAAATTAGCTGCATATTCACAGTCAGTCACGTTTACTGTGCTACTCCTCACCGTTACCACTTCAACATGCAAATAAACTTTACAATATAGATAAATAATGAGCTTAATTTTTAAGACCCCTGTTGTTTTCAGGGGGTCCTAGGTGGTAATTAAGAGGTCTGAGATCAGCTGTCACCTGAATCATTGAACGGTTTATCATGTATTTTGTATCAGCATGATGCCTTTATGTTCTATTAAAATAAATCCATCACTCTGAAGGCTGTACTGTATGTTGCATTGATATACGAAACAATCAGTGCTAGAAAATCATTGCTGTACTGTTATTTAAACTTTCAGGCACGTTGGACTTCTGGCCGCGCCTCGTTCAGTGATGTCACAGCGGGAGTTTTGCCTTCAGGTGGGCTCTGAAACACGACCGGCACAGACTTGTGGCAAATGGGCATGATTTCACAGCCATTTAAATTCGGCACACATAACGGCACGTGCTACTTGGCCCGATCTCAACAAGCATGTAGCAACAGCACTGATTGGCAAGGCTGAATATACCGTAAATGTAGAAGGCCTTTGCCAAAGTTGTGTCAAGATGTCAGCCTGAATGGTATGTTTTTAATATATTACTCTAACTGATTTTGGCTTTTTTTCTGGTGCAATTTAGTAGCAAACAAGCAAGAAAACTTTATTTCCATAGCACAGAAGTTACAAAGTGCTTGACAGGGAGAAGAAAAAAGGGAAATCCACAAAATAAAAGGTACAAAATCAAGAGAAAGCAAAAGAAAACAAATAGGTTTTAAGATGCTCTTAAGAATGTGCACTGATTTGGCTTCTCTGACACTTTCCAGAGTCGTGAAGCAACAACATTTAATTGTCAACCAGTAGCGCTTTCACTGCTCATCCACGCTACATCAAACTGTTGGATTATGAGCTGATCAGTTATCATGGTGTTTACTATCATGTGGCATGTCAGCAAGGAGAACAGCCTTGGAGAGATGATGCAAAAACCAGCTGCGGCATCACTGTGTGTGTGTGTGTGTGTGTGTGTGTGTGTGTGTGTGTGTGTGTGTGTGTGCGTGACATGCCTGAAGGTTTTATCTCATTGAGAACAGTGTAGCAATACTTTCCTGCTCTGTTTTCAGGGTTAATTTACTCTTTTATCATATCACATATCACATTTTCTGCTTCTGAAAATAGCCACATGGAAACAGATACGGTTCACAGCGACAATATCAAATGTCTTACCTTATCTAGTTTCGCCTCAATCTCCACAACCTCCGTCTCCACCTCATCAATATTTGCCCTGAAAAACAAGAGCGAGAGAATGCATGTGTGTTACTTTACGACTGAAATAAATTCCATTAAAGGTCATTCATCTCGTTGGATGAACAGCCGTTCTCCAGTCTGCTTGTGATTTCCCACGTTCTCAGAAAGCATGACGGTGCTCCGTAATCTGTGAGTGACAGATGGAGCTACGTGGAGCCAAACCCAGACATGTTGGAGCAGCGTCAGGCCAGAGTTTGGGTGCGCTTAAGCGAGCGAGCGAGACGCCGCCCTGGGAGCAGTTCAGCTCCGTCCAAACAAAGTGACACGACAAGGTCTCTAAACAGTGAAGGGAACATAGCTGTCTGGCTCATGTCAAAAAACCCCGATCCACCTACCCAATGTCAACACCCCCACCACCAATACCACACCCAATTGCATCTGGATCCCAGGCCACTGGGAGAGCTGTGATTTACACCCAGCTGAATCATGTAGTCCCTAAAAACACCACTCCCCAACTTCTCCACAAGTGATGTCAATGAGGAGTTCGGGGATTATGAGCAGATTTAGAGTCACCATCTTGATGAGTTCATTTCTATCTATTACCTGCTTCCTGTTGCACTGTGGGACCTCATGGTTTTAGTGGAGTATAAATATGATCTATAGCCCGTCTGTCTTCTGATTGTTTTGTTTTGTTTCTCGAAAACACACATGATGAGGACACAATATTTATATTCTGGGGCTGTACTGGTATATCTTTGCATGAGTTAGAGTTGAAAACAATACATATTTATCTTATACTGGCTCTTTATGCAGCCGCTCAGTTCAGCCTCTGTCTGAAACAGGCTGTTTTAGCTCCTGTCTCTTTAAGGACCCGCCTCTGAGAAACCTACTCTGTTCTGATTGGTTAGATCTGGAGGCTCTGAAAAAAAATGTTCCACTTCTTTTTCTCATTCTTTACTGGAAATATAAACTTCTCAAATCACAGAACAGATGGTAGTTTGTGGCCATGCACAACCAATCTGATGTCATCGTGAGGAGGAAGTAGAGGTAACACTTCAAATGAACCATTTAGAGCAGGTTGAAGCCCTGGGTTTTGACTTGAAGGCTGTATTTTTACATACGTTCACCTGAGTTTTGGACCTCTGACCATTTTTAACATGGACATCCAACATTATAACAGCATAAAAATGACAGAAAATCACAAACAAGGCACGATATGTCCCCTTTAAAGCTAGTTTTTTTTATTTGGTGTCAAAGGGATGGGAGTCACAGCGCTACATAAAAAGCACGTCTGTGATGAGAGCATCTGTGGCATATATCGGCCATGGCTGGCAGGATATAAAACTTGTATCTCTGCCTCATCTCTTTCTCTCTGGCCTTGGGTGGATTAGCCTGCTTGGCCGAAGCTGCAGAGAGCTCAGAGGACGAAGGATGGCACGTGCTGTTCTCATACTCCTCTCCACCCCCACAGCCTTTCCTCTCACCATCTCCTTTTATATGGAACAGAGGGAGTGAAGCAGGGGATAATACTCCAGAGAGGAAATATCTGTCAAAAGCTCCGACTCATGCAGAATGGAAACATACATTACCTAAATAATCAATATATATTATTCCACATGTGGACGTGTGTTATTGTAACCTCAAGTGATCTCCTGCTGAACAGAACTTCAGCCAACCACACCCAGGATTAATCTTGCAGTGAGCAAAGCTGTTTTCATTGCTGATGTCATTTTTCGAAACTGCACTTCTTTTTTTTTACGCGATAATGCAGAGCTTAGTGAGCTCTCGCTTTTCAGGAGGCTCGTTCCCCTTCACGCTTTTCAGCTACAGCAGCGGCCAGACTAGTCTCGAAAAGTCATATTTTGTTTTAAAATGTCTACGTATGACCAACACGGTTCACGAATGACCAGTTTAAATTAGAAACAAGTAGAGAGTCTCAGAAGCTGTGATACATATTTTCCGAAGATACCTTCTTTGGAAATAAAATCATGCTTTTGGGTTTTGTGTGTTTTAACCCATTGCTGTTGCCTGTCTTTGCCGGGACACTGTTGAAAAAGAGATTTTTCGTCTCAATGAGGTTAAATAAAGGTTAATTAATACCATCAGTATTTAGATCTGATCTTCTACATCTACCTGCTTCAAATTTATTCCACTGTGGTGTGAATATCAGCTTACAGAAACTTCAGACATGCTTTAAAGGGGTTAATTAATCACAGTAAACATTTAATTAACTTCACTTTTTGTCAAAGATATGCTGTGTTTGTGTAGAGTTTTGTGGAAGATCAAATTCACATCATCCTTTTAACGTTGTTTTATTTACATAGTTGGTCTTCTGAGTTAGTTTTTTTTTTTTTGTAGCCAATATAGCTCATGAATACAATGTTGTTTGACAGCTGACTCTCAAAACTCAACCCTTAAGTGCAGTGGTTCCTAACCTGGGAGTGGAAGATGAGATGATTAACAAGACAGGAAAGAGGAAGACAAAACATTCCTGCTACACAAAATGTTACTTTTCCTGGCTTTTCTCAAATCTTTGTCTTGTGTCTACTTATTTTGGTTTTTAAAAACTATTCCAATTAAACAATCTGACACTCTTTTCATTATCGATGAATCTGTCGATTATTCTCTTGATTAGTCGTTTGGTCTTTAAAATGTCAGAAAACTGTGGAAAATGTAAATTACTTTCCCAAAGCCCACGGAGACGTCCTCAAATGTCTTGTTATGTCTCGACCAACAGTCAACAACCCAAAGATATTCAGTTTACTATCAATGACGACTAAAGAAACCAGAAAATATTAATTCATATTATATTCATTTGAGAGGCTGGAACCTCTGGAGACCTTTGATTTCTTTTTCCTTAAAAATTGCTAAAAACATCTGTTGATTGACTAATCATTCATACACAACCTGTTAGAAGGGATGGCTAGTAGGCATTAGGTGTCTATAAAGGGTCACATGCCAAAAAGGTGCATTAGCGCTTTATAACCCTGCGTTAAACCAATGTAAAACATCTTCATTCATGCCAGTTTATAGTCACATGATTGTGAAAATTAGGTTTCAGAGGCATTTTCACCTCTCCAAAAGGTGTAGCACTGAAACGTTTAATTGTGTGGCAATAAAAAGGCCAAATTTCAAAGGAACTGACTGACAACACTAAATATAAACTCTTAGTTGTTCCAGTCTAAAAATACTAAAGTCAGCAGTCAGTGAGAGCCAGAGATGGCGCTGGGTTTCAGTCATGCTTCTCCTGCAGAGCGCTGCTCTGAACGCAACTGAACCAGTGTGGCTCCACATGGTGACAGCCCAGCTAGCTGTTCCAGATGTGCGGGCGCTGGCTTGTGAGACAGCTGCTCCCTCTGAACCCCCCCCCCCAACCCACTACCCCCCTCCTCCCCCGACACTCCAGGCTGTAACCCCCACTGCCCTGTCTCACTGCACATGCCTCCCATAATGGATGCACACAGTGCCCCGGGCCCGTAGCCACGGCAACCATCTCCTAAGTGGGCCGCAGCGGTCTCTGATGTGCTTGTGAGTTGACCCTTATTCACACCACGGGGAGCAGAGTAGCTAAGTAGATAATAACATGACTCACAACAAGGCTACTGTGACAGGAGATGACCGTCTTCACACCATTAAAACCTCGTCAGGAGACTATTAAACACCAGTACTGTGACTCTGCACTGATTTACTCAAATAAACACGCAGTTGTTGGTTGTTCTTGACGGCAAAAACACTTTATAATAACTTGTCAAGGCAGATTGCAGTTTCATGCCTATTAGTGTGCAGGATTAGTCTGGGATCATTTATCTGACATGGAACAGTGCAGTTAAGTAGCGGTGTAAAAACATATATCTGAGATTGTGCTGAGCAAGCTGCAACTCCGGTGGTTTCTGGCTGGTGACATGCTGACGGGGCGTCCAGGAGAACGGCCGAGGTGCTGTTTACTGGCCCAAAGTCCTACAACACCTCTGTTTCTCTTTAAGTCAAGCGCTACCTCACATCTTTATTTGTTTCACATGCTACTAGGGCTGAAGCCTTTTGAAATTCTATAAGAATCACCTCAAAGAAAATGTTTCCATTATTCCAGTAAGTGTGGCTTGGCTGCTGTGTGTGAACCGGATGGCTGGGAGAAATGCAGCTGGGCACTGATGCCCCAGAGGGTTGTGTTTTGGAGGGTGAACCGAGGCAAAGCAGTCTGGTGGCCTGGATGGAGAATGAGCAGGTGGGATGCTGAGGACGGAGCCAGCACTAGTGACCCCTAAAATACAACCGCGACTCCCCAACCAAACCCAAAGTGTCCACCAGCTGGGGTACGCCGATTGAACCTACTGACAGCGGCCCGCTGGGGAGAGCGAATTACCCAGCGAGTAATGCGGCGGTGTCAGCACGCTCTGGTCTCTGTGCCAGCATTCAAATGAGAACAGCTGTAGAGCAGACTGGAGGCTAACTTCAAGTGATCCTCAGCAATCAGGAGACTGTTTGATATCAATCTGCTGTTTGCTCTTTCCTACACTCTTCAGTATCTTTAATCTCATATTAATTCAAAACCTACCACAGAAGGTTTCATCAATGTGGAGAATTTGGGAGGCCAAAGAGGGAATGGGAGGAGGGGGTGGAGGAGAGTGGGTGGGGGGGGGGGGGACCAGAGGGTTGGAGACGGGACGGCCCTGTCTGTCTGAGGGCCCCATTGTGACAAAGCAACTTCCTGTCTGGAGAAATGGCAGCATTTTGTTATAATATTGATTGCTTTAGTGTCCTAATTGAGGCTGGACTGCAGGGCTGAATGGCTGATTGGAGGAGGAGGGGGTGAGATCCCCGAGCATATTCCCTTCAGCTACATTGAACAACAGCTGAGCTCCTAATAACCCTGCCCAGCTCTCCTCCTCCTCCTCCTCCTCCTCCTCTTCCTCCTCTAGACCACAACATGAACTAATCAGTCCCTCCAGGAAATTGCGATTTTGCGATCACAATGATTAATGCAAATTCAAGAAATCTTGCAGAAGAACTTGCAGATTTGCTAAATTACTGCAACTTTTCTGCATCGAATGGCCAAATGAACTGACCGCCTGTGATTTGGAACAATTGTCGCATTTTGTGTGGCGGTAGCTTACGTCATCGCAGAGCACAGCGCGCATTCAACAAGGTTTCAGGCGCCATTCAGGTGGAAGATGGACACATCTCGCCATAGACTATGAAAACAATTACCAAATGTTCCTAAATGAGTTTTGCATTCAGTCAGTCAGAAGAATACAAGTTGATGCATTGTTCAGACAGCAGAGATGAACATTTACCTCAAACATAAAAATGGGCACTTTGGAAATTAAATCAAATTTTTATTGTAATGTTGAGGTGAAAGTTTATTTAATAAAGGCTTATAAATGGAACTCATGTACGGTATTTTCTTTTTTATATAACTAAGCTCATGGTTCTCATGTTCAGAAAATAAGTTAAAAAATAAGCACTGAAATATAGTTGTTTCTGTGATATGCAGTATGACTTTTAGCGAAGGAAGTGATTACATTTGACTCTTCATTGGCAGTTGTTTTCAAAAAAAATTGCAATATTTTCCTTCCAACTTCACAAAAACCGCTGCGAAATCAAGCATTTCTGGCTGCAATAATCACAAAAAAACTCTGCAAAATCTTGGAGTGACTGAATAATGGAGAGTCAGGATTGCACTATATATGCCAAGCACTTACAACACTCCTGCCCAGTACTTCTAAATAGCGTTCAACCTCCAAGACGTAATTACAACTGGGAAACTGGGATTTTTCTGAAAGCTTTGATATATCCAAAGTGCCTGAAAACCAAGCTAACATAGATGCCTTCCATCAGCCAAAGTCCATCATTCAATGTAATTAAACTCAAATTTAATGGATATAATGTAATTTTGCCAATGCACAGTATTTTAAACCCTCATATAACCAACTCAGTTATCATAAAACCTTCCTGAGAGTTGTCAGATGACGTGAAGACTCGCAAATCCTTAACATGGAATTCCTTACGATCCTTCCAATCCATCTGAAGATGACGGTCTTATGGTCAATTACTACTACCCATCAAGAATGTAAACAGCCCATGTTGCAGCGCCTAAACATGACCTTATGCCCTCCACACATCCAGTTGGCGTCACATTTACATCATCATACTAATAATTTCAGAATTACGATGCCCCCTAATCTGTGGTAACTCAATCCTAATACATTTTAAGGTGCAGATAGAGTTCAAATGTTTCCAGTAATACCCTCTCCAACATGTGTTCAAAGAGCTGACTATTGTTTCATAAGCCCTGGATTGTATTTCCACTTGAAAGCTTAGATATGTTCCTCATACTTTCTGTTCTGAAAGAGGAGAGCTCAGCCACACTATAAACACTGCTCACATTTCTGCACCAGACTATATTTAAGTACGTGCCAGTGTCTTTGCATTAACCTCAAACCCTCCTCAACACATTTCTGTACTAATGGATCTACAGAAGTGACACATCTTCTGCAGCAATAATTACTCATTTATGCTTCGATAACAACATGCTAAAAGCCCTGAGCATTACTGTAAGCCATCTTTGAAAGCATAGATTTAGTTGCTTTTAGTATATGTGTGGTATCCATCACAGGGTTAACATGTATGTCTCACGACAGGTGCTCACATCAGTTATGTCAGTATATATACTAAGGGTTGGTTGGTTCTTCTACAAGTGGAGGTTAGTCCTCACCATCCCCCCTCTGATTGCCTACTGTGCCACATACTTGTGTGTAGCCAAACAGCTGAGTGGCACCCATTCACCAGGCCCCCGTTTCTACAGCAACATTCATCTACCCTCGTAGACAGACGACCCTCCCAGCCCACCCACTCATTCAGTGGACTCTATACAGAGACCACCAACACTCCCATCAAACTATTTCCTCACAGAGGACCTCGTGTGTCTGATCTCTGTCACGTCTATAAAGACTGTCTGGTGTCGAGTTCAGGAGAGGACGGGACCTACAATCCTGCGAGGTCACATGCTTTCACATTAGTGCTGAAACAATTAAATCCATAGATCAGTCTACAGGGAAGGAATCTGTAACAATGTTGCCTAGCGATTAATTGTTTTAAGTCATTATTATGCATAAAAGACAAATATTGGTTCTATCTTCTCAATTATAAAGTGAATTGGACAAAATAAGGTATTTGAAGATGTTACTTTGGGATCTTGGAATTTGTGAGTGAACTTTTCTGGGGATTTTCTAGATCAAACTTAAAAATTAACTGAATAATGAAAATAAAAATTGATACACAAAAGAATTTCATCAATTTCAGCCCGACTGTTTTTGTCATCAGTTATAAAAATGTGCAGAGCTACAAACTAAAAATTATTTTCTCAATTAACTGTAAAAGAAATTAGTGTCAGGAAATAGTGAAAAATCATCATTTCCTTAAGTCCAAGGTGTCTTCTTGAAATTGCTTGTTTTAGATGATCAATATTCTAAAACCCAAACATATTCAGTTTACATGACATAATAAAAAGAAAAGTAATAATAAAATCCTCACAACTGAGAAGCTGAACCAATGAATGTTTGAGATTTTTTGCTAGAAAAAAATCACAATTAATCAACTATGAGAACAGTTGCAGATTAATTTTCTGTCAGTTGACTAACCAATAAATTGACTAATTACTTCAGATCTGTTTTACATAATTGCAGATTTAAGACCTTTGGAATATCAACTGTTGATCGGACATAAAGAATGAGGGATCTGGAAACTTGTTATGGACATTTTTCACAGTTTTTTAACATTCTAGATGAAACGATTAATTGACTTATTGTTTAACCAAGAAAATGACTGTTAGATTAATACAAAGTTAAGTTAATCATTAGTTGCAGCCTTATTTTACATGCAAAAAAGACCAGACCTGCTGCTACTGGTCATTCGTAATAATGCTGTATATGTTTTATATGAAGCAGACACAAATTAAATAAAATTGTTGTCAGTTTGGGAGAGAAAAAACATGAAAAAACATTCTCTGAATACTAGAGCACGTGCCCGACGTTGTGCCATCTAACACTGCCAGGATGAATGCCAAGCCACACACTCCCCTTGGGGCCTCTCAGTGAAGCAGTGACTAAATTGACAGTGACTGACCTAACTGCCACCTGACCGAATCTGTCCAGGCGGAAAAATCCCCCCAAAAAACTGGGTCTATTTTAGCAGAAGGGCATGTGTGTACCCTCTCTCATGACAATGAGAGGCTTCATAAATCACAGACAAGGACAAAGGCTCACACACGCCAAGAGCAGGACTGTATGCCTGCATGAGAAGTTATTAAGAACAACCAGCACAACCACATTTATATGTGACTCAGACACACTAAGTCTACAGTTAAGCAAACAGGCTAAAATAGAATAATCCAACAGTGTAAAATTAATCTATTAGGTTAATTCTGCACAGTTTTGTTGTTGCATGCGATGAGAAACCTCTGAAATGCAAATTAGATTAGACAGGGTGTCTCAAAATAGATACAGTATGTGTGCATACTTCATATTTTCTGCAACAATTTTCCAGTATTTTAGTCACTCACGCATTTCACTAATTCAGTCTCCGCTGCAAGTTCAGCTTAGAACAATAAACTTCCCATGTGCAATGAGATTAGTCTATTTTTTCTTTCTTCATGGTTGTTGCTGTAATGTATCAGCAGATTGTGGAAGCAAAATAAAGTGGCAAACAGAGTTGATGTTTAAAGGAACAGTTGGACAATTTGGGGAGTACTTATTTGCTTTCTTGATGAGCGTTAGGGCGTTTTCAAACCTGCGTTGTTTGTTGAATTGAACTCTGGTTCATTTTCCCACTCGGTACGATTTCTTTGGGCTGATCTGAGCATAGCAATCGTACTCGGGTGTGGACCAAAACAATTTACCAAGATCCTTTGAGGAAGTGGTCTCGGCCCGGTCCCAAACGAACTCTGGAACAGTTTGTTCGTGGTGGGAACGTGATCCGACCTCGATCCGACCCAACTACTAGGCATATTAACTCTACAAGTTTGAAATAAATGGCTCCCATAGCCAGGAGTGCTTTGATATACTGGGATACAGATGAGAGAAGTAAACAGTGAGATTAACCCAGATCCGACCTGGAGTAGCGCAAGTTGCATGTTTGATATTTAGGCAGACTGAACCTTCTTCTTCTGTTTACATACCTGCTCCCACACCAGACACAACTAACCAATGAGTGGAGCGAATGTTCTCAAGTGGCTTTTAGTGATGCATCTTGGATATTTTTCTGTGTGAAAAGAAACTGAACCAATGGGAAAATGCCCCAAGTCTAACAAGTCATCCACTGATTCAGACCAGAGCAAACTAACTATAGGTTTGAAAGCACTCTTTGATGAGAGGAGCGATACCACACTGATGTCTGTATGATAAAAATTGCACTACAGGCAGCAGTCTGTTAGCTTAGCATAAACACTGGAAAAAGGGGGAAAACTCACAGATTAATACTTTATATCTCATTTGTTTAATCCTGAAAAAATGGGCCATAAATGGGTAAATTTGTGGTTTTTATATGGGGTTATGTGCTGGAGTGATTTCTTGTCTTCCAATGACTTGCAATAATTTCCTGTAGTCGTGTCACTGTGAGGTTTGGATGAAATGAATGCAGGCTGGTCATCTATCTTCCTTTCCTCAACCTCTCTGAGTGAGAAGGCAGGCGAGACATCCCAGTTGCAATGCCAGGTGAGCCACGTGTATCCACCATGTGTGACCCAGCGTTCCCTAATCTGTGCAGTATTTGGGGCACGTTTTTTCAAATTCACAGACTGAAGTCAGCAAGGTGTCAGTCTACCAAAACTGAAAGCATGAGACTGAAACTGTGAAAACATACACCATGTGCTGCTGTGGCTTCTCTGTAAGGAATTCCCCAAGGCCTGAACTAGTATAAGGTGTCAGAAACTTACAGTATCTGCATGTGGAGCCCAGATGAGCTTCATCGGAACATTTCTCATCCAGTAAATAGAAAGAGAGGGAAAGACCAGTAAACGAAGGTGAGAGAGGTAAAGAAGTCTGACTGCAGAGAGTCTGGCTGATAATACTTACTCCTCTCTCCTGACTGCACAGCGACCTCTCCAAAATCAACACTCCTGATATTTTTTTAACTGAAGGAGATATCTAGTCTGGCGGCGGGTAGAGCTCTCCACCTCAGAAGACCAGTCTGCCTGCTGTGGGTGAACTTTTGCCTGTCTGCTTCCTACACCTCCTCCTCCTCCTCATCCTCCTCCTCCGACCCTGCCACACCCCTGCCAGCTCTCCCTCCTACATGCTCATGGGTTAGCTGTGTGGTGCTTGTCTGTAGGCTGCAGACCACAGCACATAAATCCTGAGGGAATGAACAGCTCGAGGGCTCGATGTGTCTCTGTCTTCTCCTCAATAAGCAACCCAAAAACACACACAAAAAAACCCCAAATCAAAAACACATTTGGTGTAAAAAATACAACAACAAAAAAAACAAGTTACCCACTGAAGTTACCCACAGAAGCAACCCTTAAAATAAATATTTCATGTGTTTAAAATAAAGGCTTAACTGATGAGGACTGATTGATTAATGCCAGTGTTAAATATCTTTATATATGAACACTACTATGCCAAAAATTACAAATGTTCAATGGCTCCCCCATAATTTTTTACTTTGAAATGACACTTAGACTCTTTAGCTGCCCAGGAAAACCAAAAGTAATTAAAAAGTCAAAAAAGTGAATGATAAATAAATGTTATGGCTGGTTTTGCTGATTGATTCTATGTAGCTGTGGTCAGGAATGACCATAAATCATTTCAGAAGAAGGCCACACGATTTGCCAATGTCCTGCATTTATTAACAGGGCCAATATTTGTCTGAAATCTTGGCAGATGTAGTATCTAAGTAATTTTAAAAATTATTTATTCAAAGGGGAATTTGAGTAGTTTACATGAACTCATTTGACTTGTCAGATTTTGATCATAGTGAATCAGTTATACTAGCCATCTTTGGGGTTTTTTAAGAGTTTGCTTTTAAATTACAGAGCCACTCTTTCCAAGAAACTAACACAACTTTAAAGATCTACTCCAGCAATTTTGACTTCACTTTGGCTATCCCACAATAGAAACATTTATAAAGGGTTCAAGGATGCAGCAGAGGCAAAAATATGCTGACTTTTAGTCCCTATAGTATGACCTAAAAATGCTGGATCCTACATTTCCCATAATGCAACTCAACTCAATTTTCATTAGATGCACATTGCCTGGCAAACGCCCACATCTACATATCCCCAGTTTGTAAACTTTCTGTTGCTAGAAAAAGAAAGCCTGAAAAGAGTTACCTTGCGAGGCGCGTGGATTCGCGAGATCACAAGACCACGCGAGAATCCATCGTGTCAGGTTTCAAGTTATGCGCTTGTGTCTGAACCACCGGTGGTTCAGACCAATCAGCGTACTATGAGGATTCTCGTGTGATATCACAAATCCAGCTGCCTTGCAAGTTGAGACAGTGATAGACAGATGGATCATCCAATCACCTGCCAAGTATTTTTTTTGAAAGCGCCTGCTGTTTTCCAAACAGTTTCCAAGGAAGATGGTTTGTTACACAGAACCATCTAAGAAGGTCATGAAGAGATAACCCTGATGACATCACTATGACACGATCAGGGTTACTTTCTCAAACTTAGAAAAAGCTCTCTGCAAAGACATTATACAAGTGTTTTCATAGGCAGAGTAGTACAAATCGGGTTGAGTAAGCTGGTCTTCATATGTTAAATCTGTGGAATGTCCCTTTAAGGAAAGACAAATTTTCCTGTTTATCAACTAGAGAAAGAATAGCTTTCAATTATAATCAAATATTCTCTCTGCTGTTACAAATCCACCTCCTGTATCAGGCTGTTGGACCTTGAACAACATGTGTGCATATTTTCAGACCCTCCCTTGGCGAGAGACAATAGTTCTGGCGCTGTCCAACGACCAACGGTTCACAGGCAGTAAAGCAGCCAGGCAGGCAGTCCCTGAGCAGGGGATAACATTCCCGTTTAATCTGAGCAGATGAAGTCCATCTTCTAAATGTGCACATGAAGAGAAGGGGAACAGAAAGACATTCTTCAGCAGAAACACTCAAATCAAACAAGACGTCTGCAGCCAAGCTGATTCCTGCAAAAACTCCTGCCAGGTTTGTTCTTTGAGACGTCCACAGGAAAAAGTCCAAGGATGAAAATCACGTTTTATTTGAACACGACTTGTAATACAGATTGATTCAGAATGTAAAGTGAAAACTATAAAGTTAAAGGAACACTTTGTGAGATTCACTTATTTGCTTTCCTGTGGTGATTTAGATGACAAATTAATTCAACTCTCATATCTGTTTGTTCAATATGAAGCTATAGCCGGCAGCCAGTTGGCTTATTAGCTTAGCATAAAGACTGGAACCAGGGGGAAACTGCTAGCCTGACCTGTCCGAATCTGCCTACCAGCACCTCTAAATCTTACTCAACTTGTCGTTTTTACACTTCTGTTTTTGAACCAATACAACGTGTTAATTAGTGAGCTTTAGAGATGCTAGTAGGCATATTCAGTTACCTTCGGACAGAGCCAGGCTAGCTGTTATTCCCACGTCTTGTCTTAATGCTAAGCTATGCTAACCAGCTGTAGCTTAATATTTATCGGACAGATATGACAGTGGTATCGATCTTCTTATCAAACTCTAGGCAAGAAGGGGAATAAGCAAATTTCTAAAAATGTTGAACTCCTGTATACCTTTAGATAAATGACACAAAATAGAACAAGACTAAGAGTCAGTCACGCTAGCGGCTCTGTAAGGCTACTTACAGGCATAGTGGTGCTTAATGCTACATCAGCATGCTAACATGCTCACTATGACAATACTAAAACACTGATGTTTAACAATGTTATGCATGTTAACCATGTTAATCTAGCTTGTTAACATGCTAACATTTGCTAATTAGCCCTGAACACAAAGTACAGCTGAAGTTGATGGGAATGTCATTAGTTTTTCATAAACCAAAGTATTGGACAAATTCAAACTTTGACTTGATGATGGCACTATATGGTAAAATCAGGAGATCAAAGTTATTTCAGTTTTATTATTTTTATTATTGTAATTCGTCCTGATGGGAACATGATCGTATGGACCAAATTTCAAAGCATCCATTCTGTAGATGTAGAGACATTTCACTCGAAACCATAAACGTGAATCTCATGGTGGCGCTAGAGAAAAACTCAGGGGAATCACCAAAGTCACCAGGATTCATCATCTGGGCTCCATGAATGTCTGTACAAAATTTCAGGGCAATCCATCCAATAGTTGTTGAGATATTGTTGATGAGACTGCCTGACAAACATCTCCATCTCTAGAGCCATGCTGCTAGCTTGGCTAAAAAAAAATCCAGATTCAAATGACACAATAGCTTGTAGTAGTGAATGTAGTAGCTGCTGTATCACACCTCAGTCATTCATCACATATACTGGCTGCCAAACTCTAACTCCTGACCCTGCAGCAACCATGTGAGTGACCTGACCCCTGGGGAGCTAGCAGCTGCCCTCGGCCTCCCCCGTCTGATCACACTCCAGGCACAGACAAAAACTGGGTTAGCCCGCCAAAAGAAAAAAAAGAGAGCGTGTCTCCCCCAGTTTGCTTCACAGCCACAGAATAACGTGTCAGACAGAGAGAGACAGGCTGCCGCTGACCAACAGCAACAGCTGAGGAGGCATTTCCCGCTCTTTTTGAAATCCAGACTGCTCAAATTCAAAGCAGTCAGCCCTAACAGATCCACCAAGAGAACACGCAGATGGTTCAATCTACTGTCTGACAAAGAAACATCTTCACATGAGTTAATCAGAGTGAAGAGAACAAAAAAAAAAGCTCTTTAAGGAAGAAAATATGCAATTTTGACAAGCATTACTGCTTTCTTCTTGTTGAAGTCATCCACTGAGATTTTTTTATGTCTAAAATAATGAAAATGTTTCCATTTTTAACTCGTCTGGCTCTTGGATTTGTGTGGCAGACAAATGGCAAAACATCTGGATTATCTAATTTTAGCTTCTACTCAGACAGATAGATTTAAGGGTACATGACCCAAGTAAAAAGACGTGTCAAAGCACATGCCTGAACTCCACAATTATAACCCCTAATGCCCATTATGTGGCAGAAAGTTTCTATCCTGCTGCATCAGAGTTGGATCTGCGAGGGTTTTCTTTTCCTGTGTCAGCCTTTCCATTAATATTTCAAAGCTTTAACTACGGGTCAGCTTTGGAACAGACGTCTTCTGCACAATATCGCCTTTCATTCTGTAGTCAGACAGCTGGATAGATTTCAGTGCTGAAGACAGTCATATAAAAGACTTTAAGAGGCTAAAAGCAACTTCACTTCTTATTCAACCAGAGGAAAAAACTTCACCTTCTTTTTTTAAAATAACTGACTGTTGATCTTCCCCTTGAGTTGCACTAAGAAGAAGAAAATTAATCTGCAGTTTTTAAACCAATTGATGGTTTCGGTCAATCAGTCAAGCAAAAATACCAAACATTCATTAGTTCTAGTTGCTGAAATGTGAATATTTGCTGCTATTCTTTGCTTTATGTGAAAGTAAATAGGATGTCTCTGAATATGTCACCTCTTTATAATATAAATTATAATGGGCATTTTTCATTTTTTCCCTTTTATAGATAAAATGATCACTAAAATTAATGCCAAATTAATCGATTTTTGCAGCCCTAACTAAACAGAGGTAGACAACATTTCAATGCTGTTATTTAAGATATTTTGGTAGTTATATTTATGATATCATAGTAGTGATTCAAACAATGCCATTCCTGGTCTGACATGTTTAATTTTCTTTAACGGTGTTGAAACAATCAGTCAATTAGGATCCCATAACATTTAATCAAGTAGCCTTTTGACAGAGAATTACTCAACAATTTTGATAATTGCTTAATCATTTAAGTGATTTATGTATCAAAAATGATGATTTTTCAGCTTCTCAAATATGAGGATTTGCTGCTCTTAGGCTATATCATTGTAAATTGTATATGTTCTGATTTTGGGATATTACAAGGACAAAACTAGACATTTAAACCTGACATTTTCCTGACATTTTATAGACCAAAGGACTAATCAATCAATAAGAAAAATAGTATAGTTCTTATAACAAACCCCTGTAAAGGAGTGGCACTTTGTTTGGAGCACATGAAATCATCCCATTCGAATGACATTTTTACAAAATTGTTAAAAATACAATAATTTAAGCACCTCTTATGACGGATATTGACATTAAGTACAGCTGCAACAATTAGTCGATTAATCAATTGGTCCATTAGTTGATAGACAAAAAATTAATTGGCAACTATTTTGATAATCAAATAATCATTTAAAAGCAAAAAATGGCAAAAAATCAACTGATTCTGGTTTTGATTTTCTTTTATGATACTAAATCAATTATCTTTTACTCTTAAAGTGACCATGGGCTCTGGGATTTTGTGGTGGACATATTTCACAAGTTGCTGACATCTTACAGACCACATAGATAATTGACTCATCTGAAAAATAATTGTTAAATTATTCAATAATCCATATAATCACTAGTTGCAGCCCTACATGTAAGTGTTTTCCAACTTTCAATACAGACACCATAACTGACATCTCACTGTGTCAGCTGTAGGAAGGTTCGCAAGCTGTGAATTTAATTTGTGCCTTTAGTCGATTTCCACACATCAGTCATGTTCCTGAAAGCCTGTGGAGCTTTGTGGTTAGAGCTGCATTAGCTACTAATACGTCCCCAGTCTGTACTGAACACCACAACCACAGTGCAGGAGATTATAGAGATCAGTTAGCAACAACTGATGACACTCAGTCCAGACAAAGAGCTAAATCTACTGCATATAATAGAAAGACAATATTCTCTGAGAGGAGGAGAGGATGATGTAGGTCCAGACAGAGATTTCTGCAAATTCCTCAGTGTCCAGTATTTACAGTGACTCTGTAAGCAGCCATGTGTTACTCCCCAGCTGAACTTCCTGCTGTTCTTGGAGGCTGAGCTGGAATGCAATGTTGAAAGGAGAGACAATGAAACGGGAATGCAGCCAGCGAGTCCTGCGTGACCTTGGTGTTGTTGTGGGTCAGTGGTGAAGTCATTCTGGAAATCCCACAAACAACAACTCCCACTTTGATATCACCACAGGAAGAAACAACAACAACTACCCGGCTTTCACTCTCGCTACTTTAATGGATAAAACATCAGTGTGAATGAAAACCAACGGTGCAGATCGGCTGGAGGGGAGAGCAGAGCCGGTGTGATGCAACAGCCTGTAACTAGACTTGACCAAATATCACATTGAAATCATTGTTTTTTAACGTGCCACAGTATCTTTCTACTTCTTGGGCAATAGCAGGGTGATAGATAAATAACTGAAAACAGAAAGAAAGAGAATGAGAATCAGGACTGGAAGCTGCTTGAGGGCAACATAGAAAGGTTTTGCATTTATAGTAGTGAAACAATAACTCGACAATTCAATTAGTCAATAAACAAAGGATTAATTTACTTTAATTTTGACAATACTTTAATTATCTAAGTAAATATGCCAAACATTTGCTGGTTAAAGCCACTAAAATGTTGTTGTTTTTCTGTTTCATCTCTGTAAATTTAAAATCTTTGGTGACCTCTATTGAGACAAAATTAGCAATATGAAGACATTGGGTTTTGGTAATAGCGGTGATATTTTTGGGGCGAAATGATTAAAAATAAGATAAACAAATTAATCAATAATGAAAATAACTGTTTTTTGCAGACATTAATAATTACGCTTATTGTTATAACTTTAATTCTCTATCAAACATGGTCAGAAGTCATGCTAGTTTCAGACATAAATCATCTAAAAGTCAAGTAAAGTCAATTCTCATAAATCAAAATCAAATCAAAAATTTGGCTCAAGGGACTTTACAATCTGTACAGCACACGACACCCTCCATCTTTAGACTCCTTTAGCAAAAAGCAAAAGTCAAACACCAATACTAATTTGAAATTTAACCAATTTAATTGTGATTTAAATTTAAAAAAGAGCCTACTGCCACGCTAGCAGCTCTGCGGGGTTGTAATTTGGTTAGCCAAATGCTAACATGCTGATGTTTAACGGGCATAATGTTTACCATTGTCATCTTAGCTTAGCGTGTTAGCATGCCAATATTTGCTAATTCTTAGTAAACACAAAATACATCTGCAGCTGAAGGGAATATCATGATGATGGCGCTAGATGTGAGGTCAGGGGGATCAACAGAGTTATTACAATTCATCCTAATGAGAAAATGAATGTCTGCATTATATTTCATGGCGATCCACGTGACAGCTGTCAAAACCACAAATGTCAACCTCGTGGAGGAAAAGTCAGAGGATCACCAATGTAGGCATCATACAATGAGGACCATGAATGTCTGTTTACAATTTAATAGCAATCCCAAGCGTTGATAAGATATTTCAGTGTGGACCAAAGTGGTGGACCAACAGTCCCACATTGCCATCCCTAGTAGAGTCACACTACAATTTAGCTAACCTCAGCTTCTTCTGTAGATGCTCTTTTGGGCAAATCTCATTTCTTGTTTTCAGTTTAAACTTAGACTTACCACATCTTGATTGATAATTGTCAAATTTGGCACAGAGCACGGAGAGGGTCTTTAATACTGGCTCCAATTAGGCTTTTTGACAAACCATCTGGGTTTAGTGGCCATGCATAATGCAGTGCCAGCTCCATCCATCCCCCCGCAGCTATGGGGGGGGGCTGGGTCGCACAATTAGGCCACTACAGCCCATGGGGAAATGTCACTTAAGACAGGGAGCCAACAAAGACGATCATGTAGGGGAAACGTGACATAGGTTAACCCTTTCAGCACAGCTCTTTTACACCAAGAACTGCCCTCTGAATGAGTTTGGTCTGCGAGTGCTTCCTGTACATCATCATGACGGAAACAAACTTGAATGGACAGTCTCAAATCGTGTGTTTGTTATTACATACTGTAGGATGCAAGAGGATGTGTGCAACGTCACAACAGTATTGTAAGAGTGGGTGGGGAGTAAACAGGAGAAAGGCTGACAGGCCAAAGAAAGATCAGGATATGAGAGGTCTCGCCTGGCGGCGCAGGTTTATATTAACTCAGGGTGGTCTGAGATGACTCCAACACACAAAAATGTCAATGAAGATATTCGGGACGAGGGAGACGAAAGAAAGAACACACACACAGAATCTAGAAGAGGCCTGGGCTGTGAGAACTGGCCTGGACAATGTTCCATTGAAGGGAGGAAGACAATAAAGCCTACAGACATGGTGCTTCTCGCAGCCTTTTTCTGGGCAGCACACCAGACTGCCTGGGTAAAAAGTGGCGCAGAATAGAGCACCACTCACAGTGAGCCAATCCTACTGTGTAACACCCTGACATTTTGGTGAAATAGCTGAATTCCCTCAGTGAAAATCCCTCACGTACACAGGCGTGATGTGTCCGGCGGTGGTGGGGCTGAGCTGGGAGTCTTCCCGGCATTTTTGTGGGCTAAACATGCAGCTTGGCTTGCACTAGAAAGACATACCAGACGTGTGAAGCATTCAGCTCTTTCCTGTCTGAAAGCTTGAGAGATGGAACTCGCAGAAACAACAGTGCAAACGACAGGCAGCCTCCATGTGAATTATGCTGACATCCCTTTAACTGTGAACAGGCTTCGAAACATTAAAACATCAACTGTTTTAAATTTGATCCAAAAATCCAACAATACAAACTGAAATGCCTTGGAGACACAATCCAAACAGCGGATTCATGGTTTACATAAGCATGTGCAGCTGGTGCTTGTTCATGTTACCCAATCATACATCATGTGAATGTCACAGCGGTCCGAAAGACAGTCAGAGACAGCAGGAGAGGTACTGGATCCTGTCACTTCCTTCTGGGTTTCCCCCAGGTGTTTCCTCTGGTCTGAGGTCAGCAACAGGCCCCTGACGTCAGTCTCTGGCTCTCTTCCATAACCTCTGACCCCTTTCCATCAGTGCATGGACCTGAATGTTGATGTGACTCCTGTGTCAACCAACAGAGACCTAACCGGACCCTGACACTGTCAGTAAGGAAAGCATAACAAGGAGACAAAGCGAGGCAAAGCGCTGAGAAAACAACTCTCCCATAGCCTGCAGTTTGTGTTGCTCAACCTGAGATGGGATCTTTACATATTAAAGAGGATAAGTTAAGAAGACAACAATAGCTGTTCTTTGTTAAATCTGCCTTTGTGAACCCACAAATTGTGTGAGAAAAATCCAACAGCAGGATGACGGCAGAAAATATCAACAAATGACACTTAATGTGCAAAAACAAAAAAAAAAAAACAGTCAGAGTACAGTGAAGTGAAGTATGGGCTGAAACACGGCACTGAAAATGACTCCAGAGATTAACAGCTTCAGTTGTTCTGCCCGTCTCGGAGTGTGGAAAGAACAGACTAGAATTATACAGTTTTGTGAGAAAAAATGAACCAGAGTCACGGCTCATTGGTCTCTTCACCAAACCACATCCTCCGGGGAGCGCCACAACAAACTTCAACAACAGTAAGAAAACAATGAAAAATGACTTAAGCGGAATGTAAAGTTCAGGCTGATCTGAATGCAGATGAGGTCCAAAGAAATATATATATATATACATAAAACCCTTGTGTAAGGATGAAAAAATAGATAGGAAATGTCACAATGGAATGTAGTGCTCCCAAGCTTAAGTCCCAAAATCCTGGACCGGGACAACATAACTCCAAGGTGCTGCCAGTGGTAGGCATTAACATCGGTCAAGGCCAGTTTGTGGTATAGGCGAGATAGGCAATTGCTGAGGGCACCAGTGTGTGGGAGAGCAAACAGAGTGAAAAAAAAAATGGCTTGGCGCTCCCCTCACACAACTTCTTCTCAGATATTTACACACATTACTGGAATCATCAGAAGTTACATTTTACAGGCACAGTGGAATCTTATCTCAGAGATAAAAAAGATGCTTCTTACTGAATAACTTCATAGCTCATCACTTCATCTTCATGTTCATACACTTTTTTTTTCAGTATCAAAAGTATTCAAGTGATAGTTGTCTGTACATCCAGGGTAACAGTACAAATGAACTGCTAACAGCTATACAGCGTGTATGTTCTTGGCGCAGATTCACAAAAACATACAATATAGGCTAAAACAACAGGACTTATGGTGTAGTGAAGCAGTAACTACCAAGGCTTGAAGCTGAAGCCAATGCAGAAGTACCTTAAAGTGCTACTGATGACCATTAGATGTTGGGGCTCCAACTGACTCCCAGTTGACTTGCTAAATTCAGGCCCTCTAATAGGTGTGCTGGTGGTCATTTTGGAAATTATTGCTCCATTAATAAGATTTGAAGACATATAAGTAGCTTTGATGTGAAATATCCAATGTTAGCCAAAGTGTGCACCAGTCGGTGTTCCCAGTAAGCTTGCGTTTGCCTTGGTCTGAGGTAGCAGGACGTGTTTCCAGAGCGTAAAAGGCAACACACCACACTCCTTATTTGGAAGATCATTTTGAGGCTTTTGGACTGGACTAACAAACAAAAAATAGGAGGACATTCACTTGGGCTTTAGAAGATGTACTGGGCATTTTTCACAATTTTCCAACATTTTATGGACCAAATATTTAATCAGTTAATGAAGAAAATGATCTGCATGTTGATTGATAATGAAAATAACCATTAATTGCAGCCCGGAACATGATCATCCTGAATAGAAGACAAAGAAAAACAGTGACCAAATCCATGAATATCAGATTCATTCATTCATTCATTTATCACTATCAATACTTTTTAATACATTATTATATAAAATTATTGTATTAGCATATTGATAGTGATCAGAATGCCCCATAAATATGATTCTTATATCCTTGGAACACTGTATTATAGTCACATATTTACTCTGTGTTGTAAGCCTGTGGACAAAACTGTAAAACATTTAATTGCAGAAAACCACCTTTTCTATAAAACTGTCTTAGGACATGCATGTTATAACTCACACACAACTTGATAAAACATTAATTGACTCAAATAAAAGTCTGTCAATTAAGTGGCGTTGGGAGGGTTTAGTCTGTAAATGTCAGAATAAAGTGAAAATGCCCATCACATCACAACTTCCCAGAATCCAAGGTGACGTCTTTAAATGTGTTGTTTTGTCTTGACTAACCATCCCAAACCAAGAAGTATTTAATTTACAATGATATAAAACACAGGAAATCTGCAAATCCTCACATTTGAGAGGCTGGAAGGAGTCGACATTTTGCATTTTTGCTTGATGAATTGACGGAAATGATTACATTTCTATAGATTAATTTTCTTTCATTCAACACTACTAAGAATATTAATTTCTTTCCACTGACTAAAAACCGGTAAACAACATGTTTCTTCACTTACAGCTTTTCTTTAAATTGGCAGAATAAAGAAAATAATAACCATTCTTCTCATTGTCTGCTGTCATTTAAGTTTTATGAATGCTGGAAGTTGTTCAAGGGTGTTTAGGGGATTTATGTTGTGACTCAGGGTTGGGTGTCAGCATCCTCCTCACACACCACCTCCCTGGGGTTTCGCCCTTTACTCTGAACCGGTTTTTAATATTTGAGCAGACTGACGCATTTCCTGACCCGTCCCTAGACCCGGTTCTGGCCCAGCCACGACAAGAGGTCTGCCCCCGCACACAGAGGAAGCCAGGGAGGACGGAAAAAAGGGAAGAGAGGGAGAGAGTATGAGGCAGGGAGTGAGAGGGATGGAACAAATCAAAAACAGATGCTTGTACACGTGTGATTCAGCATTTCAAAAAACTGAGCGGAGACGGAGCTAAGTGCCTGTGGAGCCTAACGATTTCTCCCTTTATCTCCTCTTCACACTTCATATTTGTGTTGGACATAGTGTCATTTCATATTCCCCAGGTGACGACAAACAGCCGCAGCTCCTATCTCTTACTTTATCACATTTCCTGACCCATGTTGACACACCTGGAAACTACCCAGCCACTTTCCCTTCGAGACAGAGGCTTTCCAAGCAGCCAGGTCATCAGGGGAGAAGCTTCAGAGACATGATGTTAAACAGTGAACTCTGGTAGTCATAACTCTCTTTTTGTCCAGTCAAACACAGATTCAACTATGCGTACTGCTTATTTTATTTATCAAGAGTCTGTACTGGTGCAATAACTACAGGTCATCGTCTGCTGACAAATGACGCACAGCAACGACCGCTGACTGGAGGGAGAGCTTTTAAAAAACAGCAAATCTCCTCCAGCACCGTCTAAAAACAAAGCTGAAAGATGGGCCACGAGATAGGAGCGATGCGGCCGTTATGTGCTGAGGAAATTGGATATTTTCCAATTAGTGCTGAATGTAAAACTCAGTAGGTGAAATACCAAACATACTGCACCCCTAATGAGAAAACCTGATACAGATTAATCAGATTTTTAGAACCTAAAGTTTGAACCTTTATGTAATGTCTTTGGGTCATGAACTCATGAGAGAGGAAGCCTTTTAAACAATCCAGGCTCTCGAGGCTACTAACGTGACGTGAAAGCAACCACAAAAAAAAAAAAGACTGATCAGAGCAGAGAGGAAGAGAAAGACTGCACTGCTGTCCTGTCCTATTACACCGGCCTTTCCTGCAGCACATCTGACAGCTCTACTTTACAGTATGGATAATCCAGGAGGAACATTAGTCAGACTATTTATATTAACTCAGAATTATAGTCCATTTCATAAGACATGGAGTCACGTTGCAACTGAGGCTTAACTCCCTCCATACAGGGTCAGAAAGGGCTGCACAGATGATAGTCATCCAAAAAAAATGAGGGATTCATTCCAGCAACCTGTTGTTTTATGCTCTAGTACACACATTTTCATGTTTCTCAGTGTTTCTGCCTTTGCCATCCTGCGGCAAAAACACATGATTGGGCCTGTCTCTCGGCAAATTGGAGCCCTTCTCTTTTATATCAAGGGGAAAGTGGATTTTCTCCTCCGTAACAGTATGAGACATCTGATATCCACAGCCATACAGAATTGAGATCAGATGTTTGGTCTCCATTACCATAATCCAATCTGCTAGGGAAAACAAATGCTGAGTTGTGAGCGATTTTGTTCACCCACACTGTGAAGTAAGACCAAAGGCTTGGATTATCAGCGTTAAAAATCTGCTCAGTGTGTCCCAGTGTGTGTGTGATACTGCATTCACTGGCCCCAGCTCTTGTTTTCTAACTCCCCTGCCTCGCATTAGTCATTGCTGGTTTCATTCACCATGGGTTGTGATAGGAATACTAATGCCAATTTACTACAACTCATCCATCATTTAGGGCTCAGGATGTTGCCATCGTGCTGATTCAATGTCTGCGACACAGCATGCGCAACCTTCGGCAATACCGGATGTCTGATTTGAAAGAGAGACAAGGGCAACTGAGCAAAGTCACAGCCATGAGCTTTAGCTATAGGCCCTGTGCATGACTGTAGTCTGCTGACTTCGGTTTCCCGAAGGTGTCATATGTGTTTCCGGGTTCAAATCTGCTGCCAACCAAAACCTAGCAAATAGCAACCTGCAAAGAAATCAACATGAAGCGTAAATATAATTGAAAAAGTGTCAGATATCAGCGGAGGGGAAGCGGTTCACATCATTGTTGTGTTCCACTGCGCTCCAATTCGAGTCGATACAACTCCGTATCGAGCTTCCACCGCTTTCCGAGTCGTCTCAAGTCGTTAAACAAAATTAGGTGGGATTGTTTTACGATAACAAGTCACACAAAAGGTATGCAGCCGACATTTTAGCAGTGACGAAATTTGCATTACATCACAAGGAAGAACAATGTTGAAAGTCGGGGCAATTCCCTCTTTATTTAATGGAACTACACAAAACCACAAACACGGTCTGGGGTTTGGCAGTGCCGTAAATGACCCAGCACACCACCAACCCAGTCCGACCCAGAGGAGCCTGCAACAAACAAATGAGGAGGTGGTGCCAGTCATTGCGGACCGTGAGTACTGTGTTCCCAGTAAAAGTGTAGTCATGGACTGTGCACACTATGACGGTATGCTACGGGAGATTGAAGCCTTGAAGGACCAGCTACAAGCCCTCCGTTTACAAGACCCCTGTGGGTTGCAGCGGTTCGCTGGATCACCACAAAACATTTGATTTTACACCAGGTAAGACAGATAAACTGCAAGCAGTGCAGACAGATAATCCAGCTCATTACGACTGATAGCCATTTCAGAACTGTTTGATGACGCTCTAAACTCTGGTAGATAAAATAGCATTTGTAAATAAGCAAAGACTGAATCAGAAAGCATTCTTACTTCAGTATGCATATAGATTGCTTCTGTCATTAGTATGTATGTCTTCTTAATGCTATTTGTGAATACTTATTAAAAGTTATTATAATTTAAACGTTCAAAATCACTTGAATTAAAATGATTTGGCCTGTTTTCATATTGCTTCTGTCTTCAGAAGACTCACTCAGGGAATATTAAAAACACCAGAATATATAATGCAGTGTTTCCCTTGTAATTGTACAGGACTGACGGGCCACCAGGCCAACAAGAACCGCCAGGCCAAAAAATATATTTTTCAATGCCAATAATAACGCCAAATATCCATTCATTCGGAAATTAATAGCTTTTGGGAGCCTCTGTGCAGCGCTGTTCCGAAACGTGAGTTAACCTCTGTGGTATTGCCTAGGAAAGTCTTGGTAGCGTAGCCCCCCACCAGGCCAAAGCAATAAACCTAGAAGAAACTCTGGACTCTCATCGAACCAGTAACATTAAGGATGGTACGGGCTACAAGGGCCAGAGGAACCTCTTTCTTTGCTGTGAGAGAGGCGGCCTCCAACAGAACCACAGTAAGAGGTCACTGCAAAAGTCACCATAGCAATACAAAAGGGATATACTGTGTAATACTAATCATGCCTTTTTTCCACACCAGAAACTGGTCCCCATACGACAGCTGGATGCACCCAGTGGGACTTGGCCACTGTTTTAACATCCACCACACAACGGTCAGCAGAATTATTATAACATGGGCCAGCTTCCTCTACTGCTTGCTCAGATCTGTGTGCACATGGACGACACCTGAAGAAATTAGAGCCTATCTTCCTCATGAGTTCAGGGACTGTGCAGACACACAGGTAATCATTGACTGTACAGAGCTGCGCTGCTTAACGCCAAAGTTTTCTCTTCATACAAGTCCCACAGCACCTTTAAGGCCAGGATAGGCACGGCACCATGTGATGCTCTAACATTTGTGTCAGTGCTCTACGAAGGCTCTGTGAGTGACAAAAAGATCTTCAGGCAACCAGGCATCATACGATAAGGTTGATAAGGGCTTCCTGGTAGATGACCTTGTCCCTGGCAAGTTCACCGGCCTGCCTTTCTGTCTAAAGGGAACCAAATGTCAGCGCATGATGAGTCCATTGCTCGTTTGAGAGCCCATGTGGAGAGGTTAATTAGGAGGGTCAAGGAAAACAAACTGTTTGATACTGAAATCCCCCTCTTCATCTTATTCACTGTGGCATGTCTCCTCTCCAATTACCAGAATGTACCTCTGGTTAAAAAGTGAAGAGTAGAAGTCTGAGGATGCAGTTTGCCCTAACACACTGTACACTTGAGTACACACTGAGTTGAAACACTGTTAATTAGTTTAGGGGTATCACATTTACTGTAAACTAAATATAATTGGTTTTAGACTGTTGGTCAGACAAAACAAGACATTTAAAAGACATCCCTTTGGCATTTAGCAACTTGTAATGGACATTTTCACTTCTGTCCTTTTTTAATTGGCCAAAAATAATCTAATTCTTTTAATTCTAGAAAAATAATCTGATAATTTATATAAAAAATAATATATAGTGATAATAATAAGTTTACGGACATCAAGCTAGGCTATAGACTAGGCTAGGCTATAGGCTTAATTACTCACCCTCGTAATTGTGGACGAAACTTGATATGTGCAACTTGACACCGTTCTCCCATTTGCTGGAGGGTGCAGGTGAAAGTGCGTCAACAATAATATATTGCAAATGATATATATAAATAATAATATAATAATTCTGTGCACATCGTTGACATTTATCTGTGGTAAATCTTATAGGCATAGCGAAAAATATTCCATTGTTGATAGCATACGGTATGACCACCGCGGTAGAAACCGGAAGTCAGTGTACCACAGTTATGCACAGAGGTGATTAGATTTCCTCACACTTAATAAACTGCTCACACTCTTGCCGGTTGTGGTAGGAGAGCAGGTCCACGTCTTTCTCACCTCTCAGGATGTCCGACAGAAGCAGATTAGCACAGTGTTCACAATGCCTTTCATGGCTCTTTGTGTGAGCAGTGTGTGAAACGTCTTGCTATTCATTGAAATGAAATGAGAGGGACAGCCAGGGCTCATGTGGCGAGTCCCCTCGTTTCAACACAAAAGGCTCAGGGATGACATCATCTCTGCATCCCAAAGCATCTCACCAGGGATTAATCTCCATTTACACAAATTGTTAATTAACTTCCTGGATATAAATCATGTAATTAGACATGGTATAATATAGAGCTGCAACGATTAGTCAATTGACATAAAATTAATTGTCAACTATTTTGATAATCGAATAAACATTTTAGTCATTTTTTTTTCAGGAACAATGCCATAAAATTTGCTGGTTGCAGCTTCTCAATGTGAGAATTTGAAGCTTTCCTTTTCCATACATGACAATAAACTGAATATCTTTTGGATTTTGGGATGGTTGACCAGACAAAACAAAACATTTGAAGGCAACAACATGAAATCATAAGAGGCATTTTTCACTATTTTATAGATGAAACGATTAATCGAGAAAATAATCTGCAGATTAATCGATAATGAAAATAATTGTTAATGGCAGCCTTTGTATAATACCTAATGCAGCACTGTATAAAATAATTAAACCTGTTCTGTGACCTCATGGCTAAGTGTATATTAACATCTTCTACCATATCATTTTGAAAATTATAGCAAAATGTTTTTTCAAAACAGTAGTCTTGACCATTAGAAATCGCAATAATCGGGTTAATTTTCAGTTTTCCTGCATTTAGTCTTAAGTTTAGTTGACACATTGTTGGCTGTTATAGTGATTAACCTTTATCCTTAACACCTGGACCCATGACGCTGACTAAAATGACTTGCTAGAAACCTGAGTCATCTCGGATGTGGAGCTACAAAGCTGAGTCACCAACAACACAGCAAACAGAGGAAGCTCCTGAGGAAATTATCCTGAACTCTGAGTCGATTCAAAAAGCGCTGAGCCAAGAAATCTGTGGGAAGTTTGACGTCATAACCACCAAAGGTGACAAGTGTCCATTGACTCAAACAGCTTTCTCACACAGTGATACTATAAAGAAGGTGGACTTGTCTCTACAAAGGCCCTGAAGACGAGCATGTGAAGATCTGGAGAGGATGCAGAGAAGAAATAATAGGTCTGCAACTGACAATTTTTTTAAATAATTTGATTAATTGATGAATCGTTTAGTCTATAAAATGTCAGAAAATAGTGACAAATGAATCAAATTTGATGTCTTCAAATGACTTGTTTTGTCCAAGCAAAAGTCCAAAACCCAGAGATATTCAGTTCACTATCATATGTCACATAGAAACGCATTAAATCATCATATTTGAGAAGCTGACACCAGCAAAGTTTTAGCATTTCAGCTTAAAATATGACTGAAACAATTATTCGATTATCAAAATAGCGGCTGATTAATTTGGGGTTTCCAGACCAACCGAATGTAATACTCATCTGCTACAAGAACTGCTTAATTTGGATGAAAAACTTCTATTGGACTGAGCACAAGCATAGATCCCTGCAGGGAAAACCTAAAGCTAGTGAAACTCCACCTTCCTTTGTCATTGGGATTCACTTTAACCAGATTCACAACCTTTATTCTTCGCCAAGCAGAAGAAACTTTGCCTCTGATGCATCAAGGCAAAAGGGTAGTCTCCATCTAACGCGCTGCACATACAGAGCCATCTTTGTCTCCTGAGATTTACCCTGAGGACTTGTATATATCTGTTGCCTTTGAAGGAATATATGTCTTCTCAGCAAACACAAAGTCAAACACTATGATAATCTATGTGCAGCGACCTTCCAACAGCTGCCCTACATGCTTTGGAGCCTGGTGAGCTCCGAGTCTCCAACTGGCAAAAGCCCTTCATCTAGTCTCATTTTTGAAAAGATGAAAGCTAATAGTGCTGTGCTTTCTCTGCAGGAGGGCAACAACACTGTGACTAAAAAAATCATATTGTGCTATGTATCATTGGATGTGTTTGGAGTCCTTCACATCAGGATGACACCAACTGGACGTTAAGCTTCCAGGTGTGACACCTTTTGCCGTCCAGGGATTGAGCAGAGGAATGTGGGGCAATCCCTGATTAAGACACGCAGCCATTAAACTGCACACTGCTGACTTTAATCCCTGTCACTTTCATTACCTGGAGTCGTTAGCTCCAGCGCGCAGAGCTCACTTAACAAGATGGTGAAAATGCCCGCAGGCCAGCGCCACTGAGCTTTCATCATGTCGTTAAATCAAGGACATGAATGAAAATTAAAATAGCAGAATAACTTCACACGGGTGGGTGAGAAGGTAGTGGAGCACGAGTTTAATGAATCTAATGTGGAAATCACAAGCAGAGGTCACTAAATTGATGCCACACAGGATAAAGACTTCATGAGTAAAATGCTTTGGTTCAGACTAGGGCTTAGCGATCTATTAAATCAATACAAATATAGTCTTTTTTATAAAATGTCTACATGGTGAAAACAGTAATTTTAGTCAAATAGTAACAAAAATCATGGCTTGCTACTGGGGCTGCTGTCCCTACCAAGCCTACTGATTTGACATAGTGGCCAAACCGTGTAATTACAATGTCTGGGTCAGTCACGAGATGCGCACTGACCCAAACAGCATTTTTCCCGCTCACAAACATTGGGAAAGGAGAGGCTGTAAAACAGTGAATACATTATTTTAGCGTCACAACCACCACAAAATTACTTATTTTAGTATCAAGATTTGATCCATTCAGTTTGATAACATCTGGAAAGTCTAAAAGAGCCGCTTGATTAAATTATTTCATCCCTATTTAAGAGAACGAGGAGCCAACCGGAAGTCTGCAGGCTCTAGTGCACATGCTCTACGGGCCCAAAAATACGGAAGCATGAGGAAGCCTGCAGAAAAACTGTGGGCCTTTTTTTGGCTTCACACGCCGCTGAGCAACTTTCATAGGAATTAATGGGCACCATGTTTGAACACAGTATCCAGTTCTCCTTAATACATCCATGGTCCCTACCAGCTAGCTAGCTAGCGTTAGCTACCCAGCTGCTGATATCAGTCTGGTGTCTCCAAACAGCAGAAGAATTATGCTCATGTGTGACGAAACTTTTATTTTAAACTGGATGTCCTAGTTGCAGAATCGTGTTCTGACAGTCTACAGCTGTGTGGGATAATCTGTATATTGAATATGTATAATGATTTTGTATTATTCTTGCTCAATTCTCTTGCACACAAAGTCCTAAAAAATAGAGCTGGGTTTTAATGTTCTTGCATTTTGCAGGAAAAGAAAAATGATTAATTGTTCCCTAGCTTGAAAAACATTTTTGGGGCCATATCGCCAAATAGCACTAGGACAGACTTTCCTAAAACTATGCAAATGTTACAAGACAGACAGTGTCATTTGTAAAAGTACCAATTATTTAATAAAAATGATCAGTTTCAGCTGCTGCTGCACGAGGAAACGGATGTGATGGAGACCAGCTTGATATCAGCAAATTGTTTTTTGCGTCCCCCACCCTTACTGGCCAGAGTCACAGTCTTGGGAGGAGCACTCTTGGCTGAGCAGAAGGGCCACTGACACAGATTCAAGATGGAAGGAGGTCAGTCTGAAATAGAGCAGAAGCAACAAGCCCACATAGAAGAAATCCCTTCCAGCTCCAAGCAGCTGGAGATGCAGATCTTCCAGAAACATGAGAAAAACATCCTCCAACCTCCCAAAACACAAAGACAATTTGTCATGAACCAAGATGAACCAGATGCTTTGCCTCACTTTAGATGTTCTTGGTACCATGGTCAGCTGCTTGGCAATGAGTTTCTTTTAGTAAAACTGTTTTAAATATGGAGTCAGCTATTATAATCCCACTATAAATTCCCTCCCTACAAAGAAGGAAACAGATGGGTTGAGTACATCTTGAAATATAAAAAGGCAAAATAAGTCAGGTACTTTCCAGTTTGCTAAACAATGTACATAATGCCAAAAGGAGATCTAATGTTTGGCAAGTGTCAAATATGGAAGCAACAAGCACTAACATGAAGATTTGATCTTAATCAAACAACGGTTGGATGTAGACAAACTGAAGAAGAATGCAAACCTCACAGAGGTGGCGTTACATTTCCAGCATTTCATACTGAATGAGGAAACTTATCTTTAACGCACCAAAACAATAGGAACATGTGTTTTTACAGGGATTAGTGATAATTTTGTATCATCTATTGACATTCACTGGAGTCATATTGTGACCATATGATCAGAAAATGTTTTACTAATTTTTTTTTTTTTTTAAATTATGGTTTCTTTATTAATTTTCAAGGCTGCAATTTACAATTGTTTTCATAATTTTTCATTGTATTTATAATTATTTTCCAAGGGGAGCTCAGAGTAGAGCCGCTAATCCTTTGCACCAAAAGGAGCCAGCTGAGGTGGTTTGGGTTTGGATGCCTCCTTGACGCCTCCCTCTGAAGGTGTTCCAGGCACGTTCGACTGGTAGGAGACCCCGGGGCAGAGCCAGAACATGCTGGAGAGACTACAAATCTCTTCTGGTCTGGGAACACCTTGGGTGGGATCCCCCAGAAGGAGCTGGATGGAAGAATGCCGGGATGAAGGATGTCTGGGTTTTCTTACTCAGTTTGATGCCACGGCAACGCATCCCGGATAAGCAGTGGAAAATGGATGGATGGATTTATTATTAATCTGCTGATTATTTCAGTTGGTCCATAAAATGTTTATAAAATATAGTTTCTCAAAGTCCTAGAAAATGTCTTCAGAAGTCCCAAAAAAGAGAACGTTTGCCTTTTTTTGTTTGACTAAAACAATTAATAAACTATCAAAATAGTTGCTCATTCATTTTTTTATGGACTAATGGTTTCACTTCTACTAATCTTCATTAAAAACTAAAAAAAAAAAATCACTACTAAAGTTTCATACTGATTTCTCATCAAATGCAAAGCAGTGTCAGTTCCATGCGTTGAACATCAATTCGATAATTCTGCATGTGATTTTGCATGCGTTTACCACATTGTGAGATCAACACCAGAAAAAATATTCATATTAATATCATCATTTTAATTTCAGCCACATGACCCAGCCCTAACGTTTTACTCGGCTTTCTTCCAGTAGATTCACTCAATAGCCACTTTATTGGCTTCCTGTATAATCTAATGCAACAGCTCTTTCATGAATTCTACTTTCTTCTACTGAATCCATTCAATTTACACACATAAAGTAGAATTCAAGGCAGAGCTGTTTGTATTGGACTGGATTAAATTGTAAAAGTGTAACTAATAAAGCGACCAGTAAATGTCTTTACTGGCTGTACAACTTGTACAAGTACTTAAATTTCTGATTTTGTACTTAATTTTCCACTAAACAGCCGTAGCTTTTTGTCCCCTACAAAGCGGGACATCACACCAGATGCTCCGCATTCCTCAATACCCGGCATCTCCTGGAATCTGACATACCTCACCCCCCCCCCCCCCCCCCCTCTTCCTCACCCTCCTCACCCTCCTCACCCTGTCATCTGACTCTGTGTCACAAATCCATCCATCCAGTCATTCTCTCACAGACGCTGCAGACACACAAGCAGCGAGCGCCACAGGTCATTGGCCTCGGATTCCCCGCCTTGTCGGGGGGGGGGGGGGGTGGGGGCGGGGGGCTCTGCGCTCTGCTCTGCTCTGTGAGTCAATGACAAGCCCATCACCACGAAGGCGGCCTCGCCTCGCCTCGGCTCTCCGCCCCCAGCTGTTCACATGGGAGGGGAGGAAGGATCATCTGGGCTCTGTGCCCCCGGGCCATTCAGACACAGAGAAAAGAGTCTGTCTCTCAGCGGAAGCAAGAAGCTCTCTGGACAATAGTCATATTCTAGTGGAAGAGAGCTAAGAGAGCATGAATACTGGACTCACATTCACCAGGTGGACGGAAACACTCCAAATGAATGATAATGTTGTATATAAGCAACGTCCGGCTCTATTTCTGACTATTTGATAGTGTATTAAAGTGCAAAACAAAACCTTGGCTTCACAAATAAAGCCAAGAAGCTCAGAAGTTATTTCTATAGTGACAGATCTATTTCTTCATGTCAACTTGATTAAAAGATAGTAGCTGCTACGCGAGTGAGGTTCTATCAGTATCATCCTCCGACAGTGTCTGAGTGTGACCTCGAATTGACATGTCAGTGGGGAGAAAACAGCTCAAACGTTGTGTGTGTGTTGCCAATGTTGTGCCGGAGCAAACACAAACACACGAGTTCCTGCAGTCGTGTAATCATTACAGACCACTCTCTCAAAACAGATGTGGAGAGAGCATCGGCGGCTGCAATCTCACATCTGTCCGAGTCGGGGTATCCATAGAGACTAAAAAAAAACACAGAATACACACACAGGTTTGAGCTCGAGAGATCTCAGGGCCCCGAAGTGGACGGTTCATCCATCATATCGTCGTAGAGCGCTTAAACAGAACGTCAAAGAAGAAGAAGAAGAAGAAGAAGAAAAACCTAACTGTCAGATATTTTTCTTCCCCGCCTGGATGATCAATCGTTAAGCGATCGAAGCTACAGCGAAAGAATCCTGCAACATGTCGGAGATGATGGTGCAGAACTGATTTCCCCGCATGTTTTTTTTTGCACGTGTGGGAAGCAATCTGTCATGCAAATCCTAATCGTGAAAAGCCTTGATTTTTCCTGTATTCTGCGCCTGCTTCCTTCCAGTCGTCCTCCTCCAGAGGTTGTTACGTAACACTTGCTGCATGCTGCTTTTAGCTTCACAAAGGATCCATTTGAATGCTCTCTGAAAACACTGTTACAGGCTTCAGTGGCTACGAGAACACGCGTTTACTTTATCTCTTTCAGCGTCGTTTAAACAGCGCGGGCAGCTAGATAAAAGACTCTTAACATAAACTGGGGCGTATAGGAACATCTCTCTGTGCTGTGGGTGTTTGATCCTCTTCAGCCAGTGAGGAAGTTCTGTACAGTGTTTATGAAGAGGAGGCATTCACAGCTCCAGCCAGATAAGAAATAACTTCATCCACTCAGGCCTCGTGAGGGGAAAAGAAGACATAGCGAGGCATCTCAGAGCTCTAAATAATGAGGTGGATGACTCTTTAGCATGCAGCTTGTCTCGCTGTAGCTTCACTGCTGCTTAGCATATGAAACAAGGGGAGAAGGTTAGTGTGCAAATACCCTTCACTCAGCGCTTCCTGAGATGTGCCTTTCTCCAGCCCAGATGGCAGTCATTAAGGTGCTGCTGCCAAGTCTGGAAGTCTTTGATTTGGAACAGAGATCCTATCTTCAGGAGTACACAGACACACACACACACACAAACACACACACAAACACACACACACATGTGCAGTAGTGGAAAGTAACTCGGTATATTTACTCAAATTCTGCTCTTAAGCACAATTTTAAAAAGGGGATTTCTATTCTATGCTGCTTTATACTTCTACTCCGTCACATTTCTGAGGCAAATATTGCACTTTTTACTCCGTTATATTTATCTGACAGCTTTAGCTACTAGTACAGCTGCAACCACCAGTCAATTAATTGATTAGTAGATCGACAGAAAATTAATTGGCAACTATTTAGATAATCAATTAATCGTTTTTCGTGTATGACAATAAACTGAATCTGTTTTGGTTTTGGACCGTTGGTTGAAGAAAGCAAGACTCGAGCTCCTTAAACTGTGGGAAATTATGACTTAAATTAAATTATTATGCATTTTTCACTATTATCTAGCAACTAAAAGATTAAGTCAATTCACTGTGAAAGTAATCTGCAGATGAATTGATAATAAAAATAATTGTTAGTCCCATCTCTGGCTACTAGTTACTTTTCAGATTAAGATTTTACTTTAAAACATATGAAAAGTTTAGAAAATACAATCTATTGTTGAAGACTAAACCTTTGATTTGTTATAAAAACAGTCCTAGTTTGGTCCCTTGTCATGTTTCAGATGTCTATGAGCTGTTAGCAGTTCCAGCAAAGAGAGATTTCCCTCCTAAACTCGTCAAATGGTTTCATTTAATTAATTGTTCAAGGCCCAAAAGTGTAAAAATATCCAATATTTTACAAAAACAGCAAGTATTGCAAAAAATCTGAACCCAGATTTGCACAGCAGATCTTTGTTTTTTCTTCTTTCCTCTCCTGTTAATCATCTCAGGACCCCTCAGATTTATCTAGTGGCTCTTTGAAGGAGCCCGACCCCTAGGTTGGGAACCACCGGACATAAACTGTATATAAAGTAGTTGAAACTAGCTCCACTCAACAGTAACATGGTGCTCTAACACTGATGCAGCAGTGTAAACAATCCAATAATGTTAGATAAATGAATTACACTTAAAGTACATGTTGAATGCAGGACTTTTTCTTGTAATTAGTATCTTTACTTTGTTGTATTGGTACTTTAAAGGATCTGAGTACTTCTCCCACTACTACAGGAGGATAAAAGGTCCTGAGACTGAGGCTCTTGACTTTTGCTCAGGTTTTGATGTGGGTGTAGAAAAATTCCTGCCTTATTTATATAACCTTTGGTGCACAGGCTGTCAGGGGCTTTAGCACAGTCTGTGTGTGGAAACCTTCAGTTTCCTCTGATCCAAATGATGAGCGTCACTGTTTGAACTGCGCTCTTTAGACAGGAGCCCATTTATAAGGGAAGTTAATACAGAGTTGTTATCGCAGTTAAGCATTTCCTCCAATTTCCTTTATTTTTTGGATGAGGATATGATATCTAATCACAGACAACTGTTACAGATCTCCTAAACCAGTGGTGGAAAGTAACAAAGTATATTTACTCAACTACTGTACTTCAGTACAATTTTGAGGTACTTGTACTTTACTTGAGTATTTCCATTTGATGCTACTTTATACTTCCACTCCACTACATTTATCTGACAGCTTTAGTTATTTTTCAGATGAAGATTTGACACAATAGATAATATAACAAGCTTTTAAAATACAACACATTGTTAAAGATGAAACCAGTGGTTTCCAACCTTTTCGGCTTTTGATGTCTTACAAAAAGCAGTGTGTAGTCGGGGTCACATTTCACATGTCTATGAGTTGTTAACAGCTCCACCAAAGTGTTTTTTCCCTCTGAACTTCTCACATGGTTTCATTTCAATAAATGTTCAAATGATCCAATATTTCACCAAAAATCAAAGACTAGAGAAAAAGTCCAAAAAACTGAGAACAGATTTTTGTATCAGAACTTTGTTTTTTCTTCTTTCCTCTCCCATTAATCATCTCACGACCCCTCAGATTTATCTGGTGACCCTTTGGAGGGGCCTGACCCCTAGGTTGGGAACCACTGGACTAAACTAGCTAACTGTATATAAAGTAGTTGAAACTAGCTCCACCTCCAGCAGCTACAACAGTAACATACTGCTCTAACACTGATGCTTCACTATTAATAATCACATCATACATTTTACTGCTGATACTTATGTACTTTTGCTTAAGTAGGATTTTTCATGGGGGGCTTTTACTTGTAATGGAGTATTTCTACTTTGCTGTATTAGTACTTTTACTTCAGTAAAGGATCTGAATACTTCCTCCACCACTGTCCTAAAGACCATTTTGGCGGGGGGCGTGGAAGCAATATACAAATCTGACAATGTGAGGACCAACAGACTGATCTCAGTCAGTCCATGTGACATCTCATATGGCTGCATTGCTCATCATCATCATCATCATCATCATCATCCTCATCATCATATTGCCTACTTGTCAGTAAGGACTGACTCTCAGACAGTGAAATGACTCAGATATGATGTATATTCCAAACTGTAATTGTAATCCAGACACCATTTATCAGATCGGGGGTATTAATCCCACTGAGATTCACGTGCAACGTGTCGCAGTTTAATTAGTCCAACATGCAGCAGCGCACGTTGAAGACACATGTTTGATCGCATGTTACAATACAGATTGATCATGTGCATTAAAACAAACAAACAAAAAAATAAATGCAAGCAATCGTACAGTCAGTATGAGCATTGCTGAGGCGTTCAACAGTTCAGCGGGCAGATGAGGAGTTTCATGTTCTTACCTAAACCGGGGTGAATCTTTAATACAGTCTTCAAAATCCACCGTCATCTTGGGCTGGAGTGAAGTTTTTGTTGTGTTTAAAATGCGGGTTTCATCTCCTGTGTAGAGTAAAGCAGAAGATGTAAGTATCCGTTACAGTGATCCTCCCTCCGTCTCTCCTGCTCCTGCAGCGCTTCACTCACTGATGATCTGAAGCGGCTCCACTCAGTACAGGACGCTGTGCTGCCTTCATGAACTCCGGATGAGCTCGTACTTTTAAGCGTCCTACCTCCGATGTACGACTTTTATTCAGCTGAGTTTTAGTGGGGAAACGATGACTGGTGGAAAGACGGGCTCACAATTTTTCAGTTCTGTCTTAAAACAATAATCAAGTGCCCAAATCAACATTGAAATCGTTTTGGGTTTTTTTTTCATATAATAGTAATCATGGGATGGGGGACAAAATCCACAGTCCTCCTTTTCTGTGCAAAAATGTATTTTTAAGTTTATCTATAGCTAATATGATGCTTCAGCCGTTCAAATTAGTCAAATCAGGTGGAAATCTTTTAATGTTAGTCTTTTTAGAGCCAAAATCCTTCTTTTTGTTACTATACTTCCACTGCAGCTCAATGGGGAAACACTGTCTGAGGAAACACAAAGAGGGAATTTGATGCTAAAAAGATTGTAAATGTGGCAGATATCCACTTGATATGACTAACTCAGATTGCTGAAGCCTCATCTAAGCTTCAGATATACTTTTAAATGCGTTTTTGCACAAAATGACTGTGTGGACACACTGTGGATTTTGGCCCCCATCACTTACATTGAAAGCGCATTTGAAGGATCTTTTAATAGCCAGTATGAACAGGAGGAATGATTACAGTGAGGAAAACCTCTTTCACTGTTCATATGGCCACCTGACCGTACTGACAGACTTGAAAAATTATGAACTTAGTGCTTCTATTTTATCTGACTGCTTCTTTAGTGCTTCTATTTTATGCCACATCGACTTTTATGCATACATCGACTTCATTACATTTCAGAGGGAAATATTGTACTTTTTACTCCACTACATTTATTTGGCAGCTACTACTTTGCAAACAAAGGTTTAAAAAACTATGAGCACATAAAATTTTTACTTTAGTAAAAAATATTTAGAAATACTTCTTACTCCACTGTAAAGAATGCTGCCGATGAACCACACGGGCTGCCATCTTAACTTTTTCAAACTGTCAAACACCATGATTGTAGTTTTCTAAAAACTTTGTAGGCTATTATTCTTTAAGCAGCATTTCATCCTAAAGGATGAATGTAAAGTCCAAAAATTCAGCTCAGTTTTGATACAACAAATCCAATGTTAATCCAATTTCCAAAAAAAGTATAAATGACACTGCATATAACACATACTTTGTAATAATAAAACATATCACCTCTACACAAGCAGTAGGCCTTTAATAGGTTTACTTATTCTCTGAACATCACTCCATCTTATCATGGTATCATAACCAGTAGTGGCAGAAGTATTCAAATCCTTTACGTTATGTGAAAGTAGAAAATCCACAGTGAAACACTCAAGTCACAAGTAAAAATCCTGCATTCAATATTTTATTTGAATAAAAGTACAGAAGTATTAACAGCAAAATGTATTTAAAGTATCAAAAGTAGAAACAGGCCTATTCATTATGCAGAATAGTTGTATAGTATGTTATTAATATTTATGCATTAGCATGTAATCAGCATTTTAATATTGAGGTTGAGCTCATTTTAACGAGGTCTACATATTGTTGGGCAAATTAATCTACAAAACTGCACCATATATTATATATTTAACATGTGTTTTGTATGTAAAATCCAATACTTATATTATGTTAAATACATGTAGTGGAGTAAAAAGCAGCCTACAATCAGTCTATTTCTCTCTGAAATGTTGTGAGCAGAAATTTAGGCTAAAGTAACATAAAATTTAAGTTTTGAAGTTAAGTATAAGACCTTCAAAACTGTAATTAAGTACAGGTAAGTAAACGTATTTTGTTACTTTCCACAGCTGATCATAGAAAATTCCGACTCTTAACAGTTGCATTATGTCGCACAACTCGTAATGATCTCAACATTTCCGACGGCACTTGAAAGCAACACATGCTCAGCCCTCTGCATGTGAGCGCGTAGAGCACTGACGTCACATTTCAGCTCATTTGAATGAATACAACGTGATTTCTCTGAACAATGCTGTCATGTTAAGCACATATGAAAAATACGACAGTATTTTCTCCAAGGATTAACGTCATTCTGACATTTTTCATTGTTTTTTTCGATTAAAACACCAAAAAAGGAGAACATTTAAGTTTTAGTCACTACAGGTCAAGATAAAAATAACTGGAAGGTCTGTAGGTTAATCAGTCTTATTCTGTTATTCTTTCCATTTTCTATAAATAAAGACAGAGAGTAAATAAATATATTCAGGAATTGGTGATGATATTGTGTTTAACTCATTAGCGCTGATAATTTGTACAGCTGATATTGATTAACTCTCAGATCTTCATCTCTTCATTGTGTCTGAGATGTTTCAGCTACATATTCATCAGAAAAGTGTGATGAAGGTATTTTTATACTCTCTGGAGTGTTAACTCAGGCAGTGAATAAGCAAACACCCACGACAGCTTCAGTTACTGCTCTTGATTCTTAACAGTCAGATTCATCTCATGTTTTTCACACCTTTGATACTGTATGATAAGTCCTGCATGTCATGTTTTACTGCTGCAAGCTGTGAAATGTATTCATTGGAAAGGCCTGACTCACTGAAACTAATAGCTTTTTAACACATCCTACAGTTAATCTACCACTTTCCAATGCAGCTGTTAAATGAGGGGATCTTAAGTGCATCCATTTCCCCAGCAGGGCTATTATTAATTCATAGGAAATGGAAAGCTTGGAGAATGAGCGCCTGCTTTGGATTTCACTGCAGGTTTTCATAGAGCGCCATTGTTCCTTCCTATCCCCAGCTTTAAAAAGGCTGCCACTCAGGCTATGAATGGAGATGATCTCATTCACTCTCGGCGGAGGTGTCTTGACAATACCACCATCATTCACTGACACAACCAAATGTCAGAGGAACAACACAGATATGATCAACTGTGCAGTTGTTTGTAGTCAGCGGCTAAGAGATGCCAATCAGTTGGTCCACCGCTTTGGTCGAGACTGAAATATCTCAACATCTAGTGGATGTATTGCTGTGAAATTTTGAACAGCTAGTCGTGATCCTCAGAGGATGAATCCTACTGACTTTGGTGACCATCTGTGGTTCTAAGTGATAGGTCTCCACAATTATTGGATGGATCGCCATGACATTTGGTACCGACATTCATATCTCCTTCAGGAAAACTGTGGTAATCTCTTTACTTTTCATCCGGTGCAATCATCATCAGATTTGTCCAATAGTTTAGTTTATCTCAAATACCTGTGAAATGTATGACGTTCCCGTTAGCCTTAGCTTTACAATACTTTATGTTTAATGCTAATCAGCAAATGTTAGCATGCTAACATGTTTAAGTACATGGCACGGTAAACAGGATAAACATCATAAACATGAGAAATAGAGAAAGAGGATGACAGAGGCCTATGATATAGCATTTAAACATGCAGGCAAGTCAGCCGACAGTGGAAAAAAACAATATGACAAAAGAATATATGGTCAAGAGTGAGTCAACTGAGTTCTGGTGAAGAATATGACGGAGAGGGGATGGCCAGGCAAGCTCCGCTTGCACTGGGGGAAGGAGGTTTACATCATCAGAGGACGGAAAGGGGATAACAGTCCAGTGTTTGTCCAACTGGAGAGTGGAAAAGTCCTTCATTGAAATCTGTTGTTGCCATGTGACTTCCTGTTTGTACATGAAAACACAAAACCACTCCAGGGCACAGAGCAAGTAAGGACAAGAGACAATAACAGACTCAAACAGGGACTCGTAACACAACACACCCAGCAAACAGACGCTGATGAGGAATCAGATGAGGAGTTTCCCACAGGACTACTCTCTTGGTCAAGGTCCACTGGCACTGAATCTCAAAGCACAGGAACTCTATCCTCAGGGCACATCTGATGTTTCAGACAGACAACACTTGCTCCATGGAGCTGATGAGGAACAGGATGAAAACCTGGCTGCTGACATGGGAGAACTGGATGATATAGACTACAAGGATGACACTGGGAATCGAGGAGGATGTGTGAACTGAGATGCTGGAGGAGTTTCACACAGAGAACAGTGTCCACCAGAGAAACAGCTGTGAGCGGCTACTGGCGGCCTAAGTAATGGAAATGGACTGATACACCTCATGGACTGTTAAAATAAAAGATTGAGAAAAGAGACTCTACAGTGGCTTTGGCCTGAGGAAAGAGATGAGCACACAATCTTTTGGCCGAAGTGTGTCATGGTGTATAAAGTATTGAGTGGGTATAAGGACTGACAGAGAGAGACCACTCTACGGATTTAGGGGTAAAAAAAAACTGTACTGGTGTAGTTGAATACAGAGACGACATTTTTTCAAGGCGGGGAGAATATGTGAAAGATTTATATTTAATTTGTGGTAAGAATACCAGTTCATCGGAAATTAAGTTGAACTCGGTTGTATACCCATTGTTTTTCTTTATTTTGCATAGATTACTAACTTTACACTTTAAAGGTGCACATATACGACATTCAGCCCCACTAGATGTCACACTAGAGCGCCAGCACCTCAGACCAAAACAAATGTGCAACCCTAAAGTTGGAAAAAAAAAGAAAGAAAGCAGTCCTTTAACTGACAGCTCACAAATAGGCGGTGCTGATCAAATATGAACGAGATTCTCTTACTGCGTACCGCCTCTGACGCTGTATCCAGTTCTCTTTTCACATCCATGTAGGACACGGAGAGACTTACATGCACTAACATGCACTAACATGCACTAACATGCACGGCCAGACCGACTATCAAAACAAAGAACAGAGAGGCTCGGATTACAACACACACAGAGGGAGTGTGACTTCATTCTCTGCTCAGGACGCCATTACTCCACTATATCTTTACATAGCAAATAGTTGTTTGCTGACATCTAGTGGGGCTGAATGTCATATATTGCACCAATAGGTGTATCCATCTCACCCTGAGGCAGTTGTCCATCCAGTATATTCACACTTCACACTTCTTGGTATTAGAAAAGCAGACATTGTTCAAAGAGATTGTCACTCAATGTGAGGTTAGTAGCCTAGCAAACTAACCTGTTAATTAATGTGATGTGTACAACATGTTTATTTCAGTAGTATTATTTAGTTTGGAATATATTACGTTTATCTCAGAGGAAAAACAGCAAGAGAAGAGTGTGTAATGCAGAGCAGGCACTCTCATTAAAATAGTTTGTTTTAACTATATTCAAGCTGTCTGCTGCCCTTATTTGGTGCACCTCACCATCACACACTGATGGGAGGGCAACACATACAGCTGCTAGAGTTAAGGCTTTGATACTTCAATGTAAACATAATAAGTTTGGGGCATTTGCTGAAGTGACTTATACAGATTTTTCTTTTGAAAGGACGTCTCTGTTTACCATCACTTACACAGGAATCACAATAGGAGATGGATCTCTTTAGGGCCAATATGGACAGGAGGAACATTTGCAGTGACTGACAACTCTTTCAATTTACAAATGGGCATATGAATATTGTTTAAAGACTTAAAAATACTAGCTTACCCTTTAAAATTTGAGAAGGCAATCAGTGAGGTTTCTTGGGCTGATTATTAGTCATGGGATGAATGAGACTGGTTTGCTTAACAATGAGATGATTTACAGAAGAGACTGCCCAGCTATCATATCAGTAGTGGACTGTTCATGAGCTGCTTCCTGCATCTGCTTTTGCTTGTGTGGCATCTACCAAGAGCGAGGATGAGGCTTCCCTGCCTTTGTGTAGGAAAACCATGAGGAAGGCGTCTGTCGACTCCCATTTTTGTTTCCATCAGAGGCCCTCTCATGGCAGACGTGAGCAGCACTGCAGCGTGGAATCACTGGGAGAGATGTGTGGGTCTCTGGGAGGGTGACCTACTTTTGCTCCCTTCTTTGGTCTGCTGGAGAGAGCTGCGAGTCGCGCTGCTGAGCACACAGCTTGTAATGTTATCCCTTCTGACTGCAGGTGCAAGGCTCTACAAGCCACTACCAATGAGGCGTGTGCAGATGCTGCATGAATGTTCTGTATTATGCATGTATATGACTTACTCCAAAATGCATTCCCAAATCTATTTTAAATGAATTTTCTTGACTGCTGTGCTCACACTGGTGGAGATGTGTGTGTGTACTAAGTGTACTTGAAAGGTAGATAGAGATATAATGAAATACTGACATGACATAGTGCTGGTGACATGACATTTTTATTTTCTTATTTTTGTTTATTTTTTTGTGAAGCACTTTGAGCTGCATTTTATATGAAAGGTGCTATACAAATAAAGTTTATTATTATTATTATTATTATAGTATTACTATGATCATGTATACTTTCATAGTATAAAATGTTTTAGACAGTCAGCAGACTTTTCTGTTCGGCGTAAAACAATGAGAAAAATAATTAAGTCTTTAAGAATTACTGTAGTTTCTTGTTATTTAGAAAATGTAAATGATCGGTAAATGATTTAAAACATTAGAAAGGACAACATAATGTATTAATTCAGTAGAGATTAATGGTATGGAGATCAATTTATGAAAAATGTGTTGCACTCCTCCAAAAAAAAGTGCTTATTTTCTGCTCAACTTTTAATGATAATATCTGGTTTTTGTTTTGTTTTCTTCAGGTTCAACCAAACCATCATACCGATGTGTTTTAGTGAACTGACCAAGAGGGAAGTCATATACACAGTACTGCAGGACACTATGGGGAAAAAAATACTTTTGTTTACTAAACTGGGGAAGGATTTTGGGGTTTTGCACAGTGTGCACAGTTTATGAGATCCACTCTTCACTGACCCTGTAAATAAGAGTTTTCAATACCTAATTATGATGTGTGTTATTACTACATATAAATAAAACAGTGGTTTCCTCACAAAGGGTCACAAGACAATTGTGATGACTCACAAGACTTTAAAAGGGATAGAAAAGGAGATTACTTCTGTTGCACCAAATGATGTTTATTTTTTCAGATTTTTCTCTAATATGCTTTTTTCTTGTGCATTACCGGACAATTTTACCTCTAAAAATGACTCAAATAAAACAATTTTTAGTTTTCTTTGGTTTAACTGGTAATAACCAGTAGATGCTACCAGTGAAGACAGGCCACAAGCTAACCACTGAACTAACGTGAACTGCATGTTCTGATAATAACCTTCATAAATTATGTCCTCGTTCTGCATACTGGGTCACATCCAAAAGCCCTTGACGGATGACCTTTGTAAGTTTGAAACACCCATTACCAGAAGCTGTTTGCAGTCATGCTAACATCACTGCTGATTTATTTAGCAGGTCTGCCAATGCAGATTAGCCCGTGCAGCTAACGTCTCAGCCAGAGTGCTTCTCTGCCTCTGCAGCTCAAAGCATCACTCCTGGGTGCGATACTGCTGCTGCAGCAAAAATAACTTCAGGGGATTTTCATGCGTTTACTTTAGCTGTGTGCTGACATGGTCCCAATAAATAAATGATAAATGTGGGGAATGTGAAACCTCCTCAAAACTGATGAAAGAATTTCACAAACACATGGACTAAACTCTTTTTAAAGCTTTTATATTACTGCAAACAGATATTACGTTAGCTAAAGAGCAACATCTTCAGGGAATTAAAGGACTAGTTTGACATTTTGAAAACATGCACATTTGCTTATATTGCCATCAGATGAGAAGATCAATAATGTGTCGTGTTTGTAGGTAAATAATAAAACTAGGGCCTGAAGGCGGTTAGCTTAGTTTAGCATAAAGATTTGGAAGCTTTGGCTTTGTCCAATAGTTAACAACTTATGAGTCTACAGCCATGCTAGCGGCTCTGTGAGGCTACTTGTAATGCTAACTGTATAACAAACGCCGAAACTGTTGGACGTCTGAATGAATGTCTGCAACCACACTGCACAGTAATCAATCCAACCGTCAGGAGATCTCTACGGTCAGATCATACTCAGATCACTGATGTAGCTAGCATTTAAAGCTCACTAATTAAAAAGTTATTATTTTTATGTTTGAGGTAGATTATGTCCATCTTTGCTGTCTGAACAACGCATCAACTTGTATTCTTTCGACTAACTGAACGTAAACCTCATTTGGGAACATTTGGGAGTTGTTTTGATCGTTTTTTTATCATCGGCAGTCATTTTTTTGTTGGCAGGTGAGATTTGTCCATCTTCCACCTGAACGCGGGCCTGAATCCTTGCTGATTGCGCGCTACAATGACGCAAGTTTCCACGACATGAAAAGACGACAACTGGTCCAAATCACAGGCGGTCTATTGATTTGGCCATTTCATGCCAAAAAATATGGTAATTAAGCAAAACTGCGAGCTCTCGCGAATATTGTGGAGATTTCTTGAATTTGTGTTAATTATTGCGATCACAAAATCACAATTTCCTGGAAGGACTGATTAGTATCAGACTTCCTCTGGAGCACTGAGTCATTAGAAGTATTTTTGACCTTGGCTCCATTGTGTGTTAATCATGTTAGGGTAAGCTTAATTGCTTAAGGAGTCACAGGCTTTAAGCCCCCCAGCACCGGCAGCTACTTATCGACTGCAAGGCTCTTTAAATGGCTGCTGTTCCCGTCAGTGATTCCTGCGAGGGAAACAGTGACAGGATCCCATAAAGAGTGGATAGGGTGAGTACTGGGTCAGCACTGGAACAGCTGGAACAAAAACAAAGGAAAGTACTTTTCAGGAAGCTGTGTCAGCTAGAGTAGTATCAAATATTCAGATGCCCAAAAGCAATCCAAATCTCCATCCACCACCAGATGTGAGGACGACAGGATTCAATGAATGGTGGAACAAGGTCAACTAGGGTCACAGGGGAGGACTACTGGGAGTGAAACTGACATCATTACAGCAACAAAGCAGCTGGCCTCTTCCAAAAAACAAGTTGTTTGGCTGAACCCTATCAACAAAAAGAACAATGTGTTCATCCAAGCCTGACGAGATGTATCAATCTTGTCATCTCAGCAAAAAAGTTCCTAAAATGTCAAACTATTCTTTTTAAACTACAACTCACCATCAATGGAGAAGAAAGCAGAAAATACTGTATCTCACAGTGAAAAATGTGTAAACACAGATGATTTGCCTTTAGTCAACATTCATTATGAATTTTGTAGAATTTTATCACCCTGCAGTTTAAAAAAGTAAATTAAAAACTGCAAATGTCATACCTTGAAATTTGAAATTACAACATGAATACTGACAACAGGGCTCTGCCGTCTGTACATGAGTTTTGGGGCGTCTACTTGAGTTACATTATCTCTTTTACAAGGGAGAACTGGACAAAATGGCAGCGTTAAATAGGTGTTACAATCTGCTCAACAAAACAGAATGTGAGAGAAAAATGAAAACTTGACTATTTAAAACAATTACATTAGTCATGAAATGTTTTTTTAATGTTATAATGAAGCCTTGGACAAATTTAATGCAAAGGCTTCTGAATGAAAAGTGATTTTTAGTATCAATCATAAAATCATTAAACCTTCCATAGCTCTTTTCTGATCAAAAACAACCCGTCAGAAGTTTTATTCAATACTTAAAACGGCTTTTAAAAATGGAAAGCCGCTAGTAAAGAAACAAAAATGTCAGAATAGAAGATGAATAATGCAAAAAGCTGCTCTCCAATAATCTTAAATAAGGCTAAACCAACAAACAAGAAACTGTGAGCGCTTTACTGTGTGCGCTTTGTGTTACACACCCTATGGTGTCTGAGCCAGGACATTTTGTTCATTTCAACAGTTCTGCTCAGCAAACATGTCTGGCCAATGAAGGTGAACATTTGTTTTTCTGCGCACGTTGTTTTTTGGGGGAAAGTAGGGCAAGATGAGCTGCAGGCTCGTTTAGTCCCCGCCCACTGAATCACACTGATAACCACACAAACACACATACACACACATCAACTGAGCATGGACATATATATATATATATATACATATATATATAAACTATAATAACTTCACTATAATATCAGGAATCACACTGATGGTTGAACACATGATTTCTTGACCTCACAGTAGTCTTTTATTTTCTTGCATCTCCCACAAACTAGTTTTGATTTCTCTGCTTCAGCATGTGATGCTTTTGGACATCAAAGGCTGGATTTAATATCAAAAGACCGGAAACAACAGATCTGAGAGTGTCTGTCTGAGGCAGCCTCCTCTTGGGTACGGCTGGACGAGAGCCTGAGAAATCACAGAGGCTGGTGTTGCTAGGCGATGGGCTCAGTGCTGCTGAGAGGCAGGATGAGGAAATCCTGCAGACGAGCACAAGAGCTGCTCTTTGATTCAGTGACACCTTTGTCGCCTCGCATACTTTCTTTAGCCAGCATCCATCTACACTGTGCTCCTTGTAACAAAATCACTACGGATCAGATGGGGACATCGCATGTAATCTGCTCATTTGATAAATATATCTGGTCTAATTTTCAGAGGTCCAACTGAATGTTGTAATTAAAGGACCAGTTTGTAGGATTTAGTGGCATCTAGTGGTGAGGTTGCAGATTGCAACCAAATGAACATCCCTCCCCTCAACCTCCCCTTTCTAGCATGTAGGAGAACCTATGGTGGCTGCGAAACTCGCGAAAAACGTGAAAGGCCCTCTCCAGAGCCAGCGTCTGGTTTGGCCATTCTGGGCTACTGTAGGAACATGGCGGTGCAATATGGCGGACTCTGTGGAAGAGGACCCGCAGTGATAAAGGGCTCATTCTAAGATAACGAAAACACAACAATTCTTATCTTCAGGTGATTATACACTAATTAAAACATACTTATGAATATATTCCATTTCTGCCAACAGATCCCCCTAAATCTTACACACTGGTCCTTTAAGTAATACTGTTCTCTGTCAATATTGATTGTTGGTACTGTTTTTTGTTTTTTTTTACTATTTTGTTTTTTGGTAAGGCTCCACTTGGACCCCTGTGCTTCTCCACTTATTTGAACCCATTACTTACAAACACTGTTATCTTATGTTTCACCAGTTGGTCAGATGTGTTTGTTCTTTGCCTCGCGTAAGACAAAATCGCCAAATTTCTTCATGTAAATGTAAGTGTAATTTTCTTTAAAAAATGACTCAAAATGATTACTTGATTATCAGAATAGTTGGCGATTAATTTCCTATCGATCATTAATTGTTGCATGAAATTTTGTACAGACATTCATGACCCTCAGAGAACGAAGCCTGCTGGCTTTGATGATCCACTGACTTTCTCTGTAGCACCACAATGAGGTCGATGTTTGTGGGTTTGAATGAAATGTTTCAACAACTACTGGATGGATTACAATGAAATGTGGTAAACACATTCATGTTTCCCTCAGGATGAACTGGGTGACCTCTTCAGTTCCCATCTAGCACCATAATCAGGTCAAATTTTTAATTTGTCCAATACTTTGATTTATGAGGCAAATGTTAGCATGATAGTACCTTAAAATAAGATGGTGAACATGGTCAACATACCCGCTAAACATCAGCAAAACACAGCTAGTGTGGCTGTAGACGGTCATGTTTCACAACTTGTTTGTTGAAAAGACAAACTTGTTTTCAGTGTAAAAGTCAAAAAAATTGCCAAAAGTTATGATTTCTTTTGCAGATGAAGGTGGTGTATTACAAAATTCAGCTCATAAAATGGTTCATTAAGTTTTATTTCATTAAATAATACATTGGTCACATTAAAAAAAAAAAAAAAAAAAAATCGAGCAGCTGTGGCTCATGAACAGGTCGTCCAGTAGTTGGCGGGTCAATCCTCGCCTTGTCCTGTCCAGATGTTAAATTGTCCTTGAGGAAGAAACTGAACCTCCAGAATTGCTCCAGATGATCGGGGCAGCACCTTGTATGGGAGCTCCTCCACTGTTGTGAATGTGAAGTACTTCTCTACCTTTCAGATTACAAGTTTAAGAAACTTTTGATTAATGTTTTATTTAAATCCCCAACGTGAAACATAACAAGGAACACTCTAGATATTTTAAATGCCTGTGCTGTGTATAACCAGGACTGGTTGTAAAAGACCCTGTAATATTTTGAAGAGCTTCTAATTGTCCTGCAGAAACATGCCGTCCAACTTTTTCTACTGTTTTATAAAGCAGTACAACTTAAAAATGATATTGCATCTGGTGAGTGTATCCTGCTGTTTAAAAAGTTAATCAGTGCCTTTTCTGATACCTCATGTTTTCTGCAGTAAATCAACCAGCAACAGAGATGCTGACATACATACAGAGGAACAGGAATGTCAAACAATTAATACTTTATTTACACAGATTATATGACAAATAAAAGTAAATAAGCCTGGTGATATTCTATACTGTTCTTATTGTCAACAAATCCAACAAAAACCCCAAAACCAACAATAAATTCTTCCTGCTGACAAGGGTTTGTAGCTGGAGCCAGATATATCTTATTCCTCTGCGCTATGGAGCTCCATTGTTGTCCAAAAATTATTAAAAACACAACAGTGAGTCACGCTGTTGCAGCGGCTGACGTGTCCTTTCATTATGCTGAAGATGGCAACCGCAGTTTATTTTGAGTCAATCCCACATAGACCATCCTGCTGCAGCAAATTCGCACTAGAACCAAGTGTATTAATCCATGGCTGAAAATAGTCCTCAGCTAATGCTCTATTTACTTGGATTTGCATGAACGTTTGCCACCTTTACAAAAAAATAACCTCTTAAAAGTAATTTTTAGAAGCTGTTTTATATATTTTTAACCCAAGAACCAGTAAAGTTGACAAAGTTTTGATGGACAGACTAACTCTCATAGGATTTGTTGACAATAAGAAAAATATAGATTATTATCAGCCTTACTGTTTCAGGAAAGTGAAAACAGAAACATTCAACAACAGTTTTTACAAAGGATATCAAACAACGTCACTGTTAAAATAAACCAAAAAAAAAAAAGCACCTGGTTCAAGTTCAGTTCCTTCATATCATGTTTATGTTTGGAACGTCTGACAGCTAACGCGATGCTGCCACCATGTGGTTGTTTCTGGCAGAAGCACATTCAGCTGTTGTGACGATATGAACTGTATTCCAGCAGCTCAAGTTGCACGTTTCCTTCTTTTTCTGGTCTTTAAATCTGTGAAACACACAAAAACAGACAAAAGTTAAACATCAAAGCGTGTACAGACTCTTGAAGCTTCGGGGGAAGTGAGCTGATAGATGATAACTTACTGCTGTGTTGAGGTGATTCATCTGTTGTGACTGACGGCTTTGATGCCCGTAACAAGTATTTAGGTACGTGCTGAGAAATAAGAACAAAAAACAGTGATGATAATTCAAAGTCGTAAACATCCAAGTAATGGAAAGTTGTGTTTCACAGATTGCCAGCAAACCTGACGTTACTTTTAACTGAGATAATGTCTTTTTTTTCCTCTAATCTCCTTTACTGCATTTGTTTTCTACTTTTAACACTGTGTCTTTACTGCTGCTCTGTTGTTATGTTGTATGATGTCTTGTGGTCAATCTGTTTATCTATGTGAGGCGTCTTCGAGTGCCTTTTAAAAGAGCTATATGAATAAAATACATTATTATCAACTGACAAGATTTCATTTGGCACATGATGGTGTTCCTGCATGGTGCCTTATTAACAGTATGCTGGTATTTATTCACATAAAAGGTTTGTATTTTTGTATCCTGTCATCCGCACAACTTTGTCTTTATATTTGGTAAATATGAAGTATTTACAACACAAATGTGAATTATGTGTTTTTTTAAAGAAATAAGGACTATTCAATAATTGAGAATGAAAGCTAAATCCATGTCAGCAAATCCGGACCATGGTCTCTTTAAGGATTTGATATCTTTGCTTCTAATCAGAGATACAAGTTACCAAAAATTTGATGCAACAGGTCCAGGTTTTCATTAATCCCATATACAATGAATGTTTGTCTTTAATACACTGTAAACTGCCCTTTTAGCATTTTATCTTATCCCTATTCTTATTGTAGCAGTTTTTCTTTTCTTTTATTACATTAACTTCTTATTGTATTCTGTATTGTGTGTATGATATAGTCACTTTTAAAGTCTTCAACTGTCTCCATGTATTTATGTTATGTTTTTATTTTTTTATGCTGCAAAAGGATTTTTTTTTTATTGTAAGACAATAAAGGTCTGAACTGAGCTTAAAGAATGAAAAAAAGCTGTAAAGCATTTTGTGACTTTCTTAAGAAAAGTGCTATTTAAATAATGTTTATTATAATAATTATTACTATAATAAACTGGCTATTTCCCCTTTTTTTAAAAGATAGGATATTTTTGACATGAACAGGAAGAAGTGTTCAATACCCCTGAATTAATTGTGCAGTTGCCGGCTAAAAATAGTAGCCAGAGACTTTTAGTTTACATAAAAGTGGGTTATGACCTGATTGACTGTCAACAAATCACTAAAACACGAAGTAGAGGAGCGGAGATGATCCACAGAGTCCTCGAGCAACAGAAGACCACAGTTCAAGTCTTGGTTGAAAAGAGGAAAAACACACGCTTGGATGTCCTTGAGTGAGTAAACAAAGCCGTCTTCACTTCACGAGCTAACAGATGTCTCGTCAGGTAAAGAGAGTGCCACCTGAAGAACTGTACTCTTAACAGCTTAAGAAGAAGAGCTTCTTTTGATGAATACAGCAAACTAAAGGCCCCCTTGACCCCTGATTAAACACCAGTATATCAGAAGTCACAATAAACCAGTGTCACACAAGCAGAAGCAGCAGCTGTAAACCCACACAGATGAACCCAGGAGGGCAAAGAAAATGTTTTTTGTCAGACAGTAACCACAAACACCAGAAGGCGCCCTGTTTGACCGACCGTGCAGCCAAAGATGATACAAATGTGTCTGCAGACAGATGACTGATCTTCTAGGAAAGTGTATTTGCACCACTTACAGTACACGTACAGGAAAATCACTCAGCATGGCAGGAAGTGTGGTTAGATGCTGCACTTAAGAAATCTTTTCCCCTCGATGCCTGCTTGAATTATTTTCATTTGCCCTATTTACTTGAGCAAGTTAACGACATACCTGAGGTTACTTAAATGAATAATGTCCGTAATACATTTAATAACATACACCAAATGCCCATAATTTGAATTATATTTAATTTGTAGTTTGTTTATGCCAAGATTCTCAGTAAAAAAGGTCAAGGTATATGTAGAAGGGCTAAGTTAAGGCCTTTCATCCAAAAGGTGTCTAAAGCTCTGACTGACTGGTGGGGAGTCCCGGACATTTAACAAATACCATGTCCTCACACGGAGGTTACATGCCTCTTGACTTTCTGACACCAACCCGCCAACATTCACACCCACAGTGACTGGCCAGCTGTGCAGAGGTGAGAAAGGAGCCAAGGTTTCAACTTTTCTCTCCAGCTCTTATTTTCATTCTTGACACAACTATTTCTGTCACTTTCTCTGTGAACAATAGAGTGCAAACACTATGACTGCCTTCCAGGAGAGACAATCAGAAAACATGCACCGTTATCCCTGTTGTTTAAACGATATTGCATCTCCCCCGCACCCCTTCCCTCTCTGTGACGGTTGACTTTTCACACCATCCTTTGAGTGAAGCCATTCGAAACTGTAAACACATTTGATTTCAAACGTGGTCAGACGACACGTCATAAGAACCTGTTCTCTATGGACTATACATCGTGGATTTGCATTTAATTTTGTAGAGCTGCAACAATTAGCCGATTAATTGATTAGTTGCCAACTCTTACATTAATAGGAAACTATTTTGATAATTGAGTAATCATTTTGAGCCATTAAAAAAAAAAGTGTCCAAATTTTATCTTTGAGTTGTGGACAAAACAAGATATTTGAAGACGTCATCTTGGGCTTTGTGAAGCAGGGGGTTAAGGTGACCTCTAACTGCCCCCACAGTATGATAAAATGTTCTCCAAGGTGCCAGCACAAAGGAGAAAACATACCAAAGTTCTGTTCTGTAAATCAGGATGAAATGCCCTTTAGAGTGTCTCTACATGTGACAATCACTGGTGCCCTTTCAGTGGAACAAAGTGTGATAGTGACCTGTAAAGAACCCCCGAAAGCGAGAAAACATGATGTGCCCTTTAAATGAAGAGAGCGGTGCCCTCTGAGTTGCCTTTTGTGATGGGATGAGCTGTAGGCTCTGTATGGATGCCTTTCTAGTGAACAAAAAAAGTGCAATTTAGTGTTCCCTTAAGTCTAACATACTGAAGTGCAGAATTGTGTTTCAATGAAAAAAAAAAACACCTCTTGGGTGTCCCCATGTGTGAGAAAACATGATGCCATGATGAGTCCCCCTTTCAATGAACAAAAACAATGCTGTTAAGGTGCTCTATAGGGTGCACTATACAGGAGAACAACATTGTGAAGTACCCTTCCAGTGAAGGGTAACCCCTTAGATTAATCCAACCCCTTAGATTAATCCAACGACCCCATGTGCAGGATCTGACCCTGTGGGTTGGGAACCACTGCACTAGAGCACCAATTATGTATTAATTTTCTCTGAAAATAGACCCCAAAAAATGTACCATTTCCTCCTGACTGGGTGACATTTTATAAACACCGCAGTGCACAGTGTTTTAGTAAATTATTGGTTGTAAATTGTTGGTTTTTGGCGGTATTTGTTGAAAATAACAAAAATATAGAATATCACCGGTCTTATCCTTAAAAAATATGGTCATATTTTTGTCTTATTGTCCAGCCTTTCTGTATTTCTGCCACACATAAACTCCAACATCATGAATGTAGGCCTACACATTTTGTAAAGCAAAAATTAGCCGATCTCCAGAAATGGACATATTTAACAACCTCGCCTCATGATATCTGGAAAATAAACACAGTACTGTAATTTAATGCTGAACTGACCCAGGAGGTTTGGGGGCGAGGGTCAGGACTGCTGCTGGCTCTGCTCTGGATCCTCTGGCTGTGTCGTCGTCCACTGGAGCTGCTGGGTTGATTGATGGTGGAGGGCCGAAGGCGACTGCTGGTAGACGGCGTCTCATCTACTTCGGCTAAGAGGTCTGTTAGTTCCCCATCACTGATCTCTTCTTCTACCGCTGAGCTTTCTGTGCAGGAACAATTTCACAAAAACGAATCTAAATCTATTCCCCTTTACATCCTGCAAACTGGTGCTTTAATGGTTACTTCCTAGGAACCATCACTACCTGTAGCCTCAGAGTCCGAGAGGCTACAGGTAGTGATGATCTATTTCCTTTTATAATTTCCAAATAGAGAGCAATTATTTGTCTTTATTTAAACTCGAAAATCCTTGAGGGAAAAGCCTTAATTTACAATGACGTCGAGCAAGAAAGAAGACAATCAATAAAACAAACATATAAATACAATTAATAAATAAAGTAACAACTAAATCATTAAAAACAGGTACAAACAGAAGTTAAAAGGTTTGAGATAGTGGATTTAAAATGACCAAGAGTTACCAATGAATTCATTTTTAAAGTGCTTTGTAGTGTGTTCCAGGTTGATGGTGCAAAGAGGCCAAAAGCAAAAGCTCTGTATGAACACGAGGGACATGGAGCGTAAGCCAGTCATTACTCCTGGTGTAATGTGGTCCAGTGGACCAAACTAGCATGGAATTAATGTAAGAAGGCAGCTTTCCAATAAGGGCCTTATAAATAAACAAATATACATGTGCAAATCCTGCCTCTCAGAGAGAGAGGACCTCCCAACCTTTTTGTACAGGATGTTTTAAGCATCATCAGTAATGAATGAGTACAGAATGCTAGACGGCATCAAGGTGCTTTAAAGTGGCTGCCGAGGCATGTCACCATAGTCTAAAACTGATAAAACGGAGAAATGTTCCTATCTATCAGAGAGAACATTTAGATTTGGTTTTATTCCTGTAATGTTGACTGCCATACCTTATTGACATAAACAAAAAACAGTGGCTTCCTGGAAGACACATTTATGAGGTGCTATATGTTTTGGAAACGGGTTGGCAGTAATGTGGTGAGTACATGGTTTGAATTAAATGAGTTAGAAAATGTAAAAACCCCAGGATGGTCCTTTGAAGAAGGGTTACAATCAGTTTGAGTGTTGTGACATGTAACATGAGTGATCATTGACTACACAGCTGTACCTGTATGATGAGGAGTGACGGCACAATCAGGACAAATCCAGTCACCTTCAGGGCCCGTGTTTAATGAGGGTGTCAAGCAGTCTATATGATACCTGAAACATACAGTACAACCACAATTTTGGGATGAAATGTCTTTAACCTCATGAACCTTGTGTATTTCCCACAGCTGCACCAGAGTCTGACAGAAGAGGATGTCTCAGTGAAAAATGGTTAAAGTCAAATAAAACCCCCTCTTTCTCTCACAGAATTACTAATACTGAAATAAAACTTGATATTTACTGAACATTTAAGATTAGATTAGAAAAATCATGACAAATTAAACATCCGCTGTAACAACATCACTACATAAAAATGTGTCATATGTGAACAAGATAATGACTTGCGTGCACAGGATATGGGTCTTGTTCACAAGAAAATACATATCTAGTGCCCTAAAGTCATTATCTTAGTCCACATCATCTCATGCACAGAAGATAATGACGTGTGTTCGTGCCGACAAGATTTTTCAGAACGTCCGGGGCTCCGTACATACTGTTCTGTAATATCATACCCTGAATCACAGTGGATGCACACCAGCAGCCGGTGCCTACGGTCGCTGCGTCCACATTCCTCACAGATAACAGCACTGCTCCGCTCCTCTTCTTCTTCTTCTTCTTCATCATCATCCTTTTTGTGCGTCCTCACTTTGATCTGCAGCAGCACAAACAATTCAGCCACCAACGCTGTTAACATATTTCTAAATGCTTGGCAGAAAGCCTCCTTCACATACTGCAAATAGTCACCTTCTTTTGAATGTTGCCTCCAGGATGGATGAAAGTAAAACTGATCCGATCCACCGGACAGGTGTTGGCTGTCTGAGATTCAAGACAGAACAACAAAATGTTTTCATTCCCTTGATGGTTATTATGCAACTTAGCATTGAAATAACAGTGTTTTACAATTTGATTCACATTTTGAACACAGAAGAGGTACTGTGTGTACCACCTTGGAGGCTCATGCATCTCAAATAGGTTTATAACTAATTATTATTTTGTTTAGCAATTAATCTGACAGTTATGTTCTTGATTAATCCTGTTAATTGTTTTCCCTAAATAAAATAGTGGAAGCTGATTCAATTTACAACAACATAAAACAGAGAAAATCAGCAAATCTTCACATTTGAGAAGCTGGAACCAAACAATGTTTGGTTGTTATCAAAAACATTTTTAAAGATGTCATTACATCTACTTTTATGTGCTTAAATATTTTCATTTAAACTATTAAACAATGTGCTGTTAAGAGAGGACAGTTGTAAAGTGAATTTATTTGAGTTTTGGCCTGTTGGTTGGAAAAAAACAAGCACTGTGTAATCATCACTTCATATCATACTGGAAATTTTTAGCTATCTGACATTTTAAAGGCAAAGCGATGAACCGATTAAATAATCGATAAGGAAATTATAAAGGGCTTATCAAAAATCCCTGCAAATATGTGACATCACTCATGTAGGACTGTTACATCACATTGGCAAGAGAAAATATTTTTCTGATAAAAGTATCTGTGGGTAAGACTGACACAGATATCCTGTTAATACACACACACACATACTTTATTAGCATTCACATTTATATTTATTTATAGTTGTTTTTTTTATCATGTCAATTGCACTGCTTTTTTGCAGTTTTTATCATGTCAATATGTATGCACATAGTCCATCCCACTGCACAGGATCTTTATAAATTACTGTCCTTCTCTTTCTTACACTGTTATGTTTATGTTTACTGTTTATTGCTTTTTCTGTTGACATCTGGACCACACTGACTACATACGATTGTGAGACAGGAGTGACAGGTGAGGTGTGTGTTTACCTGGGACCACTGAAGGATACATTCAAGACAAAACACATGCTGGCAGTTGTCCAGAGAGGCAACAGTCTGCTCTCTGAAGAAACTCAGGCAGATATAACATTTATCTGCATCCACTGTTGCATCTTCACCGTCTGTGTTTAAAACAGCTGATTTATCCATATTATAGATATTACTGGGCTAAAAGTGTATGTTTTGTGACACTCTTACTTTAAGAGAATGTCAACAATAACGACCAAAAGTGCCAAATATAAGTTATCGTTTAAATCAGGGTGAAAAGCGGGTCACCAGGTTAGGCATGAAACTGTTTTATAGCTAACAGTAGCTAGTTAGCTAAGTTAGCATAACAGTCTTTTCTGAATACGCCCTTGAATTAAGTCAATAATGTCAGGCATGTTTCGGCATTTAGCTAGATAGTGTTGCAGCATATCTTACTTCATTTAATCACGATCATTTGCATGTTAACTTCGGTTCCAACTAGCTAGCGAACAACTTCGTGGTTCGATACTTCTTCCGCCGAACGCTGAACGTAATCACTTTACTTCCGGTGAGAAGCCCATCCTCCTTAACAAGTCGTCTTTTATGATGCTCAAACTTAACCGAACCACAACTCAACCAGCTACGTCTAATCACCATAACCTTGACCCTAAACACAGAGGAGGGAGCTGCGAGAAACTCTTATTTTAACTGTAGGGGAACATTATTCGAGAGACGAACCGACTTCGATACACCGGTGTTATGTCCTAACTGGTTTTAAAGCTGACTTGTTCCCGTACGCGTGCACGCGCTGTGTTCACCTGAACAGATGTAAAGGACTGAAACTGCCAAAAATCAAAAATTATAAATAACTCATGATGATAAATTAATATGCCATCAGATGTACCAAAATAATGTTGTTAAATAATAAAATAATACAATTAAATTTAGGCATTGATTATTTGATAAAATGTGACATAAATTGTAATTTCTGTTTTGCAATTTGCTTCTGTATTTACTTACCTTTGTATAAATTCCCCTATCTACTTTCCCATTGAATTTATTCCGTTTTAAATATATTTATGTAAATGAGGGGGCTATCGTTCAAAGTGTGTGACGGGGTCAACTTTTTGTTGATGTGCATAGATGACTATGTTGATGTCTGGATTTGAGTAATATGAAACCTTAAATCTGAAGGACTATGAGTTAATAGTTTGAGTCAAGCATAGAGGCTGTACTATATGTAGCTTGTAAAATAGCGATACAGGACACTGAATTTGATGAATTTACTGCACAAATCAGACAAGAATCAGCACAATACTCTGTCTCAGTTGCTTCTGTCTCTTCATGTAATTTCAGACTGACTCCATGATGTTGAGATCAGGGCTCTGTGGGGGGCAAAACCATCTGTTGCAGGACTCATCGCTCTTATTGTCACTGAAGATAGTTCTTTATGACTGTAGCTGTATGTTTGGGGTCGTTGTCATGCTGCAGAATACATTTGGGAGTGATTAGATGCCTCCCTGATGGTATTGCAGAATAGACAAGAATCTAAACATATGAAGTGCCTAAAACTTTTGCAGTCCTCTTTATCATCATATCAGTATACAATGCTGTCATTTGTCAGCCAGCAGTCAAACACTGTGTGGAAATACCATCAGTTTATGTTGTTGAACAATTACAAGCCAGGACAGCACGCCTTTGAATTCTAATTCACCTCTGAATGCCCATGACTTTAAAAAACCTCTGTTCAAATCCCTGTATCCTTTTCAACTAATTACCCAGATTGCACAGAGCACAGCTGACACTTAAATCCAAATATAACAGAGCATGTGCAGCATGTTTGACCTCTGTGTAATCATATCAACGCCCCAGGCCAGCCCGCAAACCATCCAGAAATCATAAATACACTCATCATAAAGGAAAATGTGGAAATGTATGAGGAGACGAAAGCTTTATCTGTTTTTCTGCGATATTAAAGGATCGCACCCAGACAGAAATAACGATTCAATAGCAAATTATTCTCAGGACATGCAAGACTCCTGGGGAGCCTACCTACAGGATTGGGTGACAGAATAAGGACAGAAAAATAATGAAATGGTAAAGCAAATGAATTATATTGATTTCCATATGAGAGTTATGCTGTTTTTTTAATGTATCACATAATTTGCAGGGGGTTTTTTTGTTTTTGGTTGACCATTCTTGTTTCTTTGTTTGGGGAATAAGGAGAGTTTGGGTTTACCCACCACATATCACACTGCACTGGGTGGGTGACAGAAATAGACTACTACATGCATAATCTAGTGTCATGCTATAGTTTCAAGCCTACTTCTCAATCGTACACCTACATCTCACCTAAACAGGAAATCAGGAGGTCTGAGCGAAGAGCAGCATGTTATACTCACTGTACACAAGGAGCCACACGGAGAGGAGCTGCACAAAGTGCAGCAGCAAAACACGGCTTCGTCTCATGAGTTTTCAACCGACACCGAAGCTTTCTATGTCTGAAGATTGAACCAAGGAGTCTCAGTTAAACTAAGTAAGTGATTTTTTTACTCCCCAAATGCTTTATAGTTTATTGTTAAGTTGTATAGTCTAGGTTTTGTTGATTTCAGGCAATTTGTAACTTCTGAAAATGTGAAAAGTCAATCCATAAGTAATAATATTCACTCTTACAAGTACAGTAATGGATGAAGTGTAACTTTGTTGACTTTATTACCCGTTAGTCTTCTTCTGCTTTGTTTCACTTCGCTCTTCTTTAGATTATCCCTGAAATGAGTAACTGTGTATCGTATGAAGCGTACAAATGTTCACCCCCAGCTTTTCATCTTGCTTTAAGAAACCTGAACAATTCAGAGTAATCAAGTCTGTTTCCAGACCAAAAATAATGTGTTTGGCAGAATAAAAGTGTTGTTAGTCAAGTAGACGGTTTGTTTCCAAGATCATGTGAAAGTGTGAAAAACTCTGAATGGAAACATGTCTGTTTTTCTACAGTTGTCATTACAGCAGACGGTCTGCAAAGCAGCAGTGTTTATGAGAATCAACCCACGCTCTCTGATTTTCATTTGACTACATTCAAAAAACACTCACCCTGCAACGATGAACGAGACGGGTGCCAACTGTGGTATGCCCTCAGCAGAGTACCAGTACTACGTTTACCCAGTGGTTTACATCTTAGCTTTAGTTTTAGGTCTACCAGGTAATCTCGCTGCCCTCTTCGCCTTCACCTTCAAGATCACTCCCCGCACAGCCTTCAGTGTTTACATCAGCAATCTGGCTCTGGCAGACATCCTCATCCTGTGCACTCTACCCTTTCGGATCCACTACCACCTCAACAGAAACAACTGGGAGTTTGGGGACTTTACCTGCCGCATCACAGGGATTCTGTTCTTTGCCAACGTCTACATGAGCATCTATTTCATGACGTGCATCTGCGTGGACCGCTACATGGCCACCGTACATCCGCACGTCTACCTGAGGCTGCGGAGCCCCCGGTGCTCTCTGGTTGTGAGCGCAGTGCTGTGGGGCGTCATTGGAGTGGCTATGCTCGTCTTTGTCCTCCTGGGACCTCTGAAAACCAACAATCAAGAATCTGGAGGTCATAGCTGCTTTGAGAATTTTGCCATGAATGAGTGGCAAACGCGCTTAGGGGTGTACAGCGTGTTGGGCCTGATCTTTGGCTCCCTGCTGCCCTCCATTATCATCCTGGTGTGTTACCCACTGGCTGCGAGGCGCATCTCCAAGATACAGACTAAAACAGCCCAAAAAGCCGTGAGGGTCATTTACACCATCCTGGCTATAACGCTGTTCTGCTTCATGCCCAACCATGTTGTGTACCTGCTGCACTTCCTTCGACGCATGGGTGTCATCGAGAGCTGCTCTGCCGCCGATGCCATCTACCACGCCCGGCGGATCACCCTGGCCCTCGTCACCCTCAACACATGTCTGGACCCTGTGCTTTACTATGTCACCACCAGCCACTGCAACTGGAAATGCTTAAAGATGACATGGCTGTGGGGAACAATCAGGAGGACCAGAGGTGTTTATACCATTCCAGTTAGCTGAGTGAAGGGGTAGCAGCACATGAATACTGTAAATATAGCTCTGTATATGCTTCTTTGTCATTGGATATGTAACTTCTTTGGTACAAGTATTTCAAAAATGAGACTTTCCTATAAAAGTGTTTATTCAAATTTGGCTTTTTACATCACAATAAAAAGGGACAAATCAGAATTTGTGTATCTTTCTTAGCAGAACAGGAGCCTGGGTACATTTAAGCATTGTTATCCCAAGAGTGAAAGAGGGCTGATTCAGCCATGATGTTGTTTACAGGTTATAATCTAGATTTTATCACTGTAAAAGTAGTTTGTAGCTTCCACAAATCCAAGATCAAAACAGTGACAGGACATTCATTCTTTTTTTTAGTGTGAATTTCCCTTCAAATGTTCATAGTTTCGGAAACAAAAGATATTTCAGCACAGTCCGGACGGAAGCCCTTTTTTCAGCAGAGTTGAAAGAAAGCTTCCCAGGTCCTCGTCCTGAAAGAGACAAAGAGAACATAAAGTCAAAAAAGAAGACGTATTGACATATTACACATTACAGTTTAACCACTGATGACTGAATTTCAAAATCTGCACAGAATTGCGTAATTTCTAGTTTTTGAAAGCTGTAATCAAAATCCTTGAGAACATAGTTTTTCAAGATTAATTAGGTGAAGATAACACACCCAGCAGTTACAGAGAAACATTTATTTGTTTGTTTGTTTATCTAACAGGGACAGTGCACATTACTAAACATTGCTGTAAATGCGTCAGAGTTAGCCAAGAGGCTATTTTTCATCTGTAGTCCCTGGACAGATGTTACAGAGTCTCCTTAAAAACATAACATGAAAATGAAATTGAAATTACGAAGTTAAAAAGATCATTTATAAGCATGCGGAACAAATAATAAAATTAAGAAAAAAGAATATATTAAACTTCATTCAGACATCCTTAAAACATACAACACAGAGGCTCATAATACAAGATATGCAAGACAATAAATACATTGAGTTATTAATGTTAATAGAAATGTAGATTGAATAAGACCACATTGAGCTGCATTGTTAGACACTAAGTGAAACATGCGAAGCAGAAGCATAGACATTCATTTAGAGTTATATCTCTGTCCACTTGGTAAATATTGAGTTTTAGCTCTGTTTTTGCTCTCCACTGACTCCCGAGAGAAACACCAGCTCTTTAGCTGCTTAATGCTCCGCTATGTTCACCAGCTGGTCGCTAACTGTGTCTGTTTGCTGTTTGGTGCTGAGCAGGTAGAGTATAGTGGGTTTTTAGAGCTCCATAAAGCCGAGGGGAGCTGCAGAGTCGCTGATAATTCTCTGTAGGTTAATCACTACCAGTAACACATTAAAAACTGTCATTTGATACACTGTTATTGTAAAAATATCAATCATAGCAGTTTTTAATTCTTACAGAGTAGCTGATTATACTGTATGCATGTTTTGAAAAGGTTTTAAAAAGTACAGTGTTTCATATCTTGCCAATCAAATCTGTGAGATACTTTTCTTTGGGAGTATAAGATGGAAAAGGTACAACAGAGAGGCAAAAATATGCATAATTTTTTCTCTTCTCTTGCCCTTTGCACATGGAACATATTAAGCCTTAGAGAGTTCAACTGGCAGGTTTCCCCACCCTCAACTTTGATCTCATTCTCACTTTCAAAGCCCCTACTCTCATACTGTCCGCCCACACAACCGTTTTCGTTTCTTTTAGCACTCCTCGGGTCTACATGAGCATGCTCAAACTGTTAAAACTTGCACCCCTCCAGAGTTGCAGCCAGACCGGATTTTACCAAGTAAGATTAACTCACGTGTTGTGGCGAAAAAGGACCTGGGACAGGAAATAGTGTGGCTTTAAAGCTTTCCATAAGCTGTACTGTCATTTGTGCCACTGTCTTTCTACTAACTGTGGTCCAACAGCCTCCCTCCTCCTCTGCTGCTGCTTTCATTTATTTAACTGTGTAGTTACAGTTATAAACATGAATATAAATAATAAATTATTCCAGAATGAATCCTGAACGCTTCTGTTAGTTTTGTTGCATCCGTTAGCGTTATACAGCTCACACCTTTGGTTCTTGATGATTGTTTAACAATACGGAGTTTAACAACTTCCCAGCAAAGCCCTCTAAAGCTCCCTCAATATGAAAAGAGATCTAATCAGTAAGTGCAAGATCCCCCCAGAAAGACAACATTACTGGAGAACCGTTGAACGTCTGTGCAGGTGAGTTGTGTGATTTCTGTCACCATCTGTCAGAGAGTCCCTAGAATATGGAAGCAGTCAATAATTATACCAACAGGGATGAAAACATCCCCAAAGGAGCTCAGTGACTTCAGGCCAGTGTGGTATGAACTGGTAATGAGAGACTGGTCAGGGCCCGTATTTATCAAGTGTCTCAGAGAAAATCAGTCCTAAACAGCCAGAAATTCTCATTGACACATTTTTTGATTCTGCTTCAAGGATTTAGACTAAAAGTGTTTTATCAACTTCCTTATCTTAGGAAATGATTCTTATCACAGACGATATTTAAAGTAGGAGAACTCAAGAGGTGTCCTAACCTGATCAGACAGAAACAATCCATGAGAAGAGAGATGTTCTGGGATCTCTTGATAAAAAAACACTTGCTTTGATGAAGTCTGAGGTACGTTTGTGACTGATTTTGTGCGAGTGCGGAGGAGGACACGTGCTGTCTCTACGGCAACAGATGTTTTTACAACTGCGAGTTTGTATCTTTGCCACACTGCTGTTACATCCAACAACATCAGTCATCAAAAATAACTTTTGATCACTCTTAAAAGTTAATTTGCCTCAATAATAATTTGACTCAAGAGTCCAGAGTGAGAGCAGACTGAAACTTTTATTTTGAACACAATCATGTACCTCCATGTACCCATTGTTGCTAACTTTGGAGCTAACCCCCTTTACTTTTCCAGCATTTGGGGAAACAACAGACGTGACTTTTTAGCATTTATTAACTGACACACTGTAGTCTGTACTGTACATTTACTGCCAGACTGACAACTTACTACTGACCTTTTCCTCTGCCCCGTTCACATCCACCGTCACTTCTCTGCCCCTGGCACTTTCCCACTCGCTACGCAAACATACTACGCAATGACGTATTCCTTAACGGAGCCACGCTACCAGTGGTTTCCCAGGCAACAACAGAGGTTGACTCACGTACCGGAACAGCGCTGCACAGAGACTCCCAAACGCTATCGATTTCAATATTATCAAATATTAAAAATTTCTTTTTAGCCTGGCGGGGGTTCTTGTTGTGTCATTAGGGAGAAACACAGATTCAGTTAACGTTCAGCACGTTCAGTAGACGTTAAGCACAGGTGGACCTAGCAGTTTCCATTACGTTGGGCGAGTTCAAAGTTGTGAAAAAAACGGGGGTGTTTTCAAACAGGTAATTTGTTAGACTGTCCCACCCGCCGCAGGGAATAATGGATTACTCCTGGAAAGCTATTGATGTAGCACTTTTCTCCTTATGAAAATAACACGGAGATTATTCGACCAATGAGAATTTAGTCGGACGAGAGCATATCGACAAACTAATCGACCAGTCGACCAGCAGACTACAGCCCTAATAAATAAAGAGTTTTTTGGCATGAACTGTAAATCATGCAAAGATATTCCAGTACAGCCCTAGATTAAAAATACAGACCTGGAAATGCACGTGTCCCATTTAAAAAGGACCAGTGTGTGAGATTTAGGGGGATATTTTGGCAGAAATTGAATATATATATTCATAAGTATGTTTTAATTAGTGTATAATGACCTGAAAATAAGAATCGTTGTGTTTTTGTTACCATAGAATGAGCAGGTCGTCTTTCACAGAGCCCCTGCAATAAAGGTCTGCGGTTTGTTGCGGTTATGTGGTATACATCTTAACCAACTAAGCTGTTATATTTGACAAATGTGTTCATATCGTTATGAGTGTATGTTGGCCCAAGACTGGGCAACAGTAAAGAAATATATTTTCCCCGCCTTAAGGGGACATACAGTAGGAGGTTTCATGCTCTTCACAGACAGATGACCACAGGCCACAGAGGTTTTTCATCATCATTGATGTGTGTGCACTACAAGACGCAGCATGTTTAAAATAAAGGATTAAAATGACCAATTATTTTCATTTGCATGTACATTTATTTTTAAGCCTGTGTGAATGTTTGCTTGTGTTTGCTCAAAGTCTATAATGTAAAGGGTGTATTGGTGAATATCATTATGAGATTTAACCTATGTATTAATTTTGGTATCATGCTTTTGCATTTATAACATTGGTAACAAGTTATTGCATACACACCTACCCCCCCAAAGAATGAACTTTTACCCTCGTTTGCAACTGCAACTGTCAAAAAAACCTACAATTTTATGCTTATCAGGTGTTGTCACATTATGAGTCATTGCTCAGTTTTCAGCACCTTTCCTTGCAGTGATTCGGAGGCGCTTGATAAAAACAGGTCAAGGACTCAGCAGCTGAGCGAGGTTGAGGGTCTCCTTGACTTGTTGCAGTTTGAGAGTTGGTGCTGATAAACCACTTTGCTCATATACCTCCACAAGCTCCTTAAGTGCACAGAAAGTCACACAAGACTCTTTTCTGTCCCCACACGCTAATGTCCTGTCACCTCTATTGTTTATTCTCTACACCATCAACTGCAGAAGTCAGTACAATTTGCAGATGACACGGTTGTTGTAAGTCTGACACGGGCCGGTGGTCAGTCATAGATAATGACTTCTCAGATGTTAAGAGGGTCAGAAGACATAACTGTGGAGCACTATAAGTACCTTGGCGCTCATATTCTGTATTGTTGTATATTAACCAAGTATATAAGTAATACGTAAACTGTTGACATGCATGTGCACTTATGCACAATGTTTTGCACAATCCATGAACGCTGCAACAGTTTCAACTGCCTGCAACACCTCGACCTTGCACACTGTCTTCTTTTATTTACCTTCTCTTCTCCTTATTTTCTCTCTCTTTTATTTTATTGTTTTGCTCTTCTTGCACTATTATTTGTGCGTAGTTTAAACCTTGAATTTCAAATTCTTCTAAGGTTAAAAACATCTTACGTATTAAAATACTTTCTCCCCAAAGCCCCAGGAAACGAAGGAGTATGAATGTAACTGCGGTGAGATGACAAAGGTCCTCGTATTAAGCAAAACAAATCTCCTGTCATGTTAAGTAATTTAAAAGACTGTTTAGTTACCACCGTGAAATTGACTCAGTGATGTACAGACGATGCAAATGTTTTACCTGATAACTCCAGGACAGCAGTATGACCTTGGTTTTGCTGTCTTCAGCAGAGGAGGAGACTTTGATGACGATAGACTCCACCATGACGGTGCCGTCAGGGAGATGCTGGATGGTGTAACCTTTTAACACGCTGAAGCATGGAAATTTAAAGATAAAGGGATCAGATACCATCAGATATAATCTTACATGTGCATCATTAAAATTTCATACACAACATATTACCGTCAAAATTACAATTCTAAGACAAGTGGGGTTTTTTTTTACTCTTTTTCTGAATCATATAGGGAAAATGTACAAAGATGATGCGGTTTGGTGCTGGAGAATTGCACAATAATTCAGATGAGTTGATAAAAACAGGAAGCCCAGCGACCTTCGTCTTCCTGTGCTAATATTCTCACCTCTTCAGGTGTGTGTAGATTCTGTGGAGCGTGTCTGGGTCGCTGTGGGGGTCTTGGAGCTGCACACGGCAGGTGAAGCGTAACTGATGTTCGTTGAGGCCCAGCTCCTTCAGGGCCTGCTCCGAGGACACCAGCTTCAGGTTCTGTGCTCAGGATAAGACAACGAGGAAGTACATCATCATCATCTGTTGACTGCAGCTCACACATTAAATGCACTAACTGGACTGACCTAGATTTTATATAAACAAAGTGTTGTGAGAACAGTAAACTTACGTTTTCTTTCATGATCAGGGTTCCATGCATGGTGCGAGGTTTTTTAGGATCAGGTAGAGGCCCTGCAACAAGAATTGTTTTATACATGAATAAATGACCAACAACAACAGGCAGTTCCTTATGTAGTTGATCTGCTTGTCTATAAGGTTCAGGGTGGGATATGGAGGATTGAGAGTGCAAAACAGATGCTCTTATTTCTTGATTTTTGTTTGTTAATCTTGTTTTGGTTATTGCATGAACGTTTGTGATGACATGAATTTACTTTCTCCGTGGTCTATCAAATGTATAACCCAAAAATGATCACAAAAATAATAAATAAACAAGTAATAGATGACATAAACACACATGCTGGTGGTCAAAACTGGACAGAATAGTAAACACAAACCAAGTCTCACAAGGAAAAACGCTTTTTGTGATGTGCACCTCGTGGCAATGAAACATTACAGTCCGTCCTGGGAAAGCGAGATAACTTTCTTGGACGCTGTATTTCTACCATTTACCTCATGACTGTTGTGATGAAAGATAAAACAATAACTGCCAAGAGCATTTCAGAGCAGTATAAATAATATCTGAAAACCATGTGAAGTGTTTTGGTGTCTGATAAACATTCAAATTCATTGATCTGTTACTCAAACTAACATTTGTGGACCTTATTCCATCATTTCCCCTTTATCTGAAGCAAAATGCTCACAGGGCTGTTTTTGGGTTAACATGCATTTGCAGGTATTCGACTGGCCAACGCAGCGCCAGATTGTGTTGCACTGTGTTGTGGAAAAAGTTGAAACAGAGCTGTCTGCATCAAGGTTGTTTTTTTTCCACACAGTGCTGTTATCTGTCTAAATCAGGCACCACAGTTCTGAGCGGCGGTCTTTTTCCAACTGTCTTTTCTTATTTCTATATACTGTACTCTAATATAACAAGAGTAACCCTGAAGAAGAAGCCACATTCATCTTCTTATAAATGTTAACCTTGGGCTTATTCCAGTATCAACAGAAAATTCATCTGGAACTATTTTTAGATCATTTATTAATCATTTAAGTCAAAAATTCACAAGTTGTAGCTTCTCAAATGTGAATTATTTGCTTGTTTTTCTAGTCCTCCATGAAAGTAAACTGAAGATGTTTTAAAAATATTCCTACAGTACAAATCAACACTTTAACCAGCAAAGTATCCATCATATTTTAATATCACCAGACTTCAGTGCAAATATACTTACTTTCTGTGAAACTTGCTGAAGAGAAAGTTGAGAGTAAATTTTTTGAAGTTGTTCTGCACTGATAAACATGACTGATCATTGTGTCTGATTTTAGAGTACTATGACACATAAAAGACATCAATCATTATGACAACTAATCTAGGTTATGATATATATATATATATATATATATATATATATATATATATATATATATATATATATATATATATATATATATATATATATATATATATATGAGTAACAACTCGCTATGTAAAGCATGCTGCATAACCACTTCAAAATGTCAAATTCAAGAGAAATGTAAATGACAACAAACAGAACTGTAAAAGCGAGACTGTGTAGGCAAGCTGTACCGAGCAACATAACTGAAGAAACACTTTGTGCCAGTTTATTACTCATTTGGCTGTAAGTTAAACAAATCCCTTTTATAAAAAGGTTTCCCAACTGTCAACAGAACATACCTCCGAGAGCCATCTCCCTCTTGAGCAGGTTGAGCGAGATATCCACAGGCACGCTGGGATTTGTTGTCACAGTGGCCGTCTCTCCGTTGGCTGGCATGTAGCAGTCGATGCCTGAAAACATAAAGCAATAACAAGACTGAAAACTCCTTCTCATCCTACTCTCAATATGCATACACCACCAAATTTCCTTTAATGGGTTTAAAGCTGTGGATGTATGGTGTACGGGTCTTCTTTACAGATCTGTCTAAAGCGACGGATAGTCGCACTTACTGAACTCCTGTTCAATCTTTCCCTTGAGGAACTCCATCTTCACCGCCTCCCCGTGTACCAGCAGCATGTTACGAGGCTCCGCCATACGTATGAGCTGCATGATGCCCTTAGCATCAGCGTGGGCACTGAAGGACATGTACTCCACCTGCAGCTTCACATCCAACTGTAAGAAATCACAGAAAGGTTAAGAGTCAGTGAGTCAGTGACTATGCTAATGTTGTTTTTCACATGGATCAACAATTTCATGTTTTTTTTTTGGTTGTTATTTTTGAAGCAATAGCAGAATAGCCAGGAGATGGATAGCTTAGCTTAGTATAAAGACTGTTAAAAATAGAAAACAGGCCTGGCTCTGTTCAAAGGTAAGAAAAGAATCTGCACCTCTAAGCTCTAATTAACATGTTATATCATGTTTGTTTAATCTGTACAGAAACCGACGTGTAAAAACAACAACCTGTGGTTTTACAAGTGGTTATGGACTCTCTTCTGCTGAGCGCAGTGACTTTCGCTTGTTGCCTGGCAACCTCAAGGTGAGGATAGCTCCAGGAAGTCACTGTGTCCACTGTGTTCAGCATATAACCTTGTTAATTTGTGAGCTTTAGAGGTGCTAGTAATCAGATTTTCTACTTTTAGACAAAGCCAGGCTATCAGTTTCCCCTGTTTCCAGTCTTTACGCTAAGCTAAGCAAAGCTAAGCTAAGCTAAGCTAACTGTCTTCTGGTTGTAGCTTAATTTTTAACAGACAAACATTACAGTGGTATTGATCTTCTCATCTAATTTTCAGTGAGAATGGGAATAAGCATATGTCTCAAAATGTCAAATTATTCCTTAAAGAATATTTGCATTAACAGATAGAAGTCACAAGGAAGATGAGTAGAGCTGCAACGATTAGTCGATTAATCAATTAGTTGAGCAACAGAGAAAAAATTAGCAACTATCTGATTATCACATAATCATTTTAGTAATTTTTTAAGGAGAAAGGCCAAATATTTGCTCGTTGTAGCTTCTTAAATGTGAAGATTTGAGTCGTGCATGTTAGTAAACTGAATATCTTTTGAATTTGAAAACGTCACCTTGTGTTCTAAGAAATGATAACAGGCATTTTTCACTAGTTTCTGGCTTTTTATAGACATTGTATAGTTGAGAAAATAATTGTCAGATTAATCAATAATGAAAATAATCGTTAGTTGCAGTCCTAAAGATGAGATGTCATGACAGAGATCATGAAGTTCCAGCTGTACAATATGTGACTTTATCTGCTGAGCTGAAAGAAATCATTCAAGCCATAAAATACTGTTTGACCTCATAACTCACATGGATGTCGAGGAAATTAAAAACAATCTTTGTTACAAGAAAAATAAAAAAAATCTTACCATTGCTCTTCCTTCCATCTCCAGTTTCCTCTGCCCGTTTAGGATCTTGTGACCGATTGTTCCTTGTACACAATATCCAGGCATGATTACCTACGAAAAAGAAGTTGTACATCAAATATTGTCATTTTTTAAATTTTTAAATAAATATTCTTCCATTTCTTTATGAGACTCACCATGTTCTTCTCATTGCCAGCCCATTTCTTGAAGATCTGCAACGACTGACCCGCGTGCAGCATACCCGGCGTAGCAAACACCACCTGAAAATGCACATATTGTTGTATCAGCTGTGATATGAATTTTGCTGAAACTTTTTTTTAATTGGAGGAGGGATAAAAAAAAAAAAAAAAAAGAGTTACCATAGGTCCAGGATTGTCTGCGTAGGAGCGATCGAACGCCTTGATGTGCTTAAATTCAAACATGTTTCTCTGTACAAAGGTTTTTCGAATCTTCTGGTTGGTCCACGTTATGAAAAGCTTGTAGTAATGATTAGCTTTCTCTGTCAGCCCAGTGGAGAAGTAGATTGGTGCCTTCAGGTTCATTCTCTCCCTGTGGAGTGAGAGGCGGGTGATTAAAGTGTCTACCCAGTGAGCCACCAATTAATGATGAAACAGTCCATATACCGCTGTTATTCTATCAAGCTTAACAAAATGAATACAGCTATTACAGGAGGCTGAGATTTTTTAGTCGAGACACTTTATGACAATCATGCATCATAATCATGTGCAATTATTACACATTGAAAGAACTTTCTATTTAATTGGAGCGGCAACAATTATAAACCAGAAAAATGGCCTTTATTATCACTCAGCAAGGGAGCTGCGATCATCTCGACACATCGCTGTCTTTCATCTCTTATTTCCTAATGTTCACATTCACAAGCTTTTAAAAGTAGTTGGAGCTTCTTTTAAACATGAACCCTACCAAAATGTCTCCAACAGGATGCAGAGTTCTTGTGCTCTTCCGAGGGCAAAAACTGGAATGAGAACCTGGAAAAAAATAAGAAAGATGACACTGAATTAGTACAACTGTCTCTCTCTGTGACGCCATATTAAAAAGAAATAAAACCAAAACCTTTACATCAAAATACAGTGTTAAACTAACTGCAACTATTACCTTTCCTCCTCTTTCTATGGATTCATGCACTTTCTTCAAAAAGTCTCTCTCTCTGCATCTCTTTGAGTCTCGGATGGTGGTGGCGTATGTGGACTCAGAGATGAGGATGTCTGGACGGCACTTATCGATCCATGCAGCACTATGAATATACAACACAGGGATGAAGAGACTGAACAATATGTAGGTATATTCTTAAAAAGTTGTTTAAAAAAGGTGAGATATTGTCTTTTTTCATTCCATGCATTCTTCTTCCTTGTCAAAACCTGGTGCCTACATTACCCACGATGCTCGATTCACTCGACTGTACAGATTTGGGAGACTCGACAGACAACTACGACCTGCAAGGAAAGGATCAAGTGACCGACAGAGACAGTCGAAGGTGTTGTGATCCTCTCCTTGCAGGTCATAGTCGTCCGTTGAGAGTCGCCATACAGATTTGGGTGTATTATGTTAGCAGAGGCTAATATAGCCTGGATCTGCTAGCTTCAAGCGGAGATGAGGAGTGGGCTACAGAGGTCTGGCAACTAACGATTATTTTTGTTATCAATCTGTCGATTATTTTCTCGATTAAACGATTAGTTGTTTGGTCTATAAAATGTCAGAAAATTATGAAAAACGTTGATCACTGTTTCCCAAAGTCCATGGTGACACTACAAATGTCTTTTGTCTGCAACAGTCCACAACCCAAAGATATTAAGTTTACTGTTATAGAAGACTAAAGAAACTAGTAAATATTCACATTTCAGGAGCTGGAATCAGAGAATTTGGACATTTTTTTCTAAAAAATGACTCAAAAGAATTAATCTTGTATCAAAATAGTTGGCGATTAATTTACAAGTTGGCAACTAGTCAATTAATCGACTAATCGTTGAAGCTGTACTGGTATGGTTTGTTACTCCTTGTAACCAAATTTAACCCCAGGCGACGCTGACTCAATGGACATTTATGGGAAATTTATCAGAGTTGTATATGCAGTAGTATATGCAGTAGTATTTCCCAACACCTGTAAATGGAGCGTGAAATTAACACCCGCCAAGCGCCAAATGTGGGTAGATTTTCTGTTTGGTGAGTAAATCTCTGAAGGCTATCCGCCTCACTGGTGGGTAAATGTTTATTCCAAAAAAGTCATGCAACAAAATATCTGGTGAGATGACTCAGAGGAAATGACTCATGTTTGTATCTATACAGTGTATACAGTATATGTGTTTTTTTCATACGTGTCTAAACAGTGCTGCAAAACTGTGAGCTCTTGAGACAGTGTGAAAGTGTGTCTACACAGAAAGCATAGCGAGAGCAGCAGCAGCAGCAGCGAGTGCTCCGTCTGTGTGTCTACACAGGAGGCGTTCAGGTACAGTGTTTAGAGTAGGTCACCTGTGTTTTGGAAGTGCTAAGAGCCCAGTCACAATGACTTATGTGTGTAAAACTCAGTGCAGCACTTTGGTCAACTATAGTTTTTTTTTTAAATGTGCTCAAAAAATAAAGTTGATTTGATTTAATTAACTGTTGATCAATATATTAAAATAGTTTTGCTTCAAATTTTGCTCTGGCCTCTCCTTTAAGTTTATATTCAACATAATACCTTATTATCTCAATGAAATGTACTTAGACGAATGAATATGTGACACAAAAAGGCAATTTATTACTTTGGCCAGTAAAAAATATACTTGGCCGGTTTGATTTTTTTCATCTACCAGTCTCCTTGGCAGCTGAGTCAAAATGTTAATCTCAGACACTGCCTGTGAACCTACTTTGATGTGTAAGACTGTTAGAGTCCACCTTTAAATACAGTAAAGGTCACTTACCCTAAATGCCTGTCTGGTGTCATGTTATAGTCTCCCTGAAAACGAAAAGCAGTTTGACATTATCCTTTTTGTGAGATTGTAGTTGTTAAATTCATTGACTTCAACACAGTCCAGACTTGTTTACACTCACAGTGTAGACCACAGACTCTGATCCCACTTTGATGTGCACCATGGCAGCTCCCAGGACATGGCCTGCATAGTACGCCTTGATCTCCAGCTCATCATCCACCTGCCACCAGCACAACAGAAACAGCTTTATTAGCCATCAAAAGAGACGAGCAGCTGGTGCAGAGGTGATTAAAAGACGGATATCTGGGCTCAGCAAAAAATGATATCAGCGCTGCACCTGGACGGTTTGGTGGAGGTTCAAAGGTATCACTTTCTTCATGCAGTCCTTGATCATCTGTGAGGTGAAGAAGTTAGTTTCTCCCTTTTTGTCAACGGTGATCTTCCGGAAGTCTTCCAGCAAAATGGGACAAATGGCCTTGGTGGGATGGGTCATGTAGATGGGTCCGTCGTAGCCCACCATCTCACTCATGTAGGGCAGAGCGCCACAGTGGTCTAAGTGGAAATGACTGAGAGAGGAACAAGTGCAGTCATGTAGAAACACTGGATTGTTTTACTGCTTTTATAAACATACAGTACTGTGCAATAGTTTTAGGCACTTTAGATGTTTAGATTCTTATCCGTAATGCACTACCATCAGGGAGGCATCTGATTGGTCCAAATGTATTCTGCAGCATGACAACAACCCCAAACATACAGCCAGAGCCATAAAGAACTATCTTCAGTGACTCATACTAAATATTGATTTAATTTAGGTTTCTTCTGTTTACTGAACTTCGTATGAAATTAACTGATAAATAAAAACTATTAATGGCATTATTTTTGAGAGCAACCTCACTTTACCTTTAGTGGGTAAAACATTTGCACAGTACTGTATATAATATTGAAATGGCACATTATAGCAAACAAACCTGATGATCACACAGTCCAAAAAGTCTGTCAGGCGTCCATTCTGGATTATATACGAAAAATCTGGGAAACGTCTCTGGAATGACAACACAGATTTACACTCAACTAGGATTATACTGTGAAAAAAAAATTCTACACAAGGTACAAAACATACAAGACTCATGATGTAGTTTTTAAAAACCAGCAGTGGAAATCCTTTTTATTTAAAGGAAATGCAAAGAGAGATGGATGAATGCACTATGAAAAGTGAATCTACATATTACACTTAAGTCCACTTAATGTAGCAGAGGCACAGCAGTCTTTGTTTTCTTAGTCTTTTGTGCAGGTTTTACTGTGATTATTATTATTTTTAAGTGAATATTTGGCCATGTGTGTTCTGTGTAGGTTACTTACAGGGCTGCCACTAACAGTTACTTTTATTATCAATTAATCTGTTGATTATTTTCTTGATTAATTGATTAGTTGTTCAGCCCAGTTCACAATGCAAAGATATTCAGTTTATTGTCAGTGAAGACTAAAGACATCAGAAAATATTCACACTTGAGAAGCTGGAATCATAGACTTTGGAAATTTTCTTCCATTAATGGATTATCAAAATAGTTGGCAATAAATTAATTAGAATTAAACCAAACCAACGAATAATCCTTGACACACTGCCCAGGTGTTGTTTCTCTTTTGCAGAAGAAGCCACCATACTTACATCGTCGTTATATCCCATGTGCATCCCACAGTCCAGCATTATGTTTTTGCCCCCAATGGAGACAAGTATGCAGCTGCGGCCGACATCCTGTCCAGCACCTTGGAGAGAGAACAAGTTAGTTGTGAGAAAACTCAAAAACACAACACATCATGAATGCACCACCAGTAGGACCACTGACTTTAGCTTCTGCGGCTAACAACGGTTGTTTAACAGTAAACGGTTAAACTTACAAGCTGTTTTCAACCACTGTTAACAGCAAATACACAAGCTATTCCTACTCAAAGAGAGCTACACACTTAGCGTCAAATAACGTCAAAGTTATGTACACATTTAATGTTGACGGAACTAGCTTTGCAGATGCTAAGTAGCCTCTGTACTCACCCAGTGGCGTTACATTTATTTCAGGCATGTTTTCTCATCGGAACAGCCTGATTTTTTAGATAAATGAGGATCAGTTACGTAACCCAGATGGACTGACTCCTTCCGATGAATTACTCCGAGTTTGCAAGGAAGTGTTTATTGTCTAGCTTGTTGTAAACATGTGGATATTTCATTAAGTTCTCACACCAGTGTCAAACTACCCGCAGTGAAGTGTAACACTTCCGGGTACGGAATTCAAAATAAAATCCCTTTTTGTACCAAGACTGTTACAAAAAGTCACTTACAGAGCAGGTTCACAATGTTTCAAGTCTCTTTCTCTGAAAAATGTATTTAAAAGTTTATCTGAAGCTATACTTATCCTCTAAAAAAAGAAGATAATAAAACAAAAGAGGTTAGCTCCATGATATAACTCCCAATGCTGCAAATTAAAGGACAAGTCTGTAGGATTTAGTGGCATAAAGCACTGAGGTTGCAACTAAATTAATACCGACCCTCCTCTCTTTTTGCTCTCAACCCAACATAGAGTCCAGTTCTGCTTGAGGTTTCTTCCCATCAAAGCAGAGTTTTTCCTTGCTGCTGTCGCCAAGTGCTTGCTCATTGGGGAATGTTGGGTCTCTGTAAATTAAAGAGTACAGTCTATAAGCACTATATAGATAAATTGACTTGACTTGAAGCTATATTATATAAAAATTCTCATAATAAAACATTATTTGAAATAGAAAAGTTTATCTGAAGCTAATATAAAGCTTCAGCTGTCCAAATTAGTCAAATCAAATAGATGGATAGATAGATAGATAGATAGATAGATAGATAGATAGATAGATAGACATTATTACTGACTGACATAAAACAAGTAAGATAACATAAACAAGTTTCCCAAGCCATTTTTCACACACATTTTTAAAATGTATATGACCATTTAGAGTATTGCACAAAATTGTTTAATTAAATCCAAATTTTAGATTCAAAATTAATTTATTTATTTGGCAGGGACAATGCTCATTAATCAACAGAAGCATAGAACTGTAAATGAGCCAGAGTTAGCCAAATTTTCATCTGTTATCTTTGACCAGATGTTAAAGGGGCGACTTAAAATTAGTATAAAATTCATGGTACACAACATAATTAATACACATAAACTAAACAATATACATCCACCAATCAAACAATGTCAAAACACAATATAGTTAGGCATACTGAGTAAATGTCTCTTGCTTTCAAAAAATGTGCATATTTAACCGATTAACGTTAATTTTTCCAAATGCCACAGAAGCAAATATGAGGCTCTCCATTGAAAGCACATTATGAGAGGATCTCTAATTAGCCATTATATATGTAAACGTTCAATGTTTATATGTAGGCGTGAAAAATTTTGAACTTGCCCTTTAATTACCGACGCTTTTAGTTTGAAGGCAGTGTCGCCAATTTCCGGCGTTTCCCCGGCGCGAGTCTGCGCCTGCGCAGTGGCAGCAGATTAGAACGAGTACGACCAGTCGTTTCAAGGAGCCGAAGGAAATGCTTAATTTTCCTTTCACTTTTAAGTTTTGTCGCAGGTAACGTTTTTCGTATCAGACTGTTTACATCAGTACGGACATCTGTTAAGATCTCAGGCTCGGTGGCGGCCGTTAAAAACATTTTCTCATTAATTTATCGTGTCTTGGTTTCTGTCAACAGCACTTCCTATTAGAAACCATGGCTGGTACTGTGGCTTCAGAAGACCAGAAATTCTGCTTGAAAGAGGTGCTCGACACTTTCAAGTTGTGTCTGTCAGAAAATAAAGAAGTCTACCTTGAACACTACGTCGCTGGGTGGCGTGGACTTATAAAGTAAGTTATTTAGGAGCATATCTTTTAGCATATGTTGGATATATGACTCTTTTTTGTGTGTGAACTGATGATATTTTCAAGGCACTTACAGCATGATTATACTGTACATTCACTATAAGGCTGCAAATATCGATTATTTTCATTACTGATTAATCTGTCGATTATTTTCTAGATTAAATGTTTAGTTGTTTGGTCTATAAAATGTCAGTCACTGTTTCCCAAACCCCAAATGTGATGTTTTGTCCACAACGTAAATATAAAGAAACCAGAAAATATTATTCCACATTTTATTATATTATATTCATTTCAGAGGCTCAAAATAATGTATTATCAAAATAGTTTTCTGTTGATAGACTTAATGGATTATTTGACTAATTGTTGCAGCTCTAGTTTATACACATCCTATTATAAGGGATGGCTAATCAGCACTGTGTGTCTATAAAGGGTCATAAGCCAGAAAGGTTGGGTACCAGTGCTTTAGGGCTTTATAATCCTGCATGAAACGAACCTAAAACGCCTTCGGTCATGTCAGTTTAATCTCACATGATTATGAAAAGTATGTAGTTCCGCCTCACCAAATACAAAGGGGTGGGACAAACTGAAACATTAAACCATGTGACAATAAAAAGCCCAAAATTCAAAGGAACTGAATGACAAATTTAAATTTAACATCTAGTTGCTTCAGTCTAAAAACACCCAACAATCTTGATCTCTGAGGCTGAATATTTCTCTTTCACCCCAAATGAATTTTAATATTGTTGTTTTGTAAAACCCACCTTCACACGATATCAGCTTTTATGATGAACTGATAAGACTCCTCACAATATGTAATAATTTTTCTGGAAGTATTTTGTTTGGGGAACAATATTAACTGGATGGATAAAGATGCTAAACAGAAACTGAAACAATAATGTCAAAATTCAATTACCAACAACTTAGGAAACTCTGAGTATTTGGTTTCAGAACAGCTGATTAGAGATCAGTTCAATCAACTCTGAGTTAAGCGCGTGCTTAATGAATGAATAAAAGCATCAATGGAGCTCTGATACAATGAGTCACTATGGCAACAGGTAAATAACAGACAGAGTCTCCATTTTAATCCAGTGGATGTAGAGATATTAATGCATGTGTATGCGGACGCTGCACATTTATCTTCTTAAAAAAAAGAGCCTGTGTCAGCTTGAAAAGTGTCAATAAGTTAACACAATAAAGTTTTATTCAGTGTCGTCCATTAATACATGATTTACCAGACTTACATTTCCTTAATGATGATAAAGTGGAATCTGACTGCGCATCAGGCTGCAGCTACATTACATTTTAAGTATATTTGTTCAGCTTTAATCTGATGGACAAAACACAAGAAGCAGCAACTGTAGATGGAAAATATAGTTAAAAGATTTAAATCATATATAGATCAAAGACTTAGAGACATGACTGTAAGCTCACAATCTGATCCAGTAATAATGTTTTTGGTGATTTGTACTTGAAAAGGTGTCGAGGTTAAAATGCAGAATATTTTAAATTTTTAGACATCTGTTTGTATCACAGCTCAACAGCATTCAGTCAGTTACTGCGGTAACTGACCCAGAGTTTAATTTAGTTCTCTTTCTGAAACTGAAAACCCAGAGTTTCCCTCTTCTCAGGGTTAAGAAACTTTCAGTTTTCAGAGTTTTCACCAAACCTGCTTTCTGAAACCGGTCCCTGATCTGACCTGACCTACAAGAATAACGGAAAAGTAAAACTGGTTGATCTTGTTTTCACAGGCAGGATAGAAAAAGAATAAGAGGCCTATCAGATCATAATATGACATTGGCTGTTAGAAAACTGACCAATAAACGACTGGTTCATCACACCAAGAATGAAAACTGTAAAATCAGGGATTCCAAAATGTAAATTAGCAGATTTTGAAAGAGAATTGATGCAAATGAACTGGGAAACACTAACAGAAACACTTGCTGTGATCATTTTATGACAGCAGTTAATGGTTTAATAGACAGATACACAAAAACATGGAAGAGCTGCACTAAAAGGACGTCACTTCCAGGGTTTAGTCAAGATATCTGGCACTTAATGAAAAAATGTGACTTTGCCCTCAGAAGGTTTCTAGTCACAAAGACTGATACTGATCATCTCATTTACACAGGGCTTAGAAACATAGTTGTCTCTGAACTGAAGGCTGAAGACAAATTACTTCTCAAAACGTATTGAAGAGGCTAATTGAGTAGCTCCAAACCCTGGAAGCACATCAATAGTTTAACCAACTCAAACACCCGTAAGCATCAGAGAATAAAGGAGCTCAGAATAAACAACAAACATATTTCTGATAATGCAACAATTGCAAATGAATTCAATGCTTTTTTTGTAAAGTACCAGCCTCAACAAATGGTAACTGTGACATTGCAATGTGTAAAACCTCATTTGGAGAATCAGTTTTCTCTGTTTAAGGAGCAAAACTATGGAACTGTAAAACCACTGAGTTGAAAATGCAACACAATAAGCAGAAGTGTTAAATCATGGCTAAAAGAGAAACAACATTGTTCTCACATCTCACACCCCTGTATAGACACACCTGTATTTTTGATGTATGTATTTTTGTTTTTCCTGTAATCTTTCTTTCTTTTCTTCTTTACATTTTAAATTTTATATTCTAACTTAAAAAAAAAACCTTCCTGTGGACAAGTGTTGTAATTTAGCGTTGGTGCTTGTGCATAATTGTATGTTGCAGTTCCAATGCTATTGTGATGTCCATGTCAATGTTAAGTCTATTTATTTGTCCATGTCAAATAAATAGACTTAACTTAACTTAAAGTGAAGGCAGACAGTGGCACTGATTTTCAGTTAGAGCTACGACTTATGATTATTATCAATTGATCTGAGATCTGTCAGAAAATAGTGAAAATGCAAATTTTAATTACTGAGACACCGAGGTGGCATCTTCAAATGTCTTGTTTTGTCTGATCAACAGTCCATAATCGAAAGTTATTCAGTTTACCATCATGTATGACACAGAAAAGCATCAAATCATCACATCTGAGAAGCTGCAACCAGCTAATTTTTGACATTTTGCTTAAAAAAAAAAGACTAAAATGATTATTCATCAAAATAGTTGCGGATTAATTTTCTGTTGATCGACTAACTGATCAATCGACTGATCATTGCAGCTTTATTGTGCTACACTCAGCTGTAACAGTCCACCAGATATCATAGATACATCAACAGCCTGTTCTCCTTTATCCCATCAACAGGTTTCTGAACAGCTTGGGAAGCGTCTTTGGCTTCATTTCTAAGGATGCTGTCAACAAGATCCAGATCCTGGTCAACTATCTGAATGGCGAGAACGGGTCCCAGTATATCACCTTCCAGTCGATGGTAAAATATGAGCTGGAGAACGAACTGGTGGACCTCAACAAGAGAGGCAGCCACCCAGAGTCGGGCTGCCGTACTCTGCTGAGGCTCCACCGTGCACTGAGGTGGCTGGAGCTGTTCTTGGAGCGCCTCCGTACCAGCACCGAGAACTGCAAGACCTCTGTCATGTGCGCAGAGGCTTACAACGAGTCCCTCTCCCAGCACCACCCTTGGGTGGTCCGTAAAGCCGCGGGTATGGCATTCTGCATGCTCCCTGGACGCCTCGCTTTCTTTGAAGTGATGAACGTAGGCCAGCCAGAGCAGGTCGTGGCCATGCTGGGGGAAGCTCTGCCTCTGGTCTCTGAGGTGTATCAGATCACAGAGGAACTTTACGCTCAACATAACCTGCTTGACTTACCTTAGAGAGGAAGAAGTGCTGTGATTTGCAACTTCATACATGACATGATTAAGCTCCTGATGACGGGCTGTCAAGCTAGCTGCTACTACTGTTTGGTGATTTGAGGGTTGTGTGTTGTCGCTACAGTGTTGTGCACAAATATAATTTCACTTACATTAATCTATACCTACTGCATTCCCACTTTTTAATATCAAACTACTGTTAATTATAGTGCTTGATGTTTATCTTTACTCTTTATGAGGCACATGTGAATGATCTTTTTAATTCATCCTGTAGATTTTTTTTAATAGATGAAAGAACAACAGTGGGGACCAGAAGTCTTTGCTCACTGCTAAAAGCTGCTTGTTTTCACCATTTATCAAAAAATCAAGTTCCTCTGTTTGACAAAGTTGAAACTTCTTATTAGGGAACACATTATGTAGAATTGCTACCGATTATGATTTTTATATATTAGAAAAATGCACGTATGAAATGATGAAGGAATATATTTTTGCACTCTATAAGTTTCTTAAGATCGCAGATATTAACACATTTATGCGCTTGTAACACAGTAGGAATTGCTCTTATCTAATATTAGATGATTTTGTTACTAAAGTAAAAATACAAAAAAACAAAACTACAGTTAAAATACAAATTAGCAAACTGCAGCCTTAATGAGAGAGTAGCAGTTTCCAAACCACTTCTACAACGACAAAAAAAAGTGTAAACATGCCAAATGATACCAAAATTATACAAACCAAAAGCAAACTGAAATATACTGAGAACATTTTACTTTCACTAATTTTATTTTATTATTTTTTGTAGTAAAAATATGTAATCTCACTTTAGTAATGTCTTTGTTTTTGGTAAATTATGAAACATAGTTCTTAGTAGTGGACTCAGAATTGTTAACCCCACTGTGTATGATCTCCATGTAATTATTCATTTACATATAAATGATAAAACATGCTATATTTATAGCTAATGCTAATGATTTAAGGATATGGTATATGGTTTTGAGGTATATGGTATGTCCATGTATAACAATAAAGTAAATGTATTGATAATGGGTTATTCATTATTTGAAGCGAATGGTGTATTGTTTTACAGTAATATATATATTGTGTGTATATATACATGATATTACTTCAAACTGAAATCGTCGGCTACATAAACAGTGGAGCTTAATAAAAAAAATAAGTCCACCTGATTGTCGTGAATTTGTGTGATGTTAAATTTATTTTTTACGACTGATTATTGATTAATTTGAGAAACATTTTGCCCAGTGGCCTGTTACCTGTTGTCTAACGTAAATGAGGAGGTAATTTAACTAATAAAACTGATCGTGTCCTGATGTTTGTGAGTTTTGTGATTCCCCCAAATCTTACTTTGGTCATCAAATGTCCACAGCACATTACTGTTGAATATTTTAATCCTTGTGTTTTGTTGACATTTACTCCCTCATTGTAAAAATAAAAACAATTTTGAAAAAGTGAAAATAATTGCAAAATCTACCATTTTCTTCTTGCTTTATTAAAACCCAATATGTAGAGAAGTATTGAAGTGGTGACTCTTCATTTGTCACAACTCGCATTTTTTATGAAGGTGGCAAAATATTAAAATAACCATGGATCATTTTCTTACACTGTACAATATGTCATGTTATATATGCTATATGGACCATGCATGAACAAATATATGTTCCTTTTGTTCCCTAAAAGCCTTACACAGACTAAGAAATGTACTGTATATTACCCAACATAGTTGTTACTTATTCACAATGAACAAACTGTTACAAAACCTCAATAACAGAAACAGACTTAATTTGTAGCAATACAACAGCATGAAATACTGCAATACTGCAATACTACTTAAGCAAATTTATAAAAATATTAGTTGCAAAATGTCCTTAAAGTATTGAAAGTAAGTAAGTATACTGTATATAGACTACTGTATTCACCTCACTTGGAATTTGTTTTGTTTTAAAACATCGAATCAGAGAGGATTTAATGTGGATTGTTTGACACTGATCAACAGAAAAAGAGCCTTTAAAAGTGACTATAGCTGTGAAATAAATGTAGTGGAGTAAAAAACACAATGTTTTCCTGTAAAATGTAGTGGAGTGGAAGTATAAAGTAGCATAAAATGGAAATACTCAAGTAAAATAAAAGTGCCTTGAAACTTAGGTACAGTACTTGAGTAAATGTGCTTAGTCACAGTTCACCACTGGCTATAACTGTATATAACCATGTTCTTCAGCAGGTTTCTGACACCACAAACAGAACTAATGTGTCATTTTCTATGGTGGATACCAGTTCAAAATCAGGTTTACAAACAGTAAAGATAGGAAAAGCCCTGAATTATAGAGGTAATTAAGCAATGTTAGGTATATTTTTTGAGCTGTTAAAGAGGGCTTGGCATCACCGGGAACTCATAACCCAAAAATCAGAGTTACGTCTAGCTGCAGGTGTATACTTTTTTTTAAAGAATCTATTTTTTTAATAAATCATCAAAAGTCCACACATCTACAAAAAGTAATAGATCAACAAGATTTACTGCAGCGTAATCATTATAGATCTTATTTACAATTGCTGAATTATTTTTATTTCAGTGATGAGATCCAAATTTAGTTAGGGAATGAGTCCAATCTAAAGAAAATTGATTCAACTCATTTATTTACAGACCACATTTAAGCAAATTTAAACTGAACTTGAAGTCTGAAACCCTGCATTTTTAATTGGCTTAATCTGTGAGAGCTAACCTTTAATTAAGACCAAATAAACTGACAATGAAGATTGAAATCCACATATTAATCTCTACATCTATGGAACTGCAGATTCAATTAATCTCCAGCATTGCTAGAAATGATTTGCTCTCACGGTAACGTAGAGGTGATATTAATCAGCTTTCAATTAATTTCTTATTCTTACACTTGATCAGCTGAACAGAGCAGAAAATAAAAACTTTTAGGAACCCCAGATGCCCTCACCCAATCACTCAATCACTCCTTTTTTATTTATTTTTTATTTTTGCACACTTGACTTGACAAATTTCACTTGAGATTAGAAAGAAAGTATCCTGGGTTATATACAGTTGCGTACATCTAACAGCAGGAGGCTCCCTGCCTTCAACTACAGGCCGTCGTCAAGGCAACCAGGCTGTCATGGTAACCGCGCTGACGCTGACGAGCGGCACTTCCTGCTGACGCCGTGAAACTGGATGGAAAGCGACACAAAAGTAATGCGCAGACACGGCATTTTAACGTCTTAACCTTTCATTTAGCGACAGTAGTGTGTATTTAGACTTCCATGTTGTATGATAAGCTTCTAACACTGTCTTAGTGTTGTGTAGTAACTTTCTGTGCTCCTTTCATGAAGGATTGAAGCCGAGAAACAACTGTGAATCTTGACTGTTGTCTTCAACTCTAATCGCAAGAAAGAGGCTCAACAGCTGCTCACTAATGCATTTAACAAGGCCAAAGTCCTCCAAAGGGCGAAGCAGACCCGCTGTAAACAACACTCTATATGCAAGTGACACAGACAGCATCCAGAGGCCGCCTGAGTCTGGATACAGCAGGCCGGACAGAAACCTCCGCTCCCAGTCCCAGCCAATAATGTGGCAGACCAGCCAGCTGAGCCAGGATCAAGTCCTGCAGATGCTGCAACAAGCACCTGCCGCCCCCCCGCAGTCCTTAAACAAATACAAGGTGCTTCCATCCATCGAGAGGAGGCGGTCAGAGGTGAGTCCTGGGAGAAACCTGGACAAGAAGATGTCAAAGCTCCACCTGTCTGATGATGCTCTCCTGCAGCAGAGGCATGAGGAACCAGATCTCCCCTCATCCATGGCTGTGACCCAGACCAGCAGCCCTGAGGTGGACAAGAGGGCTGACGGGCCTCAGCCTCATGATCCAGAATCAAAAACGACCAGAGAATTACAAGAAGACAGCTCCTCTGCAGGTACCACTGGCAACTTGCTGTTAGCTATCAGAGCACCATGCGGGAGGAGGTTTCAGCAGCACTTTGACCCCACAGACGCTCTGCGGATGGTGAGAGCCAGTGCAGAGGCCAGGTATGGAACCAGGTATGGAGAGGTTTCCATTGAGACCATGGACGTGCCACGCAGGACCTTCACAGACATGGATATGACTTTGGCCCAGTGTGGCATCTTGAACAGATCAGTGCTGTGCATCTCTCAGACTGACAGTGAGGTGGAGCATGAGAGAGCCTAAAAAACTTTAAAGTCTTGTTTTCCAGTTGAAATTAGGCTGCCTGGTGGTATTTATGTATACACAAGGTTGTCTCTTCTGGTTACTTTTATTGACTAAAGCTAATTCAGTACAAATAGGTTCAATAATTAATTTTGGTAACTTGTTTTGCTGCACTATTGCACATAATACACTAGAGCTGCAATGATAAGTCGATTAATCGATTGGTTGCCAACTATTAAATTAATCAGCAACTATTTTGATAGTCGATCAGTTGTTTTAAGCCATTTTTTAAGAAAAAAAGTCTAAATTTTCTGATTTCAGCTTCTCAAATGCGATTATTTCCTGGTTTATTTGGTCTTCTGTGATAGTAAACTGAATATTTTTGGGGTGTGGACTTTTGTTTGGGACAAAAGATGATGTTTGAGTACGTCAGCTTGGACTCTGGGAAACGGTGACATCATTTTCTGACATTCTATGGACCAAACAACTAATCGAATAATTATTAGTTGCAGCCCTATAATACTCAAGACAACTGCATTAAAATGTAACCTGTATGTCTGTATATAACCACAGCTGCATGAGGACATTTAATATGACATGTATGTTCTATTTCAGTAAGACTACACAAGATTTTAATCAAAATAACAAAGTAAGCACTTGGATATGGTGTCAGATATTGATTTAGACATAAAAGTCTGGTTTATGTATGTGAAACTGGCAGTGGTGCTGGCACTCAATAGCAAAGTGTAATCAGATTATTGTATTTTCACCAGGCCTGCTGACAAATGCAGCCACAAACTGTTTGTTTGCCATTTTCCACGTCATTTCTTCAAAGTTAATGTTCTTAAATGCCAAATAAAAGTCTTTCATTAGGGTGCAGAGGCACAGCTGCTCATTACAAGGTTGTCAATAGCTGGTGAATCCATCAGACTATTTTTATACTAGAACTACTGCCCTGCTTCTCAAGTGTGTAAAAACATGAGTGCATCGAAAGTTAGCCTTTATCCTGTGCTTTTCTAGCTTGGCATCTGTTGAGTCATACGTCAAGATAGAAGCAACAAGCAGCACAAAAGAGAGGAGAAAAGGAAGCTGACTAATGCACATCAAACAGGAAAATAGCAAGCACTCAACTGTTACATCGTACCCTACTGAATTGACTCACAAAATTATTTCTGGATGGATAAGAGCTCCGCGTGTGATGAAGACTGGAAATAACACTTCAAAACTAATCAAACGTCTTTCAACATAAACACGAGACACGAAACACCTGCTCACTCTGGAAGGTTTATTAAAACAAACAATCACACTGTTAAGTTCAAAAACCTGTCCATTGACAAGCTAAAGCTGTCCTGCAAAAAACAGCATCTTAGCAGCAATAAACTGTCTGAACAGGTTTCACATTTGATAGTTATATTTATTTTTTTGTCCACACAAAAAAACTGAGCAACAGCTCTGGATTCACAGTCTGATAAAGCATCAAATGAAATGATAAGTAAAGTAATAAGTCAACTACCACTAAGCTCAAACAGGCATTTTTCAAACCTTCAAATGCTTCAAGTCACTCATGGATATTTTATGTGAAATCAACCTTGATCAAGCCGTGCAAACATCTATAGATGAGACACACTAGTAATTCACTTCAGATAATCAAAAACACGACACAGCAAACCATAAACTCTAGTATTAGCACCACCCTTCCAAAATGCTGTTTTAACAGCTAGTGGTTAGTTTTTTGTCTCTGGGAGACACATCTTAAGGCTTAAGGTGACTTCAGTGATCAAAAAAAATAAATCAAAAAGTCGGACAAATCAAATCTTAAGTGAAAAAGTTACTGCTATGAAAGAAGTCTGCATAGTCAACATTAGCATGCATCTCTCTTTTGTAAACAATATAATGCAAACAATAAACCCTTGAAAGAACTCAAGTCACATTTGAGGTAACACGTCTAACTGCTTCAGTATTCGGTAGTGCATGTAAACAAAGCGTTCAGGTCATCAGGCTTTCCATTTCTTCAAGATTGTCAGTGTCAAGTTTAGTGATTCTCCTGTCTGTTGGAGAAAGAGAGAGAGAGAGAGAAGAAAAATCATGTTTGGATCCTAATATTTGATGTATTACATGATCAAACTGGAAGAAACAGGAACATACTGAAATGCATCTCAATCTGGTTGATGATATCCATGCTGTGTTTGCTGTCAACCATATTGACAGCAAATCCTCTTCTGCCGAAGCGTCCGGTGCGGCCGATCCGGTGAAGGTAAGTCTCGTTGTCAGCGTTCCCGTCCATGTCCACGGGGAGGTCGAAGTTGACCACCAGTGACACCTGCTCCACGTCAATACCTGTGATCAACATAACCATGAATGGGAGTTGAGATATAAATACTCACCTCTAAACATTAAGTGAAGGTTTTAAAGTCTCTCTTACCTCTGGAGCACACATTTGTGGTCACAAGCACCTTCTCCTTGCCTTGCCTGAAGCGTTCGATGACAGCAGCTCTCTGCTCCACTGTCATTTCCCCGCTCAACAACGCCACCTGGTGGCCCTCTTTGGTCAGGTGTGCAGTCAGCCAAGAAGCCATCTTGCGAGTCTGCAGAGAGAAAAACATTTAAAAACATTAGCTAACAGAACAGCTCATACTAAGTCTCCAAAGTCAGTAGGATTTAGCATTTGGGGACTTTGTATGTCTGTAGCAAAATGTTGTTTCAATCCATCTGGAAGATGTTGAGATACCCCACTAGATCTAGATCTGGATAAAAACCATCAGAAAACCCTGAAAAATGCCAATAACAATATCCTAGAGCGAAAAGTGACATCATTAAACATGTTTTGTCAAAAAACAGTGCACAACCCAAAAATATTCTTACTATAATGTAAGACAAAGAAAGGCAGCAAATTCTCACATTAAAAACCTGGAACCATCAAATCTTTGGTATTTTTGCTTGAAAACTGACAAACAATTATCAAATAATTGTGAATATTCTTTCGATTTACTAATCCTCTGAGGATTGTGGATGCCTGTGCAAAATTTAAAACAATCCATCCAATAAACTTTGAGATATTTCAGTCTGGACCAAAATGGTTGACCGACTGCCATCGTCATCCCTTGGCTGCTGACGTGGGTGCTTAGGCCAAATATATTAACACTACACAACTACAGCACAGTTGATTGTATCTGTAGCATTCCTCTGAGATTTAGTCATGTCAGTGAATGATGGTGGTATTTAGTCAAGACACCTCTGCTGAGAGCGAATGACATCATTTCTCTCTCTCCTGAGCTGCAGCCTTTTTAAAGCTGGTGATAGGAAGGGACAATGGCGCTCTATGAAAACCTGCAGTGAAATCCCAAGCAGGTGCTCTTTCTCCAAGCTTTCCATTTCCTGTGAATTTAATAGCAGCCCTGCTGGGGAAATGGATGCACTTTAAGTATATGACTGGTGATTTTCTGTATTTTTCTTATTGTTAACATGTTCATATGCAGAGCCAAACCAACAATGGTTTGATCTATTTAACCAGTCATTAAGATTCATCTTCTGGGGAAAACAAATGTCTGTAACAAATTTCAAGGCAATTCATTTAATAGTTGAGATACCAGGTGAGTCCAACAGTACAATAACAACCATTGTAATGACGTGTGTGCTGTGCACGGCTACAGTAACTGACTCACATGGCAGAAGATCATGGCCTGTGCGATGGTAAGGCTCCCGTATAGATTACAGAGTGCTGTGAACTTGTCCTCCTTCTCCTTGCAGACCACATAGAACTGCTTGATGGTGTCCAGTGTCTCCTCTTCACGCTTCAGCCTGATGATATTGGGGTCGGGAACCACCTGCTCAGCAAACTTCCACACAGACTCCTCAAAGGTTGCAGAGAAAAGGAGCATCTGACAGTCTTTATTCAGCAGTCTGCACCAGTATGAAGAGAATGAGGACAAGAGAAGCTTGTTGAATGACATGACAAAGAAAATGCATCCTCTATTATTATCATCATCATCATCATCATCAGTGGATGCTTGTAGGTTTATCTGAAAGGAGCCCACCTATGGATACGAATGCTCTGGTCCCGATGACCCTGCGTAGCAATCATCACATCAGCCTCATCCAGCACAAACATTGTAATCTTCTTGGGGTCAATGAGCTTGTACTTGGTGCACCAGTCGAGGACGGTGCCTGGTGTTCCTATGATAATCTGCTCCTGCAACTTGATGCCTCGCTCCACTGAACATAAAGCAGAAATTTATGGAGTGATACAGCCAACAGCGGCAACCAAATGACTTGAAATACCATTTTGCTACCGATCCCATCAGGTGTCATTACGATTACGGTAATGTTCTTACCTTTGTTGCCCCGAATGGCATACGCCAGTTTCACATCAGGATAAAATTTCCCCATTTGCTCGATTACTTGACCAATCTGCAGAGCGAGCTCGTATGTTGGCGAGATGCAAAGACACTGGAAGAACCAAACAGTTTTTATGGGTGAGAACATTTCAGACTACAGATTTGTGAACCCTGGCTGGCGGTGCAGATTACATGTTATGCTTACCTGAGTCCATTTGTTGGCTGTGTTTACATGGCTGAGCATGGCCAGAGAAAATGCAGCAGTTTTACCTGTGCCAGACTGTGACTGGGCGATCAGATTCTGAGGTCTGGAACCAAAGAAAACATCAAAAACAAACTGAATTAATCAAAACAGATTAATGTTAAATTAGATTTTAGAGAAGAGGGATAAAAACAGCGAATTACTGTTTTTATACTTAGGTTTTTGTACAGATTAAAATAAGATATAATGCGTACATTTGTGAGTTTCAGAGGTACTGGTGAGCAGATTTTACTACCTTTTGAGAGAACCAGGTTAGCGGCTTCTCCTTGTTTCCAGTCTTTATGCTACACTGAGCATCTCCTGGTTGCAGCCTCATATTCAAAAGACAGATATGAGAGCGGTATCCACTCATCAAACTCTCCTTTAGAAAGTGAGTGAGTGTATTTCCCAGAATGTCAGAGAATTTACTTAAGAAGGATTTTAATAACTAGTGTTGTTAGAGAGTTTCTGGCATTAAATTACAAGGACAATTGTTACATACCATTTACTTCATGCCAATTTTCTTTCAACATTTACTTATTTTCCATTATTTTTATAGTGTGTTATAGTTTCAAACCTAGCTTACAATTAGTTGTCCAGACTAACATTGATACAGTAAAAACACTGATATGATGTGTGATATGTTTTTAAAATGCACTATGTTTTTAAGTCTTAGTCATTAGAATGTGGCATAAAAATAACAACAAAGAAAAAGAAAAGAACAAAGTTTTATCATTAAGCCAAATTCTGCACTGAACTGCATTTGAATGAATTAGATAAGACAATTATAACGCAAACATTCTGGCTTCAGGTTCTCAGTTGTGAGAATTTCCTGCCTTTCATTTTTATATTGTTGTAAATCAAATATCTTTGAGTTTTAGACTGTTGGTTCAATCAAACTAGCAATTTGAAGACCTTGGAGCCTGAGAAATTATGATGGACACTTCACTATTTTCTGACATTTAATATAATAAACATTTAAGGTTAATTGAAAAAACAAAGTCAACAGATTGCTCAATGATGAGTAATAATGGCTGTTTTCGGACCTAAACAGAATAATCCTTCAATAAGCAAAAAGAGGTTACTGGTTCAAGAGTGCTTTAACCCAACAATAGATTACTTTTATTAGATTAATCTATGGATTTTTAAATTAATAATTGATCAATTGAATTATAGAAAATTGTTAAAACATCCATCAAAATTTCCCAGAGTCCAAGATGATGACATTAAGTTGCTTTTGTTTGTCCAAGAGACCAGTCCTAAACCAAATATTTTATTTTTTCATTATATTAAAAAGGGGGAAGAGCAGCACATCCTCACATCTGAGAAACTTGAACCAGCAAATATTTGGTATGTTTCCTTAATTAATGACTTAACAGTTGGAATAGATCTTTATTGGGTGGAAAATTGTCTTTGGTCTTTGTCATCAAATGGTTCATAGATGATTCTTACATCTATGAGCCACATTACACATTAAAAAACAGTTCATGTGTCGTCTCTCATCTCAGTCACTTTGCAGAGTTCAGAATACTGATGGCACTTGGGATGAAGGACTTGTTAAACAAATTTTTAGTTGCTAGAAGCACTCTATAGCGCCTCCCAGAACACAAAGGCTCAAACTGACTGAACAGAGGATGAGAGCCATCTTCTAGGATACTTTTTTCTCGTCTTTTCTGTAATGAGTTGAGAATTGAGGACTTTCAGGGTTTGCCAACTATTCTGCTGGCTGTTAGGACAAATGTGTAGGGCTGCAACTAACGTTTATTATCAATTAATCTGACAATTATTTTCTCAATTAATCAATTAAATCATTTTACCTACAAAGTGTCAGAAATGAGAGAAAAATTGTGAAAAATGAAGGTTATAGTTTTACAGATCACAATAGTTGCTGATTCATTCTCTGTCGAATGACTAATCAATTTATCAACTAATCTTTGCAGCGCTACACTCCTGGAATGTTTATTCTAAGACCTACAATTACTACAAACAAGTGATCATGCCAGGTGGGAAGATGAAAAGTTAACACTGTCAACCCAAAAGGTTTTGTGAACTAGTTCTAAAATTTGCTGACTAACACTGAGGCTGCTGAGTCTCCTGAGAAGATGAAGTCGCTGTGAAAATATACTCACCTGGAAGTCAACAACAGTCAACAGTGATTTCTCCGTCTAAACTTCTCACATGGCTTCATTTCAATAAATGTTCAAATGATCCAGTATTTTACCAAAAATCTAAATTTAGAGAAAAAGTCCAAAAACTGATGTCATATATATTATCAGACCTTTGTTTTTTCTTCTTTCCTCTCCCAATAATCCAATAGGGCCAAACCCCTAGGTTGAGAACCACTGGACTAAACTAGTTAACTGTATATAAAGTAGTTGAAACTAGCTCCACCTCCAGCAGCTACAACAGAAACATGCTGCTCTAACACTGATGCTTCTGTATTGATAATCTAATGATGTTGTATATATTATAGAATCAGTTTGTTTGGCATTTTTGCTTAAAAACTTACAAAGATGATTATTCGATTATCAAAACAGTTGCCTATTAATGTTCAGCCAAATGACTAATCATTGCAGCTCTACAATCCTGGAAAGTTTATTCTAACACCTACAATTTAAGTGATCTTGTCAGGCGGGAAGTTAAAAACTCTATCAACCCCAAAAGTTTTGTAAACTAGTTCTAAAATTTGCTGACCAACACTGAGGCTGCTCAGTCTCCTGAAAAGATGAAGTCGCTGTGAGCATGTCTTGAAAATATACTCACCTGGAAATCAAAAACTGTACCTGTAGATTTAAAGTTTTCCACAGTTTCAACCTGTTGGCCATCAAGTGAAACTGGCTCAATCTTTAAATGTTGTTTTCTAAAGATAATTAATTACTTTGTCCTTACCACATTGATTTCCAGCTGGCTAATTGTTGTCAGTTAATTTTAAGTTGGTCCACTAATTGATTAATCAATTAAGTCTTCCTGCACCACTCCAGAAGAGTAAAAAAGAACTCACGGCTGTGCCAGCATCATGGGCAAAGCATTCTCCTGGATCTTGGATGGTCTATTGAAACCCATGTCGTACACACCCTTCAGCAGCTCGGGTTTCCTGTTGATCATCAAGTCAAAATAACAAGAAAACAAGTGTTTGAGGAAGGAAAAATAAACATAAATGACTATGCATGTGCTCATTTGTTTGAGAGCCCAGTCACTCTCATAACGGTTTTCCTTGCAGACTCACAGTCTCAGCTCCTCAAAGGTCTTCACGGAGTACAGAGGAGAGGTGGGGTCCCGCTGCAGGACCTCCACCTGGTTTCTGTTCCTCACCAAAGACCGGCGGATCAGTTTATTCAGCAGGGACTGCTCGGCCAGATCCACTTTGTCCACATCTTTTCTGCAGCTTCCATTTTCAGCTTTCTCCGGCAAAATGTTTCCTGCACAGGTGGGAGGAAGGAAAAAAAAAAACACACACACACACCAGAGAGGATCAAACACCACCACACGTTAGTCAGCGGTTTTATTCCTCAGCTGAAGTGTTAATAAAAGAGAAAAAACGGTTGATTTAGTTTACCATTTATGTCTCCTTTCACGTTACGCGGACCACGGACTCGCTCCAGTTTCTTTGAGAGGTCAAACTAAACAGAAAAAATACAGTTTTATACATTATTAGCGGTTAAATCTGACTGATGCAACAAACTGCGTAGAAACATTACCGAGGCAGACGGCAACGCGGCTAGGTGGTAGCAGCAGATGTAGCTAGCAGCCTGCTAGCTAACGGGACGGATTAGTTGTGTTTGAAGTTACTTTTTGAGCCGTTTGTCACCTCTAAAACTCACCTGTATGGATGGAGTTGTTGCTTCTTGAACGTCGACAGCGAGCGCCCAGGAGTCTCCGGACATTTTCAAACATTAAAGGGCTTATTTTCTGTCTAGACGAGCAAGACTTTTTTATTTTTTTTAATCAAAAAAGTTTGGTGTCAGCGTGAATGATGTGCGTGACAGTAGAGTGACGACGTGCCGCTGTGCTGACCTGAGCCAACCGCAACCCGCTGGACCACACCACTGATGCTGCCTTCAGTCCCATCGGAAAATAGCACGTTTTAACACCTGAGCCATCAGAGGCAACCAATCGAATCGACAAATAGCCTACAAATAGGAACCTGTGGGTCATTTTACGACGGCAGCTATTGTTAACCTTAATTCTGTATCTTTAGGTGAAAGGTTGTAGGATAACTTTTAGGAAACGGCTAATTTGATCCTCTGTCGACTACATAAAAGTTACTGTTAGGTTGCTGTTTCTCTGTTTGTTTGAGAGTTGGTGTCAGACATTTCTCACATTAGTTTAATGTCTTCTTTACGCAACTGTGGAACCGTTTGTTTTTAGGATTAAACAAAATGCAAACGCTTAAATGTGTTCAACTTAATGTTTACGAAGTTTATGAGGGAAACCTAAAAGCACCATCGTATTCCCACCCTGTTTGCAAAGGGAACTTTCGGACACACCCGTCACAGATATCTGTTCACCACAAAACTACCACATAATGCGGTGTTTAATCAGTTCAAGGCAGTAAACTGTTCTCATCTTTATGGAAATCCGTGAAAAACAAATAATTGCAATAATATTGCACATGATATGAAATGTGCAGCGGTGGAAGACGTATTCAGAACCTTTACTTAAGTAAAAGTACCAACACAACAATGTAAAAATACTCCATTACAAGTAAAAGTCCTGCATGACAAATCCTACTTTAGTAAAAGTACATAAGTATCAGCAGCAAAATGTAGTTAAAGTATTGCAGTAAAAGTAGTGGTTTGGTCCCTCTGACTGATATATTATTATATATGACATCATTAGATTATTAATACTGAAGCATCAGTGTGTAAGCAGCATGTTACTGTTACATCTTACTTGTTACTATTGTAGCTGCTGGAGGTGGAGCTAGTTTGAACTACTTTATATACAGTTAGTTTAGTACAGTGGTTCCCAACCTAGGGGTCGGGTCCCTCTAAAGGGTCAGCAGATAAATCTGAGGGGTCTTGAGATGATTAATGGGAGAGGAAAGAAGAAAAAACAAAGTTCTGATACACAAATCTGTTTTCAGTTCTTGGACTTTTTCTCTGATCTTTGATATTTTGGTTAAATATTGGATCATTTGAACATCTATTGAAATGAAAGCATGTGAGAAGTTAAAAGGGAAAAATCACTATTTGATGGAGCTGTTAACAACTCATAGACATCTGAAATGTGACCCCGACTACACACTGCTTTTCGTAAGACGTCAAAAGCTGAAAAGGTTGGAAACCACTGGTTTCATCTTTAACAATGTGTTGTATTTTAAAAGCTTGTTATATTATCCATTGTGTCAAATCTTCATCTGAAAAATAACTAAAGCTGTCAGATTAATGTAGTGAAACAAAAAGTACAATATTTCTCTCTGAAATGTAGTGGAGTGGAAGTATAAAGTAGCATCAAATGGAAACACTCAAGTAAAGTTCAAGTACCTCAAAACTATACTTAAGTACAGTACTTGAGTAAATGTACTTTGTTACTTTCCACCCCTGGACACATCCATCACATATCTGTTCTCCACAAAACTACTATATGATGAGTCTTTAATCAGTTAAAGGCAGTAGGTTATTCTCATCTTTATGTAAATCTGTGAAAAACAAACTAATTGCAATAATATTGCAGATGATGTGTCAAATCAAAACAGTCTTTATCTGTTTTATAACAGTTCAGTGATTAAGTTTCCCCAGAGCACTGATTATTGGAATCCTAATGTTTACTAATATGTATGTGCTGAAGCTTAAATCAGTTCAAGTCTAATTTTAGGTGTATAGTCATAAGTTTATATTTATAGTTTATATTTTATGTAAAGCTCTGAGTATCTGGAAAAGAGCTCTATATGAAACATGTTATTAGTATTATCATAGCTCCGTTGCACAGTAAGGCTGCAACTAATGATTCTTATCATTATAGATAAATCTACTGATTATTTATTTGATAAATTGATTAATCATTTGGCCTATAAGATGTCAAAAAATAGAGAAAAATGCCCATCACAATTTTCCAACCAACAGTCATAAACCTAAAGATATTCACTTTACTTTGATCTCAGAATTTCTGCATGATCAGTGACTTAATCATTTTTAATCAATTAATTGATTTCATTTTCTTGTCATTCTGATTAATTGACTAAGCGCTGATACACAGTGGACTGTTGGTTGGGACAAAAGAAGGCATTTGAGGACGTCAGCTTGGGCTTTGGGAAAAACTGATCAACATTTTATGACATTTTATGGGCCAAATAGCTAATCGATTAATCGAGGAAAGCGACAGATTAATCAATAATAGGAGTAATCTTTTGTTGCAGCCCTAGTTCAAATTAGAGCTGAGGTGATTAGTTGATTAGTCAAGCTTAAATCAATTATTTTGATAATCAATTTAGCTTTGAAGTCATTTCTCAGGCCAAAAAAAGCAGAACATTCCCTTGTTTCCACTTTTCAATTCATCACCTTGAATTTCAGGATTTTTTTAGGACATTGACACTATCTTCTGACTAAATGATTAACTGAGAAAATAATAGTCAGATCAATTGATAAGGAAGATGATCATTAGTTGCAGCTGTAGTTCAAACTCTCATATGTTACTAAAACAAAACCTCCACATTTAAGTGGAATTTGCCTTTAACCCTATTTGGTTGTTGTGAGAAAGAGAGAATGAGTGTGTGTGTGTGTGTATGTGTGTGCACGTTTTTGTTACCTCATTGGGACCTTTTCCGGTAGCAACACCGATCTTGTCTGGACCAGTAGTCCTCATGGGGACCAAAGGCCCGGTCCCAATGAGGCAAAACGTCATTTCTGAGGTCCTAGTCAGGGTTTGGGTTCGGCTGTCCTCAATGAATGGAAGTCAATGTAATGTCCTAACAAGGATAGCTGCGCAAACATGTGTGCGTGTGTGTGTATGTATGTGCGTGTATGTGTATGTGTATGTGTGTGTGTGACAGTGTTTGGGAGGTTGAGAAACAGATAGGCAGGGAGAGGGAGGGGGGGGAGATGGGGGAGTTTTATTGGCTGCAGGTTAATTCAATTTGGAGGCGGATGCTGAGTTTCAGCCAACCCACCCACACACTCACACGCTCACACACACATTCACACACACTCACACATACATAGAGAGAGAGAGAGAGAGAGAGAGAGAGAGAGAGAGAAACATGCATCATCTACATTATCACCACTACCACGATGACTTTATAAACACATATTAATTGTCATGGTAACCCCAGCAAGAAAACAGATGGATCAAACCAAGTGATAACAAAACATAGAGACAGCCAAACACCCACCATAGGTTTAAAACATTAAAGTCTTTCCAATCCCCCCAGAGGGAGGAAAAGAGAGGTGATATGATGGAGAGACTTCCAATCATATGTTGCTCCAAGCCTTTATTTCACTCTCCTGGTGTTACAGTACATGTCATTTAATCTGATCCCTGGCTATTAAATAGGGTACCTGAACAGTTCCTCTCTTGTCATCGATGTCAGGGAAGGCTGGAGTGAGTGGGTGGTGCTGAAGCTTTGCATGCATAGGGGATGGGAAGGGGGGATATTTATTAGAAGGACTGGACCCTCTGTCTCAACCCCTCTCTCTCTCTCTCTCTCTCTCAAAGCCCTCCAACTCCAGCAGCCACAGGGAGGAGGAGGGGGAAGAGGAGGAGGAGGAGGAGGAGGAGACAATAAATGAAACCGTTTTTTGTAACCACATGTTGCTGTGCTTGATTGAACTGCTGCAGCAGGTCCTACCTACCTTCCTTTTCTTTGCATTGTACATCTAACTAACAATGTGGCTGCTGCATCTGTAGTTTCTGCCACCTGTGGCAGCACTCCTATTCCCTCTACGCCACAGAGAGAGAACAAAAAAGAAGAGCTCAGAGAGGTCGGAGAGGAGGAGGATATCTTTCATGGTAAGTGGACTTCTGACAGAGAGAGATCCTCGCTGCATACCCAGTTGACACAAATGAAAGGTAAGATAATCAGGCTGATATTGTGATCATATCAGATGCATTTTAATGCCGCAGTGTGTCTCTCTGATCATGCATGTTTAAACATCACTGTCATTTGTTCAGAATGAGGGAAAAGGTCAGCCAGATGATGATTAAAACTGCCAATTGATGCATCTTGATTTGCATTGTTAACAGATATAAAGACACCGTGTTTCAACAGGTGGTTACCACAGCATCTGCTCTCTGTTTTGACACTAATGAGAGCAAAGAAGTGTGGCAATGCTGGTAGAAAATGTTGAGAGTTAATGGTTTGGTGGTGTTTTAGCAAACCCTGAGGGAGGTAGGGTGATTCATATGACTGAGCCAACCAGGAGAAAAGCACCGTGGGACTGACACTATTAACATTAATTACTATAAGCTGAAAGACTGTAAAGAAAAAGGGATGCACTCACTCATCATGCAGTTCACTGAAATTTAGTTTTATTTTCTTATCACCTTTTATATGAGACAGATCTCTGATTTCACATGAATTAGTAATTATTTAAGGATGCTCAGGGTCTGTATCTCATCACTTTTGTCAGCATATGGATATTTTGCAGTCCAGCTGTGCTTGAATTTTTATGTTAAGTCTTTCTTTATTTACATTTAAGGCTTTATATTTCCACTGAGGGACAAAGGGGATGTGTTCATCAGTTTGCTTTGCAATCTGTGGTTGACTGGACACATGATGGCACTGTTGAGACAGACAACAAAATAGCCTGTAATTGCATCTGAATGACCTTTTCCTCACCATAAATAACCATGTGGTGCCTAAAACGCCGGTTCTGACTATTAGAGGGACTGATCGAATTTGTTATTGACCCTGATGTAGCCGGGGAATATGAGTGAGAGAGTTGTCTCATCTTGTCTGTGCAACCTGTTTGAATTTATCCAAGAGAATATGATTTTGTGGATTGCAGAAGAAAGAGACCGCCCGGTGTTTTCATTCCAATCAGTCACTGTATCACAATTAAAGGCACACTTTGGAGCCGTTACTGGTCAGCGCAGGCAAGCAGGCAAGCAAGCAAGCAAGCAAGCAAGCAGAGCTGTCTCTATGGAAATTGCTTTCGTCATAACACTTCCTATCAAGCCTGTGCTGGGGCTCTGGTCGTGCCGCACACACAGACCCTTGATAGCACATAACCAAGATTGTTGGTGGAGGAGATGACATTAATAATAAAGCACGGCCCCGAAGCGACAGATAATTTTATTGTATATATTACATAGTTAGAGATGCTGCTTTTTACCTCGAGCATTTTAAATGTATCTTAAGTTTCTTTTTTCCCCCTCACTATGACACTGAGTATTGATTTTCTATCCTATTATATTAGTGGTTGGTGTGTTGTAATGATAATACCACCCTAAATTTGTTTTATTGCTGTGACGTTTATCTCAAATCCTCAAGGGACCAGTGTCACCCATCCTTAGGCTCCTGGTTTTCCATTATATCCTTGAAGATTATTGATGTTGGAAAACCTATAAAACCTGACGCACTGAACTGACATCTAAATAACAGCTTTCATGTAGTTTTGGAGTCAGTAATGAGACCCTGCCGTGTGTTTGATGTTATTGCTGGGTAATGAAAAGAAGCAAAACATAGGGGACATATCGTTATCTGACGAGTTTTTTCTTTGAACTTTTTTTTTTTTTTTTTTTTTACATGTTTCTGGCAATGAACCAGAATCCTAAAACCAGCACCATGCCTGGACTCATTAACAAGGAGAACCGGAGCGCTCTGCCCCTCAGTGTCTCTGACATCACTTCCTGTGTCAGAGGTTATACTCTGGCCCTGACGGCTTCTATGACCTATGAGAATATTGAGGATCATGCAATCGAGGGTAAGTGAGTACACTACAGAAGACTAATTTGTTTACTTTAGTTTACTACGTGACCACTTTCAACAAATCTAATTCCACTTTATGCTCCAAAACACTGTTGTAAAATTCAATATTATCGACCAAATATGTGTAATTGCTTGTTTGCTGCACCTGGTTCATGCACTTATTTTCTGTTTCTTCCTCTCGTACTGCTTTTTAGGCATATTTATTTATCCACTGGAGGAAAATTCCATTGTTGTGGGGTTTGAGGCGATGATATCCAGTCAGATTATAACACTGCAAATCAAAGACAAGGCAAAAATTGACGACTGTTATCTGGATTTCTGCAACACATCTAATGGAGGCCTCCAGAGTGGCAGCGGTAAGATTAAAGCTGCTCTAATCAATATTTTTATACTAGCAATGGATCAAAAGACTATCTGTATTATGAAAGGGGTCGCCTCTAGTGATGAACTCACAAAAAATTATGACTTGACTCTGCAGTTCCACTTAGCTATCTAAAGCAATTTAGGGTCTTTCAGCTCATTGTTTTCCAGCTCACAATTTAACTGTTTTGGTTCACTCTCACCGCTGTCAGCAGCAGTTTTCACCTAAAAAAATCTGTAATAAACCCACTGTGCACCACTTGGCAAGTGCCAGATGACACAGTGATGAAATTAGCTGGTGAAGCAACTTAAGAGCCACACATTTCTTCTCAGGAGTTGGTGGAGATCAAAACAGAGCTAAAAGGAGAGTGAATATTGGGCTTTTCAAGAAGAGCCCAGAAAACGACTCAAAATGAATGCTAATGTTGCTCTATGACTGCTAGATGTGTAAACAGGCAACTCTTTGCCAACACATTTTCCATATCAACTTTATACGGTGATTATATATCAGATGTGTTTACAACTTTAGCAGATGTATAATGTCTTCTGTGTCATCATCTCGTATCGGGCTTTTGACTATAAAATTTTTACAGAAAGCCTTTGTCACAAACTGCGAGTGTTGGGTTTGAAAGTCATGGACATTTACCAGACACAGAGGGTCTTTAGGAAAAACCCCAAAACACACTGTAGAGCTGCATTATGGGACATTTAGGAAGTGTTTTTGAAGCTAGAGAACTAAGAGTCAGGATATCTTGGCCTCTGCTGTTTTGATTTAGATCATTCTTATTTTAATCTGTCTCTCACGAGTCCCCCAACTTTATGAAAGTGTAAAACTAAATTGCTGGAGTACTCCTTTAAGTCCTCTGTTACATGGGTATGCATTGGAAAATCCAACACATTTTCATCCAGTGGACTTTATTTGTAGACCTAAATATAGGTTAGGGTTAGGTAGATACAAATGAAGTAATATTTTAGGTTTCAAAGGAGTACAATTTTTTAAAAGTATTTTTTTATAATCAAACTGAACAACCAGATGTGATATAATGATAACATTATACTAAAGACATAGAAATACTGCCTGTAGAATGAACTTTGAGTCATAATCTGTAAAAGCCAGCACTGAGAATGGCAGCCTGCAGTCTTTCTAAAAATGCCACCGCCTTCTCAAGCCGGCTTTAATCTTAAGTCTAGTATTAGAAATGCCCTGAAAGACTCCTGCTCTAAGTTGTTCGCAGGCTTCTGAGAGGTTAGAAAGTCAGAGATATAATTGATGGGTTTTTTTAATCAGTAAAATCTTAAACCAGCAAAATGTCATGTCAGAGTCCTGTACAAGAGCTACTAATCGGAGGAGCAAGAGTGGCGTCTGTTTTACGAGATAATATTTATGGTAAATTTTTTAAAAATTTGGTTGTTAATTAATCTAATCTGATATTACAGGACAAATAGTGATGGATGAGGATTTGGAGAGGACAGTGTTAGTGGTTAACCTTGGGATCATCCCTCCTATGGAGACGGTCCATATTCTGGTCAGTACATCCTCTGAGCTCTCCACCCTGCCCAGTGGGGGCATCAGGGTCTCATCCCCACCGGTGTGTACGCCTCGGGTACAGAGGACCATCAACGAGGAGCAGGGAATATCCCCAAACTTCTCCAGAACGTAAGAAATAAATGGATAAATTCATGGAAACAATAAAACAAAGCACTGACTTGTTGATATTTCATCATATTGTGTTCAAAGTCTGACTGAAATCACATTTAGTCATCCTGTTTTGCAAAAGTAATGTTTTTAAATGCATTGTTAATAATTCTTTATCAGTAAAAGGAAGTAAACTGGCTTTTCAAGCCCCATATTGTACAGTATGGATGGATGGAAACTGACTATACCAACATTTTGCATATTCATTCACATTGGCTCCATTTGACTACTTTTAGGCGGGACAGGCATTCCTGTGCCTCCAGTCCTCATGATCAGCCTCCCAACTCCCCTCAGCTGTGTTTGGCCTCACTGCTTGAGGAGGAGGCAATCAACTCCATGGACTACGAGTTTAACTTCCAGCTAGAGATACGTGCTCCCTATCTCCTCGCAGGTCAGAAAATTAACTATATCTCCTTGGGCAAAACCACTTTTTGACAGTGAAATACTGTTTTTTCAGTGTCTATATAAGATTTATGATCACTTCAGCAATCCTGTAAGCAAGCATTACACCTCAGTGCACCTGGATATAAGACATTGTTGTTTTAAGGAATAAGAGGTAAAAACATTGCTCCAGTGTTATTCTTTTGTGTGTGTTTGCAGATATGTGTATGTGCGCGTTGTAACTATGTCACTAGATTACAAATTATATTCATATTTTTCTAACATTAGTAGGCAACACAAAACATGTTAAATGAACAGTATGACATTTTTGACAAACCAGCAGGCCAGCAGGCAAACCAGCATACTCCAATCATCAAGTTGTCAAGTTCAAATGAATAGTTTGACATTTTGAATAATAGTCAGATTTGTTTTCTCACTTTCTTTTTGTTATCTGTCTTTTCAATATGAAGCTGGAGCTAGAAGACTGTTAGCTTAGCTTAGCATAAAGACTGCTAACAAGTGGAAACAGCTCCTTTAACCTTAACAACTCGGTGATTTGATTATCATCGAATTTTTCATATAATATTACATAATTATTGATTGCTTATTCTTCATGTTTGGTCAAGCTGCAGCAGCATTTGAAGGCTCTTTAAATCTTTTAGAAATGAGTGCTCTCATATAGAACTGCATCAATTACTCAATTAATCAATTAGTTGATCGACAAAAAATTCAGCGGCAACTATTTTTATAATCAAGTAATCATTTTACTCATTTACTTGAGCAAAAATCTCAAATGTTTACTGGTTGCAGCTTCTCAAATGTAAAGAGTTGAAGCTTCTCTGTGTCATATATAGATGGTTTGGGTTGTTTATCAGACCAAACAAGACCTTTGAAGACGTCACCATGAGCTCTAATAAATCATATTTTTTCACATATTTCTGGCTTTATATAGACAAAACGATTAATCAACAAAATAATTGGCGAATTAATCGATGATAACAATATTCGTTGATTGCAGCCTTGCTCTCATCCGTGCACAAATTGCAATGGGACCTGCTGGTTTGTGTTACTGTTATTACTGGAGGTGGAGCCTCTGGTTATTTGATCTGCTGTGGTGGTTGCTGTGTAGGTGTGGAGAGCCCGTCTCATGCCATCCGAGCTGATGCAGACCCTCTGGCTCGCTCTGCAACCAGCGTCGTCATCACTCTGGCTGACAAGTACACTTATGACTGTCCTGTTAAAATCCTCATCTACCCCAGTGGTAGGTCTACAGCTTAAATGCTCACTTACAGTATAGCTGTGCAATTACTTTTTTTTCTCCCCTCTCAATTGCAATATTTTGAAATTGCTTATTTCAGCTGTGTCAAGCTTCTTTTACCTGTTTTTTTTGTGCTAAGCATTTGATCAGATCAGTGATGTGAGTATCTCAGTCAAAAGGAAAAAAATGGTCCCCCTGTTATTAATGTATAACATGCCTGTGGAGTCAGACAGCCATTGTGTGGGTGTGCACTATGTGTCAGGTCTTTATTTCTTTCCTGTGCTCTCGTCTCTCCCTCACTGCCATCTTGACTTACAGTATGTGTAAGCCAGTTGTCTCCCACAGGCAGGAATGAGGTCCGGCCTTGCTGATCCAATAGGCCTCTTATAAAGGCTTTGTTCACAAACAAACCCGCGGCCAGCGCTGAGCAATTTAATTCAGCTCAGACCAGTGTTGCAGTTTCAATCACAACATGGATGCTCTGCTCGAACAGAGAGATGAGGGGAACCGAACTGCGCTGTAACAAACAAAACCAAGATAAAAACACGAACAGAGCAGTTTATTTTCATCATCATCTTGGCAGATTAACAACCAGAAACACAGGATGTGTGTCATATGAATTACTAAAGAGAAGAAAAGAAATAAGAATCAAAATCCCCAGGTTTCAATCAAAATTCAATCCTCTGAGCTCATTTTGTCTTCCTGAAACCCAGCTGTGAGTAAGCGTCTTTATATGCAATCACCTCTTAATTTTCACTTCAGTATGGGAATAACTATTCACTATACTCCCTCTCCCTCTGTGCTACATCTGGTGTCAATTTCAGGCATTATCCATCTTCTTTATAACCAGTCTGTAATGTTTATAGTAATGTCTTTGTCCTGACCAATTGTGTCACTTCAGAGCCTCATCTGCCACATGTGCTCATTGAGAACGGAGACATGACGCAGGAGGACTATGATGAGTATCTTCACGGTCGGAGCGATTTCATCAAGGCCACTAAGAAGGACTCGAGCAATGAGAGGAAAGTGAGTGTGTCCTTGTGCACCATGTACCTGAACTGATGACAATAATATCATTTTCAGTCTGGTAAAGACTGCACAATATCATGAACAATGCCTTGCAACAAATGCTATTTTTGTGAAGCTGCAGTGATTTTTGCACATTACTTTGTTATATCTTATAATATAATGTGATCCAGTAATGCTATAAAAATGACTATAGGTGTTAAATTAGCTCCTAGCTGTCTGGAAGAAGTCTCAATAAAAATGAACACTATGATCTTGGCAAAGGTAATGTTTTACTCAAATTATCTGCTAGCTTTTCCAGGTGTTTATGACACTGTTTCCACCCTCTGTATGTCAATATTTCATGAAATGTGGACATTTGTAAATTGCATTTAAAAGTCTGGAAAGAGTTAAGTGTACATTTTCTACTCTTTGCCCTACAAAGTAAGCAGTGACTGCAAAGCTATAAAGTTTTCAGACTGGTAAAGTAAAGTTTGCTATGCCTTAATTTTATGCTTTTTTAGGCTGATTATTTTTCCCAAAAATATGCCATACAATCTACTTAACACCTAAAAATGCAGTTTTTACAAGCAAACTTTTTTCCCCATTCCAACTAGTTTATTTAAGAAAATAAACTATATTTTGATCATTTACAGTTCATAGTTAATTAAATGATTAAATGTCTGTTTTGCAAGGTGTCAGTATATCCGTCTACTATAATAGCCTATACTATGCCTGCTATATAATGTGTTCCTCAATATTTATATTGAAATAAATACATTACAATTTGATACATTTAAATATATGATTTGAAAGTGGGTTAACCTCAACAAATCGCATTATATCAAAGGAGTCAAAAACTCAGATGGCAGTTACTGCTAAGCTAACTTAGTTAGCCTAATCAGTTTAATGCTAGCTAAGCTATTTTTTTCCTCTGCCGTGATTGTAGCTACTTCCCTAAATTAGTTATGTGGAATAACAGGCTGAATTTCCAAGATGTGGAATTTCATCAAAATTAATATTATTCAATTACAGATAACAGGTAGGGAGAAATGAGAGACAAATTTTTGCTTTAGCTTTAGCTACGGCTATCTCACAAACTAGCCTTCATTTGAGAGCTGGTTAGCTTGTGAAAATTTTAATTACATGCAGTTTTCAGAGACGTTATACTCTTCTATGGCACAATAATTTTTTATATGGTAAAACATGTCAAAAAGTCAGCTTCCTTCCCTTTACTCAATTTTGACCCAATACTGTATGCAGTTATAGTTGCAGTGTGTTTGACTTTGTAGGTTGTAAATGAATCTTTTCACCAGTTCGGCAGTATTATTTTTCAATCTGCCTGGCTGAACAGCGTTGTCGATTCAGTTAAGAGAGTCATTTGGTTATGTGTCCATTCACATCTCCGCTACGATGAGGTTGTTAAGTGACAAGCAGACCTAAACAGGAGGAGAGCAAGCACTATAAAAATGGGTTTCTATGGAAACACTCCAAAGGCTCCACATTCTGCCTGGAATTTCCTGCACAACAACAATTGATGTGCTCTTTCTATTGACCTAATCACTCGCCTCTTTTTTGCCTCTTTTTTTTGCCTCCTTGAAGTGTTAAATGAATGTCAGATTCATAGTCGGTGCAGTTATCTCACGGTGCTCAGTTCGCTGTTATTCATGCTTTTTCTTTTGATTCCTCTGTCTGTGTAGGTAGATATCATTCACAGGCGACTCCATAAAGACATCCTCCACAACCCTGTGGTCATGTTGAACTTCTGTCCTGACCTCAAGTCTATCAGCTCAGATCTGAGGAAGGTGCACGGCGAGTTCGTCTTCCTCATTGACCGCAGCGGCAGCATGAGTGGGGTCAATATCAACCGTGTAAAGGTATTTGAGTCTCAGTGTGGTGTAATGTGTTGTATTTCTTGTATAGATGCAGATGGAAACATACAGTAAAGCACAAACTGATTCACATATAGATTGTTATATATATATATCACATACCATCACCAGTTTACAGTTTTTTCTTAAATAATATCTGCAGAATACAATGAATTTGATGGAAAGTGTTGTCATGTAGTCGCTCAAAGCACATTAAAATATACAAATTCTTAGACAGATTAAATTTAAACACCCTAATTCATTAAAAAAACATGATGACCATGGCTGCGTTCTAGGCTCACAGCCATACGGTTTCTCTGTGCAATCTGTGGAGATTACAGACGTGTTTAGCCAACTGTGTTAAGGGTATGTACACAGGGATATTGATTAGACAAATCATTCACCATTCACCAAATGTCTTCCAGTTGCTAGGTTCCAGACATGAGTCTTTGAGGTCATATCAGACTTCATGTGGGGTTTCTGAAATACCTATAGTAAAGAGCAGACTCTAAGGTTGATGTTTTTGTATGTTATTTGCCAGCTTGTTGCACTGACTCTGCCTTGCGATGTGATGCTGACTGATGTTTCATTTGTGACTCAGACTCAGGCTTTTATTGGACGTGTCTGATGTAATAACTGTCTATCACTGATCTCTCAAGAAATCCTTCAGAATACCTTTAAAAAAATCCTCTAAATTCTTGCACATACCATATTGAATTTTTGCTTTGTTAATGCACCCGAACAGGCATTTTTACTATAGATTGTCTGGCTGGTGTGCTGTTCACTTGAATTGAAGGACGAGATAAGCGGTATTTCCTTTAGAAACTCCCCTCTGAAGGAGAAGAGGCAGTGATGGATAAAATGACACTCTTCTCAGAAAATCCGCTGTACAGTGATGCCAGCCGAGTACAGGACCATGCTTCCATTCAACCAGACATCAGCAGATATAGTTGTGTCGCAGTGGAAAATAATCAATTAGTTCAACAGGATATTAAGCTCTTATTGAGCAGGAGAGTGTTTTCTTTTCTTTAAGAATTTCAGATTTCATAGCCTTTTTGTTCTTTTCCATTTTTTTTTTTTGGCCAAGAACTTAATCTGCTCTCCGTGTCTTTCTCAGGATGCCATGGTGGTGATTCTCAAGAGCCTTGTGCCAGGCTGCCTTTTCAACATAATAGGCTTTGGCTCTACATTTAAATCACTATTCACAACCAGCCAGAGCTATGAGGAGGTAAAGCAGAACTGTATAATTAGGAGAAATGTTTTAAACTGTATAAATGTTTTTGCTTTCAACTTCTTTACATTATAGTACTTTATGATTCATAACAGAGTTTCAATGTGCAAAACAGAGCCAAACTGACTTTAAACACAGAATACTGTGCTTGCATACAAAATGACAAACATTACATCACATGCTCAGTCTTCAAAATACAGACATCTCATTGTTAGCACAATTTTCAGTCCTTATTAATAAGCATTTCTCCTTATTTTAATTAATTACATTTCTACTGCGGTGAGCAGTATTGCAACATAATTGCTAATGTGTACCGCGCCACTGCCATACATTTCAAATGAAAAAAAGGATAAGGAAATGTATTATTTGTTGTTTTAATTAATTTCAAAATGTTAAAATATACTCAGTGTGTAAAATTTGGAATGATATTATTTTCTAGCATTACCATGTACTGTAACTGTACAGCCTGGTCACCAGAATAAAACGTTGACATCATACGTTTCTGTAAACCACAGAAACATTGATTATCTACGTTTCAACACGTGTAATATGTAGCATATTAACATTTTAACAATACATATCCTATCAACATTTTTAAAGTGACGTAGTTCACATGAGGGGTCGGTGGATGGTTAGGAAGTTTCTTGGCAGAAAGTTGGAAATCAGCACAGAGCACAGTTCGAAACCACCTTGAAACCAATGCCTGCTTCCCGTTTCAACCGACAGAAGCGGGTGTTTTTAGCGAGACGTCGGGACCTTTGCAGCCATCTTAATTTTATATTTTACTTATTTTAACCCATACCATGATCTTTCCCTAACCCTAACCAAGTGGTCTTTGTGCCTAAACCTAACCAGACATTAACCACAGCGTTGTCACATCATAAAACATCATTATTCAATGGATAATGGCCAATAATCTCAGTTTCGGTGTCTTGGATAAAACCAAACTTCGTGGTCCATACAAAAAAAAAAAGTAAATTGATGCAGTGAAACACAATCATCAACGTGTCTTGTATGAATGCCGAACTCACTGAAAGTCAGACTCGAGCTCTAGACTACATCACCTGTATTTAAAAGTAAAACATCTTCAATGAATAACATTAAAGTTTTCAAAAGTCTGTCTCACTCTCCAGCATTCAAATACTTTCTTCTGCATACATTTCACATATTTTCCCATTGCTGTTTGTATAATCATGAGGAATGATGACATATAATCATTGTGAAATACCTTTCCCCATGATGTATTACCTCATTTATTTTCATTTTGTGTGCCTGAAAGGTCCCTGTGTGGTTTTCTTGTAAACAAACAGAGGTTATACATTCAGCATTACGCAACAATACACGCTGTGTGTGTCCTTGAGGTCTAACAAAAGCGCCGAATGCATCTCCTTCCTCATAAAACATTTGCAAAGCAGTATTTTAATCTATTACATCCATGTTTACAAGCTTAGTTGCTTACTTTCTTGGCACATTACAGCCACCTGTCGATCAGCGGAATAGTGTGAAACCTGTTAATGTGAAAGTGCTGTAACTCAAGAAACCTCAGATTATATTCTCCCCTCCTCATCTTCATGATCCAGGAAGCTTTGGCTCTGGCTTGTGAGTATGTCAGGAAGATCAGAGCCGACATGGGGGGGACCAACATCCTGGCACCGCTTAACTGGATCCTGAGGCAGCCGATGTTCAGCGGACACCCCCGCCTGCTTTTCCTGCTCACCGACGGGGCCGTCAGCAACACAGGCAGGGTTATCGAGCTTGTCCGCAGCCATGCACGCTACATCAGGCAAGTATTACTGTTAACACACTCTGGCTAATAACTGAGCTCTGTCCTGACTGTTAAAATAAAGGAGAAAGATCAATACTGTTTTACACTGTTATGGATATTGTCATTATTGTCTTGTAGCTATCTTTGTTGTTATGGCCTCTAAACGCATTACAGAATGACCCATTTGTTACTAAATGTGATTCATATCTGCAGGTTATTGCAATATCCCATACTGACGTGGATGTGTTAGGTCTGAGGCAGCTGCTTGTTTTTTAAGAGTTAAGAATGAATTTAGAGAAGCAGCACTGGCCGAGAAACTACTGTATGTCAAAGCAAATGATAATAAATTCATCTTGTGTTTATGCTTATTATGCAAATAGCAAATGGAGAGCTCCCTGATAACATCAAGGGATTTTCAGGGGCTTTAATACAACACCTGGTTATAGAGCTCTAATCCTCTTAAAATGAAATCTAGGAATGTGAATCAAATGTTGTGTCTAACATGATAAACTGTATATCTCTGCAAAGAATCTGTCAGAAGGGCAACATTTGTGCAGGTTTGATTAAAAAGTATGTTGTTTTAGAGCTACATCAAGAATACGGAAATAAGAAAACACCCTGCAGGATGCAAACACCACCTGTCAACTGGGCATGAGAGCTGATAGCACATTACATTTGCAGTACACAGGGAAATCATTTCATTTTGCTGTTTGCATCTGAGTCTCATACTGTGAATCCCTCTCCCTAGTCACTCTGGAAATAATTGACTTTTGTCTTTCCCCTTTTAATGGATGACTGCCCCCAGACGATCGCATTAGGTACACAGAGCTTGGCCAATTCATTGACGCTTCCTGAGTCATTATCACACTATGCTTACAAATCAGAGCAGCCGGTCAGAGGCAAGATCAAACAACGATGAACCTCTGTTTCGAAAATCCGTGTTAGGTTTTTAACTATGCAGAAGGTGACATTTCCGTTTTTTTTCATCTGCTCTCATTAAAAATGCAAACGGACTTACCAGGTGCAATGAAATTAGCCATCTCATTCCTCAGTGAAAATTGAACAAAAATGGCAAAACAAAGCATCAGCCAATCTCTCTGGAGGACTCAGTGAAACAGCAGACATGACTCAACTTTTCAACAGGAAAGATAATTTCCTGTTTGGCTCTGTTTTTTCCCCAGAAAGCTGTATATGACAAATTAGATTATTTAAAGAGGTTACACCTTTCGGCTCTGTGTTATATAAATCCAGAGTGTGTCTCGAAATGTATGCACATCCTGTTATCATGCTCATATATGTCTCGATCTGTCCATGGAGCTGCAGTGTTTAATCTGTTTGTGCAGATGTTTTACATTTGGCATAGGACAGAATGCTTGCAGGAGGCTGGTGCAAGGACTGGCAACAGTTTCCAAAGGAACAGCAGAGTTTCTGGCCGACGGCGAGAGGCTGCAACCTAAGGTACTCGTTTTCAGTGTTGTGTATCTCTCTTAACGACAGCCAGCTATTCTGAGGGCCACTGGAGAGCCATTATGCTGTGGTTTCAAAGCAGGGAGTGTCTGCCATTGATACCAATTAGGAAATCATATCTCACAGACGCCATTTGTTTTACGTACCGGTTAGAGAGAAGCTGTGTTTTATATACGACAGTCTATTAATCTGCTTTTTAAAAAACTCTACAGATGATAAAGTCCCTGAAGAAAACCATGTCTCCAGTGCTAAGCGACATCTCCATCGAGTGGCTCTTTCCTGAGACCAAAGAGGTGCTGCTCTCCCCTGTGGGCAACACCTTCCTGTTTCCAGGGGACAGTCTGATTGGCTACAGTGTGGTTTGCGACACCACCCGTTACCATGCCAACCCCAAATCTGTAAGTGCAAGACACCTGCTGAAAGGTGACGAGTGACTGCATGCATGACTTTCTGTGTTGTGAACATTTCTGTAAAGGAACCTCAAATTACACCATGTGTTTTTTTTGTTGTATTTTTGATGTTCAGTTTGATAAATCACTCAATAATTCCATTTAAAGAGGGCATATCATGCACATTTCCAGGTCTATATTTCTATTCTGGGGCTCTACTGGAATAAATTTGCATTATTTAAAGATAATTTATCCTATAATGGCTGTTTATGCAGCCACTCAGTTCAGCCTGGGTCTGAAACAGACTGTTTTAGCTCCTGTCTCTTTAAGGCTCCCCTCCCACTGAACCCACTCTTTTCTGATTGGCCAGCTTCTGGAAACTGCCCCTCTGCAGACTTCAAATCAAAACCTCTTGAATATTCGAGCCAGAATCCTATCTGAAATATGCAAGTGGGTAACATAAACAACCTCAGCAACGAAGGCTACGGAAAGGATGGCCGTTTGTAGACATGCGCGAACAATTTGTTGCCATCATGAGGAGGAAGTAGAGGTCACATAGCAAACCAAGCATTCAGGGCAAGTTTTTACTTGCAGGGAGCATTTAAACATACATTAACCTCAAGTTTTGGACCTTTGACTGTGTTTAACATAAACATCCAACATCATAACAATATAAAAATAACAGAAAATCACAAAAAGCATGATATGTCCCCTTTAAATCATATAAAAAAGGCTAATGCTGCATTGAAAACAACAATCAAATTCAAAACACAGTAACATATTAACATGTGTAAGAACAAAAAGAGGAGACAAAGTACCAGGGAATGAAATTATAACATTACAAAAATAAACATTCAGTAAAAAGATAATGCAGGAGACTCTTCAATCATTTAAAATAAAATAATATATGGTAGGAGGAACAACCAAATCTGTAATCATAACATGGGAAATGCAAAATGTTAACATGGGAACGTTTCCCATTTGTACCATCCAGGACGTATGACTTGAACACAGCGTAGGAATTCTTTATCAAATCTTGTGAGTGGGTTTTCATTGAAGCACTTGTCACGGATGTGTCACCTACTCAAAATCTCAACAGGATAAAAGGAGGCGATACAGCATGATGCGCTCCATTGAGTCAGCCAGCTCAGTGTTTTATCACTCTCAAGAAGAGGATTCGATGAAGACAGGTGTGGATGTTTCGGGGTCTTACAGGGAAGCACCCTCTGGTGCTCTGTATGACTCCTACCAGGACTCTGTGACAGACAGCAGCCCTGTCACCACAGAGCAAGACACTATGGGTAAGAACCCGCAATACTTCCTGAATGAGGGCTTTTCAATTGCTTAGATTACTGTTGTAAAATGTTAATTTATGTGCTCTTACTACTACTTCACTACACTTGTCTTTTGTAACATTGATTGGCGGCTGGAAAACTGCATTTCAAACCAGCTGGGCCGGCCAATGTAGAAGTAGAGTAGATACAGTGTATATATAAGGCCTGATTAAGCAGCAGAGTTTCTCCTTTTTCTTTGGTTAAAGGTAGGATTCAAAGGATGTTTAAAGGTACTTTAGGTCAGGATTAGCAACATTACATAGAGATGGCAGTGGATTATTGTGACATTCATGGTACCCAGAGGATGAATCTTTGCAATCTCCTGACTTTTCCTCTAGTCACCACCAGGTCAAAATTTTTACATATCCAGGGAAATATCAACATCTACTCAATGAATTGGCACACAGTTTTTGATAGACATTCATGGTTCCCAGTTGATGTGTCCCATTGACTTTGGTGATCCCCTGGAGTTTTTACTCCATCATGAGGTTGACATTTGTGGTTTCGTCTTGTGAATTATTGGATGGATTGTCATGAAATTTGATACACACATTCATGTCCCCCTCAGGATGAATTGTAATAACTTTGGTGAACGCTGTCATCAGGTCAAAATTTTAAGGTGGTGTTAAAATGGTTTAGTCCTAATTAAGTTTGCAAAAATTTGTATGCTAACATGCTAAGCTACGATGGTGAACATGGTAAAAGTAACCTGCTAAACATCAGCATGTTAGCATTATGCTTACATTAGCATCTAGCTCAGAGCACCACTGAGCACAAGTACAGAGTTGCTAGCATGAATGTCCACTCTTGTTTATCTGTGATAGTGGTTGTCATTGCACATGCCAACTAGCTACTTATTGTATTTATTCCAAACAAAATTATGCTTTTGAAAATGTAAAATGAATCACTTTGTGCTGGCAGAAGATTTTCTCCATTCAGGAAAGAACCAACCCTAATAAATAGTCACTATTGTGTCAAAAATCAGCAATTCAGAGTTGGTAAAATAAACAGTCATTGTATGAAAATGTCATGGATTGTTATTTTAAAATGTTTTGGGTTTTTACTTTTTTTTTTTTTTTTTTTTTTTCAACAAAATATTAGGGTTGGATAGCAAGACATCCCCAAGAAGGCGTGCATACAGTACCAACCAGATAATAGACTTCAACCCAGCGAAGAAGGTCTACACTCCCAGTGACCCCAGCTCTGTGGTGACCAAGAATCCCCTGAGGAGAGCCAAAGTCCAGGAACTGATTGGCCAGATGAGCCCTGAACATGAGGCGCAGTGGAAGAACGACTACCAGGTGTGTTCCCACACTGTGACGAAAATAATAAATAACATTTGCATGATTGCTTTTAAAATGATCTGCTTCGGTCTAGTTTTTAAAATGGGTCAGCAGTTACTTCTGATTCAGTTTGTAATTTAGTTGTGCCTCACATGTGTCAAACCAGTACCTTTCAAACTAAACTTTCTTTACTAATAAAAATACACTTGTATGTTTAAGCCCACATATGCACACGAAATAAACCACAAACCATTATAGGTGTAAATGTGAACGAATCTTATTTTGAACAATGTATCAATTATATATGAATGAAATATTCATATATATGAATATTTGTATTCAGACTGTGTTGACAAATTAAACAGCCCTCTGATCCTTGTCTGGACTGGAGTATAATCAAGAACAGAATAATGTGCTCTCCTCAGTAATGAGGGGCAAAATTTATGAATGGTAATTAGGTCTGAATATTGCTCAGAGATCATCTTAGTATAACTAACCAGAATTCACCGGGCTGTGAAGAAATGGTGTCCTCTCTTTGCAAATCCTTCTGAGGATCCATTTTATTCGCTATGACTAATCTATTTCTTAATAGCTTTCTATGTATTTGTTTGTTTATTTGCACATAAATTAAAGAAATAAAATTAATTTATTAAAAAGACTGTGCAAGAGGGGTGAAAGATGAAGGTTTTTATATCTCTCCTAAAAGTCAGAGGAGCATAAACAATTCTTCCATCACATTCATTTCATGGTAATGCACAAATCAAATCTAATCTCATCTTGGCAATTATAGCTATAACAATTAGTCATTTTGGCATAAAAAAAGATTAATTAAGATTATTTTTATAATCAATTAATGGTTTACATCATGTTTTAATCAAAAAAAGGCCAAACATTCCCTGCATTTGTAAGCATTTGCTGCTTTTTCTTTGTTTTATTTGAAAATAAACTGAACATCTTTGTGTTTTGGTCTCTTGGTCAGACATTTGATAATGAAAATAATTTTTAGCTGCAGCCCTTTTTTCTCTAGAGTTGCAACTAATAGATGATTTGAATGAGTTTCATCAAACAATAAGAGTTTGGGAATCTTTATTGGTTTAAATGTGTCTGTTTCACTGTTGCACCAATTTTTTTAAGTCTTATTTGATATTTCTTTTGAACACATAGTCAAGACTCTGTATGTCACTCATCACCATGAACCAACTTTGAGTGAGCACACCAAAAGGACCAGAATTACAATTAGTAGATAAGGTTTCATATCTTGTTGAAACCTGTGACAGTACCAGGATATTAAAGGTAAATTTACCAGGTAAATTAAAACAGCTTTCTTTTGTTTACAGCCACAGCTGGCAAGCCTGTGTGCCACATCTTCCAGAGGGCGTCCTGCCAGCTGTCACAGGCTGGTCCCTCAGCAGGAGGCGCTTCTGCAGCAGGAAGCCGACTCAGAGCTTCATTTGCATCCCCAGCCTCAGGACAACCCTCTGCCCGGCAGCAGCGTGCCGCCTGCAGCTCGCAACACCGCTGGGGAAGACGGATCCAGATCCTCCACGGACAGCCCATCTGTTGGCAGCGTCGGAGATACAGGTTAGACCACATGCTCAACTATTCTGTTTTACTGAAAATGCAAAGAAGTTGTTGAATATATCTACACATCTTTTAAAGAAACTAAACATTTTTAAGTCGTAATGATGTTTACCCGAAATTATTTAGCACTTTGAGTCCATAGTGTTGGTGGGACTTGATAATAAAGGCATGTAGTAATATGAGTGACATCAGAGCATAATACTTTGTTACATTAACTGGAATTGATTACATTGAAAAAAACAATTTTGTGTTTGTGATTTGTCACATGTATTAGGATTTTCCCTTTAAAGGCATAATTCAGCACTTTGGGAAATACTCTTATTTGCTTTCTTGACTAGAATTACACGAGAGGATTGAAACCTCTTTCATATCTTTCTGTTAAATATGAAGCAACTTCAGCTGAAATAAGCAAACATGTGTGCTTTAGAGGTGCTGGTAGGTAGATTTTGTTACCTTTGGAGAGCTCTAGGCTAGCCGTTTCCTCTTGTTTCCAGTCTTTATGCTAAGTGGCTGCTGGTTGTAGCTTCATATTTCATGGACAGATACAAGAGTGGTAATAATCTTCTCATCTAACTCTCGGCAAGAAAGCAAATAAATGTATTTCCCAAAGTGTTGAAATATTCCTTTAATATGATAGAATATGATGTAAAATTATTGTGGCCATAAAATTACAAACCCTTGAATTTGAGCCCTGACCACAGCGTGTTAATTCAGTCTGATGTGACAAGTCCCTCAAAAGTTTGATTTAAATGGCGTACATCTTTAATCTAAGATAAGAAAGGCTGCACTTGAGTCTTGGCAAATGGTCGAGCATAAAGGTAGCTCTGGGGGAGGACAGGAAATAATTTTTCTATATTAGTGGACAATACTGAAAATTAGACAGGAGATGAATAAGAAATGAAAGAGACAGTATTTTAGAAAACAGTTATTTGAGGTACATTCAAGCAGGATGAACTCAAAGGTTTGAAAACAGATGATGAATTAATTTAAAGGGGACATAATCTTCAGGTGCTCTGAATGCTTCATGCTTCATTTGCAATGTTACGTCTACTTCCCCATCACACTGACGTCAGATTGTTTGCACATGCCCACAAACAGCCGTCTGTTCTGTTGTCTTTGTTACTAAAGTTGTTCCACAGGTGTTTGTGTTGTCCACTTGCATATTTTGGTTCAAACATGTACGGACAAAATTAGATTTCGAGTAAATAATGGGAAAAATAAGTGAAATACAGCTACTATTGTTTGTTTATGTAGCCTCTGGACCTGGTGGAAGTCTGCCAAAGAGGAGCTTCTGGGAGTTAACCAATCAGACCAAAGAGGGCTTGTCAGGATAAAGAAAATGGAGCTGGTTTCAGACAGAGACTGACCTGGGGGGCTGTATAAAGAGCTAGTATAAGATAAATAAGGAGAACTGTAAATCATACAAAGATATTCTAGCAGGGCCCCAGAAAATAAACACAGACCTGGAAATGTGCATGTTATGTCCTCTTTAACAAAAATCCAATCACAAGTGAGCAGTAGCAGATAACAAACTTCAGTGAAATCTGAATACAACACACATAGTGATCGATAAATGCACATTCAGGTGTCAAATCTCGCTCCTGTGATATTTCAGATGGATATGGCCACCAGTTATGTCAGGCAGAAACTCCACAGGAGTCCAAAACTTCAGATCTGGGTGCTGCCAGCCAGCAAAAAGGCGACTGCAAGGCTGTGGTGTCCGGACTGCTGTGTGGGAAACCGGTGAAGTGGGAGGTGGTCTTTGATGTCGAGCCCTTCCTGAACGGCCGGGAACGTGAGGAGAAGGTTCATGAGGAACTGTGGAACGAGACCTTCCACCACCTGGCTGGACGCTCCATCATACATGACTTTGAGCACATGGCGGATAAGGAGTGTGAGATTGAGCACGGTGAGCTCTACGGGGATTTAAGTGTTTGTGTGGTGACTAAATTATGAGGATTTTAAGATTATAAAGACAGGAGTCAGGAGTTGGCCTACTGACAAATCCAATTTGGCATTCAGCTGCTGTATTTCTCATCTGCTTATTTCACATAGCTGTTGAATTATTAGGAAAAAAAATAGTTTTGACATTTTAGATAATACTTTTATTAGCTTTCTTGCCAAGAGTTAGAGGAGAAAATCAATGCCACTCTCATGTCTGTCGGTTAAATATGAAGTTAGAGCTAGAAGACAGTTAGCTTAGCTTAGCATAAAGACTAGAAACAGCGGGAAACAGCTAGCCTTGCTCTGTCCAAAGGTAACAAAAATCAGCCAGATTATCCAAACATGTTAATTAGTGACCTTTAGAGGTTGTGGTGGGCAGATTTTGTTACCATTTGCTGTTTCCCCCTGTTTCCAGTCTTTATGCTAAGCTAAGCTAACTGATTGCTAGTTATAGCTTCGTATTAACAGAAATGAGAATGGTATTGATCTTCTCATCTAAATCAAGAAAGCAAATACCGTGAGTGTATTTCCCAAAATGTCAAACTATATCTTTCAGGCCTGAGCATGAAAGTACTGAAAGTGCAAGGAACCTATTGTTTTTGTAAAGATTATTATTATTTCCCCCCCCCCCATTGCGTTTTTGAGGGGCTTGGGATGCTCAAAAACCCACGAAAATTGGCACACGTATCAGAACTGGTGAATATTGCAAAGTTCTGTTATGATTGGGCGTGGCCAGCAGGCTCCATAGCACCCCCAAATGCAGGGCCATGTTGGGATAAAGTTGCTTGGATGTTCATGAAATTCGGTGGGATCATTGCTCTCATCATTCTGGACATAATACATTTTCTGACTTCCCAACACGAAGTCAGCCATTTTGGATTTCGTGCACCAATTTTAATTTTAGGAACACATTTGAGACCTTTAGGATGCACAAAAATGCACAAAACTTGCACCCATGTTCGAACTAGTAAATGTTTCGATTTGATATTGCAATTGGGTTTGGGTGTGGCACGTCGGCTCTATAGCGCCCCCAAATTACTTTTAGCATTTTTGAGATGCTAGGTTACATGTTAAATGTATTTCTGCATTAATATTTCACTTATTTAGTCAGACTACAGGCAACAGGAAGTGAAGCCCAAATGACACACAGTTCATCAAATGTATACACAATAATTTCCAACATGTCATCTCCATCGCCATGTACTACACATAGGAAATATTTTATCCAGTCATACAGTGTCCGATAATCCTGAAAATTCAGAGCCGTGTCAACCAACACTTTCTCCGATGCGTGTGAGGGTCCATTCATCGCTGTTTGCAGCTCTAATTAAGATTCCTTTCATACATATGCATGATTTATGCATGCATTATGTATGATTGACAAATGTTATCCTATATCATGTAATGCATATTCATGTTACGTAATCCTATGAAATGTCATGTAATCATTTTGTGTATATACTATAATTCACAGGCTCTGGCAGGAAATACCAACTATACGCTATTCACACCAGCAAGGCCTGCAATATACTGAGCAAACACACAGCGTTTGTTCCCATTGACCTGGACACTAATGAATATTTGCAGACATGTATTGAATACATAAACCCCGGTAAGTCGTATGGATTTTATGTGAAGAGGTCCTTATGCAGCCCATTTTTTGAATAGAATATGTTGTCATCAAACATAACCTGGAACAACTTCTTTCAGTTGAACTTCTTCAGTTCAGCATTTTGAGAAATATGCTTATTCACTTTCTAGAGGTGCGGAGATGAATACCACTCTCACATCTGTCCCTTAAATATGAAGCTGGGGCAGACCCATTTCATGACAGTTGGCCAGCAGCAGGGTTGTGGCTTCAAAGTATTTTCACAATCTCACAGATGTCTTTTTTTCTGCCCAGAATGATGAAATGTTTGGGCAACCTGAAACCAACATTTAAATTTACTACTTCTACAGACTTTGCCTGCTGTGACCTGTGCAGTGGACTTGAAAAATTCCAGCAAAGAAGAAGAAGAGCAGAGCCGAGCAGCACAGTTTAGTAAAGATATTTGATTTAAAAGTTGTTTTTTCTCCAAGTTAATGTTTTATCATACCAGGCAGACAGTGGGCATCTGTGGAATCACAGAAATACCTTTGAAGATACAACCCACTGTTGGATTTGTATTTTTCCCTAAGGTCTGTGTAGAGAACACTATGCAACTAAATCACACAGTAAGGTGGGCGTGCTGAGATCAAAAATGAGCCTTGCACTGCCCAAAGCTAAAGAATCTGCCTACCAATACCTCTAAAGCTCACTATTTAACATGCTAGATTTAGTTTGTTTAATCCGTACAATGATCTAAGTGTAAAGACAAGTTGCTCTTTATGTGCTGGCGGTATGTGCTGGACTATTTCTTGGTTGAGAGTGGTAACTTTCTGGAGTTTTTGTCATGATCTTGAGGTTGCTGGTTGATACTCCGGTAAGATACTGCACCTGGTCAAGAGAGTGAATAAGCATATTTCCCAAAATGTTGAACTATTCTTTTAACTTTCATTGTAGCAATCTGAGGATATCTCTCTACAAGTTATCAATATTGACTTGGCTCTCTTATCTAGTTTTTGGCTTTGAAACACTCAGCTGTTTTTGGTTCAACGCCCAGATCCAAAATTATATTCATCTGGAAACACTTTCAAATGTTGATTAAAGGTACAGGCCAGCTTGAAATTTGCTTTAGTCTGTCTACATTAAAAAGACAATGTACTGTTTTCAGGTGAAGGTCTGAAGAGGGGCTCACACTCGAGCTCTCGCTCGGGAAGCAGGAAGAACAGAGGTTACTCCGTTGGACTGGGTCGCTCTCAGTCTGGCGGCATGACGGAGGAAGCTGAAGATGTCCTACTGCCCAACAGTAGGCTGCGTTTTACATTAAATAATTACACAGCAGAAGAAGCTTCAATTTCTACGTCAATCACAATGAGAAATATAGTAGAAAGAAAGATAAACGCTGCAGTGAAAGGTAGAGGGGATCTTTTATTGAGAATGCAAGAAGTGAGTATATGATTGAAGGAATATCAGAGATATGAGATTCCTGCATATGAAAGAAGACTGATGTTAATATATTTATATTTATTTAAATCTGTCTTTATTTGAAATGAAAAGGTTGGAGCCTTGCATCAACAGCAAGTGGGAGCTATGAGATATTGAGCACTCAGAAAGCTGTATGCTTTACATTAAAAATACTCCAACTTCAGCAAAAGGGCACAACATTTTAAATTGGTTTGCAGCGGTGGCATAGCAACAGCATGAGCTAAGACTGGCACATTGCTCAAGCATCTGCTTGGCATGGCAAGTTAAAGAAGTGGTGCTCAGTGGGCACAAAAACATGTGGGTTGCATCAGTGTGGCCTGATAATGCAGTCTTTTTTTTTAAAGCAATAATGTCTGGTTAGGCTCTGAGAAAATAGAGGGAAAAATAAAGTACATTTTTAATCTTATTAATCTTTTTGATTAATGTCTCAGGTGGAGAGGACGGAGTCTCTCCCTGCAGCACGCCCTCTTCCTCCGGCTGGGACAGATGTAACTTCACAGAGGGTAAGAGCAGCAAATCAACCGGTCAGTGACTTTGCTGTATCTCATCAATTTTCTCCACAGAGACCTTTGACACACACACTGCCCGGTAGTCTCTTGTTTTCTGGGCAACATCGGTGCATTGTTCCAAATGTGAAACATGAGATTATTGACATTTTAGTCCTTCTTCTTGTAAGTGATGACAGGAGTCGACACAGTTTTGTGGCTTGTATTGACAGACTCTGTCTGGACCTTTTCATAAAACAATGAGCACATGCTGAATACACAAACACACACATACACACAGAGAAAGAAGTGTTTCACCCGGATACGAGGGACAGCTGCTGGAATATAGTTTGTCCTCAGCTGTCACTGTTACATCTCAGTGTGTGTGTTTTAGCTCTTTATTATGGGAGACTGCACTGACAGAAATGCCACTGCCTCTCTCTCTCTCTCCTCTCCTTGTCTAACACTGCTTATAAATCTGCCTCTGTGTTTCTAAGTTTTCCAGAGGAGTCCGTCTGTGACTTCTGACCAATCACAGAAATCAGTGGAGAGCCTTTTTTCTGCCAGGTGGGTGATTGGAGACTGGCTGGTTGCATAAATATGCTGTAGCTGTAATACCAGTGCGTGACCAAACACAGGGAGTTCAGTATTATACTTCTGTCTAAAATCTGCCTTACAAAGCAGAGAATATTTCATCTCCATCTTAACCATGACTTTGTTGTGATGATTGACAATTTCTTCTCCTTTCAAAAACAAGACTACAAGTCTAGAGACATGTTAGCTTCATAGTTTAACATTTCGACGTTCGATTTGTTTTGAGTTCATACGTACATCAATCTCATCATGATCTCCTTACTGCTGCCCCCCCAGTCCATCAGTCTGTTGTAATTTTCGCTGTAGTTCTGTTAATATGTCACTTTTTCAGGCAAGAAAATTTAGATTCCCAATATGTGGTCAGTTTATCCAAATAATGCCTATTTGAAAATTTGCTGCATTTTCGGAGATGTGAGGAGCCCGTCTGTCGTCATCCTGGGGAGAACATGATCCGATGAACTGATCTGTGCAGCTCTTTGGTAAATTTACCTCTGGCTCTAATATCTCTGAAGGATTTTGATATATGATATAATTCCTTTTGGAAGATAAATGTTGGTTTCACAGATGAAATCTAACAGCTGTAGCTGCCTCATTAGTTTGTCTGAATGTAAAGTGATACTCATGTTCTTACTGGACAGAACAGGATCGCTGTCTCTGCGGCTCTATATGAACAGATATCACCACGTTTCAATAAATATGAATGTATTAAAATGAACAGATCAGTCTATATTAAATTTCATCTTATTAAGTTACATAACAGTTTGGATTTTCATTATAGCTTCATTAACAGACTGAATAATATAATTTACTACATCTCTCCGTCAATGAGGTTATTTTTTTGTGGGAAGTGTTAGAGGAGCTTTGAATTGAGATTATTTTGTCACAGTAACTTCAGGTAGATGTGAAACTGAGGTTGAAACTGAAACTGAGCTGCTGCTGTCAGCAAGTACACTGCTGTTCAAATTGCAGAATGATCGTACTGCGCCCTCCCGTCCTCAGAAGTTTGTGCTCCCGAGTCGAACTTGCCAAGTCTGAACCAGCAAGTATGCAAGTCCGAACTTGGCATACTTTGCTTAGAGAAAGGCCCTATGATTAATTTTGTGTGTATAAGCACTCATGTGACGTAGCATATAGCTTGTGCTGGTGCCATCTCACATTTTTCGTATTTGAACACCTAACAATTAAAATGATCCATGAATAAAAACAAACGTAATAATTTCATTTGGAGTTTTCTACTGTCCAAGAATTGTCCCAGACACTGTATCTTTGTGTCCCAGGTGCTATTTTTATTGTTTTGGAGACAACGGGACATTCTTAATTTCAAGCGCTGGTAGCATGAGAGCCTGCTTGCTACAGTTGACAGGAATGTCATTAGTATTGAATGAACCAAAGTATTGCTTGGACTAATTGAAAATTTGACCTGCTGATGGCATTCAAGCAAAAAGTTACGTTATTACCAAAATTATTATAATTCATACATTTGTTTAACAAATTTCATGGTAATCCATCCAATAGTTGTCAAGCCATTTCTCACATTTCATGTCGGCACTAGAGGAAAAGTCAAGAGATCACCAAAGTCAGAGGCCTTCATCATCTGAAAGCCATGAAAGTCTGTACAAAATTTGGTGCCAATCTATCTGGTAGATGTTGGGAGATTTCACTGGAACAACTTTGACCTGCTGGTGGCGCTAGATGAAAAGTCAGATTACCAAAGTCATTAGGAGTCATCCTCTGGGCACTGTGAATATATGTAGCAAATTTCACTGTAAACCATCCAATAGTTGTAGAGATATTTCATCTGTGATTAAAGTGGTGGACTGACTGACCCACAGACAAACATTGCCATCCACAGAGCCACACCGCTAGCATGGCTAGAGAACAGAATAGAAGTAGTAGATTAAATCTAATAGTGTGTGTACTCTGTGAATCACTCTGTGATTTACATCTGCTGTCTCCTTCTCCTCTTTAAGGTTGGCCCTCAGCAGGACTCGTCTCCTGACTCGGGCTGCCAAAGGATTCATGTGTCGATCTCACAGCAAGTCCGGTGATTCAATTGGAGAGAGTGACAACGAGAACAAAGACTACATTCCTCTGGTGGGCAGCGGATCTATACACGTGAATGCTCTGTCAACCTGCATGTTCTTGATGGACACTAATTTGAACTGACTGTGGATTTCTCTGGAGAGATGAATGTGTCACAATCTGTTGAGCCACTAAATATGCTTAAAATAATCCCTATCAAATCCAACCAAGTACCTTTTTTTTTGCATGTAGTACCTCTTTCTTTGCACATACTCCTAGTCTCCCACTGAAAGACAGAAATAAAGAAAAAAATAAGTAATATAGCAATAATGAAAAAGGTGATGAATGGCTTTCAAAGTTCCAGCCACTTAATCAGTCCTTATTTATTGCTAATTATGCAGCACATACCACCTTGCTCATGTATTATTCATCAATATGCAAATAATTCAATGGATAGAAAATATCTGACAAAAGTGTTCAGTATAGCTGCCTCGAAAAAGATTTTCCCTTCCTTTACCAACTATCATAGAGGTACCCTTTAGCGAGGCACCTCACGTCCAGCTGCTGATTGGAGCAGTAAGTGATGAACCATAAAAAACTATGCACACTAGTGCACAGGAGCAGCATACACTCAAATCAGATGGCCAGTTGCTCCCTCACTTCTTATTTTGTTGTTTGTCCTGCAGGAAAAATAATTCTTACTGCAGCTAATTTTGGGGGCTGATTAAGGGTTACCAAAATAATAGCTGTAACTTTTTCTGTATTTTATGTCAAACTGAACTGTTTCCATCTCTACAGGTGTTGTTGCAGTTGGCCAGTGGTGCATTTCTCCTGGACATAGCTCTGTGTGATGCCATTAATGTGCCCATTAACAAGCTGAAGTGGACATCCCCCTTCACCAGCCACCGCAGCAGCCTGGGCCACCTGTCTCACTCCAGCACCCGGCGTGCTGAGAGTGCTGATGATGGACGTAGATCACCATGTGAACCAGAAACATATCAACAACCTGCAGAGCACACTGTAGGCATCCACAGCCCTTCTCATCTGTCCAGGAGCGCCTGGGCGGATGCTGGCCCTTCCTCGTTGGGCAGTCCATCCACTGCTGCTGAGCCTCCGCTCTCCCCGAACTCCCAGGCGGACAGCGGACGGAGCTCTGGGTCCGGAGGCTTGGAAACTGCATCGCCTGGCGGTGTGCTAAAGAGGATGCTAGATCCGGAGAGCATGGTGTGGGCCACAGCTGTGGCTCTTGCCTGGCTGGAGCACAGCTCTGCCAGTTATTTCATAGAGTGGGAACTGGTTGCCGCCAAAGCCAGCATGTGGTTGAGTGCGCAGGACATCCCAGAGGGCCGGGATTTGGCCTCCGTCAAGGCTGCTGCCAACCAGCTCTTCATCATCCTCAGACACTGGGATGAAAACCTGCAACTGAACATGCTCTGTTACAACCCTAACAGTGTCTGAGGCCTGCTAGTGTGATACAGATCACTGAAGGTACTTAACCCCATATGATACTATGCTAACTGAGACTGTACTATTCTCTGTTCAGCAGTATGTCCTCTGAAGTCTGATCTGGTTGTTGCAGTTGTGAACAATGTGTATTTTTTTTTTCGTGTGCTACTCCTCTAAACATATCACAGGCTCTTCAGAGGCACTATGTGCAAGCTATTACCTCGCTGGTGCCATATACTGTAGCTGGATCCTTGTTAGCAAGGGATCTAAGTTATGCCACAGATTTGAGTTTCATGGAGAAGAATGTTAGTGTTAATTTAGTAGCATGCTGGACCACTGATCATCCCCATCTGAGAAAAGCTCTTATTGTCATCATATTGATGTTATGGGGGGAATGCTGCAAAACTGTTCCATTGATTGACACATACTGTTTTTAGATCTTTACAGCCTTTTCTGGATTGATTGTATTGTGTATATGTTACATGAAAACAACTGGGTACTTGCTAGCAGTATTGCCAGTCTTTTCTAATGCCTGTTATCATTACAGTGTTATTAATATTTCTCATTTTTGCAGTTTGATTATAGCAGAAACAGAAAAATATGCAAAAAGCTAAAGATAACATATGGATTTGGTTTAAAAAATATGTGGCTTGGGTGGGAATCTATGAATGCGTATCCCACTGACATATTATTTACTGTTTATTATTTAATGATACATACACAGTATATATTTTTTCACTTATCTGAGTATACCTGTCTTATAGTAGAGGTTTTGATCATGCATTAGTTTTTGGGTTCAGCAAGAATAACATAGACCAGGAGCTGGTTGGGCCAGCTATTCGTAAGTTCAAACTTTACCAAGTTAGAAGTGTTTAGTAAGAGGAGATTTATCTGTTACTCCTTTAAAACAGGTTGCACCACACAAACTATTTCTTACACACATTAGTGATTACTAAATATTAAAAACCAGTAACTGCCAGTTGTTAACCGTTTTATAGCTAACTGAACTGCCTGACAAAGTTAACATTTGCTTGCTACTATATTAAAAACCAATAGACAAAGTTAATGTTAGCTTGCTAATATATTGCCAACCGACTGACAAACCTAATGTTAGCTTGCTAATATATTACCAACTGACAAAGTTAATGTTAGTGTGTTAATATACTATCAACCACTGACAAAGTTAACGTTAGGTTGCTAATATACTACCAACCAACTGACAAAGTTAATGTTAGCTTGTTAATATACTACTTACCAACCCACAAAGCTAATGTTAGCTTGCTAATATACTACCAACCGACTGACAAAGCTAATGTTAGCTTGCTAATATACTACCAACCGACAAAGTTAATGTTAGCTTGTTAATATACTACCAACTACAAAGTTAACATTAGACAAATACTGTCAGTCTGTTTGGTTGGTGTAATTAGGTGTTTCTGTGTCATTCTAAATTGTCTACAGCTAACATGGATTTCTCCATATATGCAGATATAAATAAAATTAAGTCATATATTTGTTTAAAAAAGATTGGCAGTTAAGTTTAAGATGTCTCTTGACCCCATAAAACTGTTAGAAGTTATTTACAGTTCTCGATGCTACCATGATTTTGTATTTGACAGTGCAACAGATTTCCTAGCAAACAATTTACATATTGAAGTATTTACTAGCTAATACATTCTTCAAGTAATGATGGTGCAACACAATTTAGTAAATCACTAATTTGAAACTAGGTAGTAGTTACGAGGAACTTATTAAGGACGATCCCCAAAAACGTAGAAATGGATTTATTCACAGCTGGTGCGAGTCCTGAGGAATATAAGCAGCGATCAACAGTCCAGAGAGGAAAGGGGCCCTGCTAGTTCTGTCATGCTCACAGCTCATGTACCGCAAGTGCCTATCCAAGGTTTAAGTTCGCAGAAAATGTAGATCTGTTCACTGCAGTTTAATTAGTGTGGATATTGATTGGTTCTTTTTCTTAAATATATAGTAGGTACCCTTTCTTTTTTTGTTTGAACTTTTCTTGATTCCCTTTGTGGCCTATTTAGGTATCTTTCAGTATTGATTTTTCTCTTTCTTATTCCATTACAGTGTTGCTTTACTCAGGTATTTATTCATTTTTTCACTCAGGCTGAGTTGCATAAATCCTTCTGCATGAACACAGATGTTGATGTTATGATGTTAAATGAATGAATTGCCACATTGGAGCCAATAGTGCAGTATTTTGCTCTCTGAAATGAGAAATACAGTGGATGTCATATAGTAATATTTTTGTGCTGTAATTGCAGTAGTAAGTGCAGCTGTAATTGTAATAAGTTGTATTTTTTATGTACTGGGTCAGTTGTATAGTGCAGTATCTTTCAACTTGCTGTGTGTGCCTTTATAAATGAGTGTTGACTGTTTGAGGCTGTTGAAAGCTTCTGTAGTGTCTTTATAACTGTGCTCTGCGGGTGCATGTAATAAAATAATTCTACAATAAAAGGTTGTACAGCTATTATTGCCCTACTAATAATAACAAGGGGTACCTCAAGGATCTGTGCTTGGACCCCTTCTTAATATACAACCACGTTCTTTGGTGTGATTATCCGATCACATGGTTTCTCTTGCTATGCTGATGATACTTAGCTCTATCTATTCTTCTAGCCAGATGACACTACTTCTTGTCATGGATCTTGGCCTATATCTCAAAATGGATGATTGAACACCTTCAACAAAATCTCTGTAAAGGCCCGGTCACACTAACATTTAAAACAGCTTAATTTTGCCGCACAATCAGTTCATTTCAATGAAATTGCTTCATTCAATAGATCTGAAAATCTTTGGGTTCAATTTTGGGGAACTTTGACACTTAAATTTGCGAGTTGCAACGTGGGAGAGCTGCTTGTTCTGTAAGTGTTTTGCCCCGGTCTATATTTCCATTAAACAATATTCTCAATAATGGAACCAGTGTGTAGGATTTAGTGGCATTTAGCAGTGAGATTGCAACCAAATGAATACTACTCCCCTCACCCTCCCCTTTCAAGTGTGTAGGAGAACCTATGGTGGCCGCAAAACTCGTCAAAAACACGAAAGGCCCTCTCTAGAGCCAGTGTTTGGTTTGTCTGTTCTGGGCTACTGCAGCAACATGGCAGCCTCCATGGAAGGGGACCTGCTCCCTATTTCGATATAAAGGGCTCATTCTGAGGTAACGAAAACACAACCATTCTTATTTTCATGGGATTATACACTAATTAAAACATATTTTTGAATATTACATTCCATTTCTGCCAAGTCCGTTCCACTAGATGCCACTAAATCTTACACACTGGTCTGCTGGTTGGTGTTATGACCAACAGTTTCAATTATTTCAACATTTCTGTTAAATCATGTTTTGTCCATCATTTTGGCATGGTGGATGGCTAAAGATACAACAATACCCCCAAAAGCCTCGGCTGCTGTTGCTATGGAGAAAAGCCAATCAGATAGGTGTGAGTCAGGGCGGTACTGAATTCAAAAAGTGTCATTGTTGCAATTGTAAACAACACATGATGTCATAGTTGCCGAATTCACTTGAAAGTGACCCAGAAATTAAAAGCGAAATGATTTATACTGTAGATGATAAAATCAGTTATCTCAACACTGTAATCTTTGGCTTCCGTGACGTGTGACAGAATTTTAAGCTCACTGATTGGATGTTTCTTGCCAAAATGCACCTTGGGAGTTGTAGTTAACATCTTCTCCAAAGTTTTTATGTACATAGTCTTGTAACTTTTTTAATCAAAGAACCAGATATTTTCTAATGTAGTTGTTCCTCTGTTGTACTTAACCAGGAGAATATTGTGAATCAAGCTGTAGAAGAGCTCTAACTGTGTCAGGTAACACTGTCTAGTACACCTTCCTGTGTAATATTGTGATTATACAACGGTTACCAACAAAATAAAAGATATAATCAAAATATATTCACATTGTGGGGTGATTCGCTAGTTATCTCCATTTCCATTTAAATACATGTGGTCTGAGGAAAAGTGGAAAATAATCATTGTTATGTCAGTAGACAGTTATGTCAGTAGAGTTTACTACTCCAGCAAGTAATCCGACCCTAACAACCAAGCAACAGAGACAATTTCTAGTCCCTGTTGAGTCAGCCAGCCAATTTGAGCTTATGCTTTCTAGAGATCGAGGGAGTTCCGCATAAATACCACACATATAAACACAAAACTGCCTTGCTAGCTCAGTCTTGTTGTAACTAAGATATCTGTTGAAAAACATAAATTTTCCATGGACAGATTTAGTTACTACGTCCACAAACTTCACATTTTTAAGCTAGTTGAGCCGTGCCTCCAACTAACCAGTACATCTAATGGAGGATGCAAGAGTGGGAGCTGAGATCTACTCTCAACTGAGGAGAAAATAGTTGAGTCTTGTTGTGTATTGGCGTGCCAGGTAATGATAAAAAGTAGAGCAGGGTTCAGGTTTTTCAGTGTGTGTCAGAGAGTGAGTGTGTAACTCGTACCAGTCTCAGAGTTCAATCCACTCAGAAAAGGATCAGTTTATTTTTCCCCACAACCCTAAATCAGTTCAGTTTAATCCAGTTTCACAAACAGAAAAGAAATACAACTGAAAGGTCTGCTCTGGGTTTTACTGCTGATCCCCACAAAACAAAATATCAAAGACTTACAAGGCAACACAGTACATAAAATAAGGACAGCAGAAGTGTCAGATAGGTCTGACCACCATGTTTAACTATATATCTTCAAACGTTGCAGTTACGGCTGAAAATGACAACAGAAATAAACAAGTCAACCACCAGTTGTGTACCCAGAAGTGACTGTTGTTAGTGCAATGTCACAGTCTACAGTTATAATCAATGGTGGAGTAATATTTATAGTGATGAGGCATTTTTCATTTGAGCACGGCTAGCTGTGCTGTCATGCTGATTTGATCATATTCTAAAAGTCTAGTTGACCAATCAGACTGCTTGGTTGCAGCTGCCCGTTGTATAATTTTGCTACTCCACTTTCTGGTGGAGTAGCAAAAGGCTTAGACTGAATTCCTGGTAATGCCACATTTCCTACTTGTGGCCCTTATGTTGGGTGGCATTTGAAACTGAGCCTTGTGGTACTCTCAGTTACTTCCCCTTGAACCAGTGTGGCTTGCATTGTACCTCATTTGTGCATTGCTAAGGACAATAAAATGTTAATATATACAACCCATTTGTAAGTATTACTTTTTGCTCCATCCTTTACACATACAGTACACGCTATATCTACTTACTACTGTAATTCCCAATGAACATTGTCTTCTCAAGTAGGTCCCATGGTGAAAGACATGCTATATAATCCCATCTGGCACAGCAGGTGATGTGATGTCAAGGTAACATCAACTGTATTGGTTGTATTTCTTCCCAGACTGACATGGAACATGCCTCATTAACAACAAAAGCTGCCATAGTATGGCTCCTTGAAATGAAAGATGTACTAGTAATTGGGATGACAAGACATAATTTATACTAGCCAGCCTATTACATGGTAAAACATACACAGCATGAGAGACAGAGATTTGAAAAGGATGAGTGAAGGAGGAATGGAGGGACAGAAAACAGACAGCGGTGTAGGAAAAACGATAGCTCATTACTGTACTGCTATTAACCAACTCCACCCCTGCTTCAGAGATCACACAAGACTCTAACAGTTCCTGACAGTATACAGTGCTTTAAAGAGAACATGCATACCAAAAAACTAAACAAAACAAATCAAAAAAACAAAGAAAGAGATTTTGTGGAGATGTTTTACACAGATATTATTGCAAACTCCAGTACATTGTGATATCATATGTGGAAACAGCAAACAAAGCAGGGCTATTAATTTCCTCAATACACTGACAAAGGAAAATTATAGGAACTTTTAACCATATTCTGTTGTTGCTAGGCTACTGACTATAAGATGATAAAATATATTGTTTGAACAAATATCATTTATAGCATATACTGTGTTATGTATAGTACAGTATAATAAAGCTTAACAAACTGACAGTAAGCTTTTCCCACTGCTTGAACCACTATTTGAATTTAGATTTATGTTGAAATACATAAAATCTCTCATTTAGCTCGACTCACACAGCCATGATCATGTTTTTTTTCTCATTGTGTCCTCACTGACAATTATTCTCCTACATTACAGCTACTTAAATTGCTTTGGCTGCAGAACGGAGGCTGGTGTCTCTAATTTAATCCAGCCCACTATATCAAAATAGTTTAATGTGCACATAAACAGCGGCCAGAACAAACATAAGTAATTGCATTGTCTGGCTGAGAGCTAGTCCAGAGGTAGGTCGTGGGGTACGACAAATGAATCTTGTCTCAACTTTGGGGTTGCAGGAGTTAAGACGATGATTAACAGTTCCCATGGAAACCATTGGTGTTTTGTTCCATTGAGGTCTGTCTGGAGTGCTGCAAGGAAAATGATCTCAGGAATGTTTATTTTGTTTTGGTCCAAAGGGTCCCTAAACATGTCCATTTATTTATTTAGTTATTTTCATATCAATTGACTTACTGTACTTATCTCTTAACTGATATATATTTTATTTAACCGTGGGTACTTGATAATTTCACAAGAGGCTCTTGATGATAATTATACTGTATGTCTAGATCTATGTAGGAGGCTGAAGTGTGTGAGACTGTTCGATACTTAAACTCACAGCAAGTCAAGACAAGTACAACCACTACTTGCTCCCCCAACACTGTAGCTGCAAGATATCCAATTTCTTTCACAGATATGATTTAATCACAGTAAGGATGGTGATAATGAGAGACTCTGTGGGGAAAAACTGTTTAAAATGTATTATTTGTTAAAAGTTTGATCTTAAAGAGTTTAACTAGCCCCATGAACTAGCCCTGACATCATCACAGCAGAGAAGTCTGGACACTTTTATTAGGTTTTTCCCATTGTTTGATCGTGAATCACCATAATGTAAGATGTCTTCATGGTTCCATGGAGTTGTCATTCAGCAATTATGTTTTGGGCTTGTTTTAAGTTAAAGTTGTTTGACTGTTTTAGCCTTAATTGGCATCTTAATGGCTGATTAGTGTGGAGGGCACATCATGATTGCTATTTTATGTTTTGACCAATGCTGATATACTGTCTGTATATGACAACTCCACATGACCGCACCTCCACAAACTCCTCTGTAAAGCTCCTCAGGTTTGAAGATGATACAACCATCATTGGTCTGATCCAGAACGGGGACGAGTCTGTGTACAGACAGGAAGTGGCGCAGCTGAAATCCTGGTGTAGCTATAACAGCCAGGAGCTAAACACCCTCATAACAGAGTTGACAATAGACTTCAGGAGAGCCCTCCACCCCCCCAGCCCTCCCTCCACTCACCATCAACAGCACCACAGCTATAGCCGTGGAGTCATTTAATTTCCTTGGCACCATCTCCAAGCATTTTAAATGGGACATCAACATAAGCTGCATAACCAAGAAGGCCCAGAGGATGTTCTTCCTGAGACAGCTGAATCATCCATCAATGTTTAGCACAGTGCAGCAACCAAAAAGGACATTCATAGGCTGCAGTGCATCATCCGCTCAGCTGAGAAGATCATCGGCTGCATACCCCCCCCCCCCCCATCGATCAGCTGCACTCCTCCAGGGAAAGGCAGCGTGGAAGCAAGATCATCTCTGATCCATACAACCCCGGACACAGACTCTTTGAACTTCTTCCCCCCTGAGATCCATAAAAACATCCACTAGCAGACACAGTAACAGGAATTTCTTTCCAGTAGCCCTAATAAATAGCTGAACTGTACTGTTATCAAACTGAACTTTACATATCACATCCTTCACTTAATCCCTGCACCGGTCACTTTCATATATTTCATAAAACTAGACTTAACATTGCACATTGCATTCAACCTCCACTGGTACATAATTTAATTATTTATTGCACATGTCACATTTAATTTTTGCACTTGTCACCTTCATATATTTCATACACTTCATTTCTTTGTCCATAGCACAGTCCATATTTCCTTTGTACAATCAATATTTCATTTCAAGTTTAATACCCCATTTCACAACTATTTTTATGTCATTCTGTAAATAGATTGAACATTTTAATAGTATTTTGTTTAAATTCATTATTTATTATTACCTTACTTATGTTCTATTTTTATTCTTCTATGTTGTGTTTATGGGAAGTAGCAAGTGGCAAGACACGTTCTTTGTACGCTTGCATATTTGGCTAATAAAACTGATTCTGATGCTCTATGGTTGTATGACTAAGCAATATCTCATGACTGGCTGTGACTGGCACCATGACCAATTAAACCGTAGGCTGTTGATATAATGGTTTAGGCCAGCTCGGAGACCAATGTAGCTGCTTATAGCATACATTTCATCTTTACTATTTCTCACATTTGTGTAAAAATCTTGCAAAATATCATTAACATGGTTTGTTGATGATATCTTAAAATCCAAAATGATGCCTTTCTGTTGACACCAGTGCTTGAAGCATTTTACAGCCCATTTGGTCTGTTTTTCTGTATTAATTTTGTTTTGTTTTTTATTCCCATGTCGTCTATCTCCTCTTTTAAAAGGTTTGCATCCTGTCCTTTTTTGGGGCTCTGCAGGTGGATTTTTTCCCCCGTGACAAGCACTGCTCTATCCACCGCTACATAGTCAGACCTCCATGAAGATCAAAGCTGATGTTAAATTCATCCGTTTTATAACTGATTGCTGTTGAATGTAAAGTTTATGGTTTTTAGGTTAGAACGTAGCAAACAGTTTTAATGGTAGGCGCAGAGGAATAATTAAAAATAGAACTGTAAAAGGACATTAAACATCATATCCGTGGTATACTATGGTTATCAACCAATCAAATCATATTTTAACTACTTGTTTTATAACTTTAAATATGTTTATAAACAGTAAACTGTAGTAATGTGAAGGTGCAATATTGTACATTAATGTCTACTAATTTATGCACAGTTAATTTCAGTACTTGGAAATGGAGTTTTCCTACATTTGCATGATTATCCATGAAGTGTGTGAAGAATTATGATGATTGTTTATGCTTTTCAGGGCTGCAGTAAATAGCTTTGTTATTTAAATATTATGTTAATTCACATTTATGTAATAACACATCATGTATTATTATTCTCTGTTTGTAGACCACAAACATACCCCCTTAGCCATCCTGTTATTGGAACGTACATATATGTTTGTCCACTGCACTTCCCTACAATAAAACCACCTCTGAATCTTTGACGAGAATCATTTCCATATCTTGTAAATCAAACCATTTTCATTTTCCAAAGGCCCCACCTTTATTTAAATGTACGCAATCAAAATGATCATAATCATGCCCGAGGCCAGCCCAGATTACCAATTGGGAAAAGCTGGTAACTGCTCAAGGGCCCCTGACTGAGCCTTCAAGTAAACCTGTGAAAGCATCTGGAGTTAAATGGGTTCTTTTTTATTTTTACAGTGGGGCAGGGAAGGGGGACCACTGACATTTAGCAAAACCAGGATGCTCATCATCAAGGACGTTTCTAGAGCAGCATGTTGGGCAAGAGGTTACATCCTCACGGAAATTAAGTCATGGGTTCAAACTTCACAAGGGCTCCACGGTTTGTATATTCTCCCTGTGTGTTTTGTGTGTTTTCTCAAGGTGATCTGGTCTCTTCCCACACAAAAATAAATGTGTTTACTTGGAATCCTCCTGCCGGTGTAACTAACCGAGATCCTAAATAGTTAGGATGGCTCAAACGCTGGCGGGACATTAATGAATAATTATCCTCTGTGTAAAAGCCAGTGCATGAATCCGGTTAACTCTATTTGTGTTCCTCCTGAGCTACGCTGGACACCACTTACTGTCACACATCAGAGTCAACATCCTGAAGTCTGCAGCTGTATGTCCTGCTGGTATTTCTCTCTCCCCCAAAATAATTGGATCTTTTCTGCTCCAAAATGTCTCCACTCCTCTACCGCTGCTCTCATCTGTTTTACTTTAACTTTAACGGTACTTTATTAATCTTATCTACTGTATGTGTGAATGATAAAATCAACTCAATCTGTAGATGATCATATTGATTTAATCTGTAAACAAATGTCACTGTATCTTATTGTCCATATTTGTCTGTTTAAATTAAAATTTAGAAGAATAAAGCAACTTTGTAGAGGTGGACTTCAACAGAGAAGAAAAAGAAACGTCAGATGAGAAAAGTTCTACAAAGTCACAATAAAGTGACTAAAGATTACGATGAGCACCAAAGTGAGGAAACTCTCTTTTCGTAGTGTACTCTGGTCAGAACACTCTCTACCTGAAAGATACAACTGGAGGCTAGTTGGGAAACTTCAACACTTAAGGGCACTTAAAATGCAGTGATAAAAAATTAGCATTTTCATAGACCTGTAACATCATAAAAAGATGCAAATATTTCAATTTTAGCCAAGCATTCAGTTATAATGATGTTACCAACAGGGAACAATATGTTCCTCTAAATCACAGTATCAAATGAATTGATGGGGGCCTTGAGGGGGGGCCATGGCTCATTTTTACCTTGGGGCCCTGTAGAGGCTTAATCTGTTCCAGATCATGAAATGAGAACCAGTAAGTAGTCTCCCACTAGAGTTTCTAACCTGGGGATCGGGACCCCCCCCCCCCACAATATAAATCTGAGAAGTTGTGAGATGATTTTTAAAGTATGTCTGTTATATAGAAATTACAAGTTTTCTGGCTTTTCTGTTATATTTCCCTTTTTCACTGTGAAATTCTACATACCTGACCAAAAAATCTCACCTCAAGCACCATGTAGTAGCTGTTCTTGAGCTTTTCATCATAACATATGATCTTCATTTTTTGTAACCAGAAAAAAATAGAAATTTGAACGTCTACACTTCTTCTGACAACTAGACAAACTCAAAGATCATGTGATACGATGATGACAAAAGCCCTAGAAAAGCTACTAAACGAACCTTGAAGTGTGAATGTTTTGTCAGCTGTTGTTTCCAAAGTTATGGATGAACTTTGAAGTTAAGATTCTGGTTCTAGTTTTATCTCTTCAGATCTCTAAAAAACTTTTCGAATGACAAGAAGCCACAGTCAGACGTTGCTTTGCTTTAAATAGTCACAAACCAAAAAAGTTGGGCACCACTCTTCGATTAAGTCACAAAATCTTAACAATGTAATACCTCACAATAAGTCATTGTTCTTTGATCAAAAAAGCATATAGTTATAATGGTATGATGCCAACAGACAGTAATACTAAATATGTAGTTTAGGGCTGTAATAGCCATAACTAATATCTGATATGATATATACTGAAGATTAATGTTATGTTTCACATTGTAATATGTATATTTTAATGATTGCATGTCCATATGTCATCAGGAGAAATATAATCAAAAGTTAAAGAATCAAGGAAACAGTCGACTGGCTCCCCACTGCTGATAAATTATTCCTATATATGAATCATATTAATTATACACTATTAGCCGAGCTCACACTTTACATTTATGCAGCGCTGGAATACTTAAAGATTTATATTGAAGTGCAATTTTGAAAACTTTTCTTGAGTATTTCCATTTTATGGTACTTCTACTACTTCACATTTCAAAGGGAAATATTGTACTTTTTACTACATTTATGACAATTATAGTTACTTTACAGATTCATGGGTTGCATACAACACATATGAACATCTTGTATATTAAACCACCCAGCAGTATGTAAAATAATTACATTTGATGCACCTCCACCAGCTACAACATTAAATTAATATACATGTATAATAACACAATACTAAAGGGTCCATTCTACCTGATAAGAACCGTTACTTTTGATGATTTAACTACATTTTGATGATAATACTAACATACTTTTACTTAATTAGGCAGGACTTTTCCTTGTAATTGAGTGTTTTTACATTGTGGTTTCAATATATTTACTGCAAAAAATATATATACTGTATACTTCTTCTGCTACTGCATGTATCCAGATTGTAACTGTATTATATCAGCAGTATCAACTTTATCTTTAAAACTATGAAATTGGAAGTATTCATAGAAACTAATGATAGGATTTAACATGAATTATCCTTCCACAAATACTCAAAAAGATTTTATTCAAGGGATTGAAAATCTGTCTCACACGGAAATGCAATAAACAAACTGTGTGGCTTCTTAAGAAATCATTTTCATTGAAATATACTGTAGCTGTGAACATTTGTTTACTTGAAGACTCTCAAGCACTTGCTTTCAAAAGATTGCTACCACCACAGCAGCTTAATTGAATCGAAAAAATCAATCCACTTGCCTTGACAGCTAACATCACTTTTCTGATGAAAGAAGAGAATAACTGAGGTGATTCAAGTGATTTACTGAAGTGATTTATACCACTGTAATTGGCACCACTTTCTAATATAAAGGGTGCTTGTTAGAAAATGCTACCAATTCCAGATATCCTGTAGTATAAAAGAACATTTATGAGCTTTGAGTGAAGTCAAAAACAAAATACAATATAACAAATTTGATATATATATAAACTGCCTCTGATGCCATTCTTGTCAAAAATAATTAAATTACTGTGCTTAAAGAGCAGTGAATTGTACATTTAAATTAGCATATTTTGACCAAAGTGAAAACAAGACTGTAGATTCTTCACATTTACAATTATACATTAATGTGAAGAATTAGCAGACAGTCTTGATGGTTTGTCAGAGCAAATTACACAGTAATCCTGAGTGCTATTCATATCAATGTGTTGTCTGAGGTTTTATTTGTCTGATTAATCTTACTGACTGACTGTCTGAAATTATGTGTTTGAGAAAAACATCTCTGACACGTCTGTTGTTTTGAGGTTCAGCCCAGATTGATGTGTGAATTCTGCAGATTTGAATCAGGGCTGATTCGTGCTTTTATCCACGCTAAACGCTGCACAGTAAACATCTCACCTCCGTCATTAGGCCTGTGTATAGCTCTTATCATCCAATTCTTGCCCAGTCCTCATGTGGGATTGAAATTCAAAACTCTTAAGTGGGGAATAATAGAGGGAATGTCTTTGATGGTTCACTCAATGTCAGTACAGTGACAGCTCCTGCTGCTAAAAGCACTGCAGGAACAGATTGAAGGGTTTCCATGGTGTTGGACCAGAGCTGCTGCTTTCATGTTCGTAGCACAGTGAGAAAGAGTGGTTTGTTAATACGTGACTAGTGGCTGAACAAGTGATGTTTTCACAAGTGAGATCATTTGGTATCATATTGATTTATAGCCACACTACAAGTCAGAGTGTATGGTAAACATCTGGTAACTAAGATCTGAGAGCCTCATTATTGCTTCTGACATGTTGCTCAAAAATACACCTAACAACAATATTTAACATGACTAAAAGAGTCTGCAGCCACACTAGCAGCTATGTTAGGTTGTATTTAGGCTCGGCATGCATTAGCATACATTTGGGTCACCGAGGTAACCAGGTTTCTAAAAGATAATATACTAGTAGATATTGTTTACGTAAAAAACAAAGAGTCACTTAACTCTGTGACCCAAATATAAGCTAATGTATGAGAGGCACCAACACACAGCAATGGTTTGAGCTAAGTCCTATATGCTAATGTTAGTACGGAAACATGCTCACAATGACAATGTTACAACTCTGATGTTTAAAAGTTTTATATTGATCATGTTAGTTTAGCATGTTAACATTTGCTAATTAGCATAAAGTACAGTTGAGGCTAATGGGACTGTCATTAATTTAGCAGGTATTTCCTGAAAACCAAAGTATCGGACAAATTAAAGCATGATGATGGCGCTGGATAACAAAAGTTATTACAATTCATTCTGAGGAGAACATGAATGCGTGCACCAAATTTCAACCGTGTGATAGTTCTCGAGACGTTTTGCTCAAAACCACGTGTCACCCTCATGGTGGCGCTACAGATCACCAGTCAGTAGGCTTCGTCTTCTGGACACCATGAATGTCTGCACAAAATTTCATGGAAATCCATCCAATAGTTGTGAAGATATTTCAGTAAGAACCAAAGTGGTGGACCAACTGAACAATCGTCACATCCGTTACTATCATAGCAAAAAACATGTAAATGATAGAAATAAGAACCAGAAATGATTGTAGGTAGCTCAGGGTTAGTTATGGTCCTGATGCGGGTATGATGATGCTTTTAGTGGGATCAATACATCCAACAGGAGTTAGTGCGTAATGCTCTTCCTCCTTGATTACACTGTATAACTGACATTTAGCACAAGTTTCCTTCAGAGACAAACCGACATCTGCTCAGTCCTGGAAATCTGTGAGCCAGCCACTGAATACTAATGTGATGATAATGCCAAAATCCCAATGTAACGTTAAGTAATACATCTGAGATTTCATAGCATAATGTGGGGTGATAAAATGTGATTTTTTTTCTTTTTAAATAATTCAGTTTAATTTGAGAATACAAAGCACATTCTTGTGTGCTCAAATTGCCTTAAGATGCCTCCTCTGGAGCCATATGTGCATCCCTGCTGGCCTAAAATTGAATCGTGCTGGAGCATTTCCCTCTGCCTCCACCTTTGCTGTCCAATTGTCTGACTAAAAATGTGCTTGAATGATCATCTATTTTCTCAAGAATAAAGGATTCAATAAAGGTTTTAAACTTTGCCTGCTGCCTTACAATGAAAAAATGTGAGTGTGTCACAGTGAAACAGAGGCTTGAATCATTAATTGATTCGTTTCATTTCACAGAAACAAAGCCGAATTAAAGGTGATATTTGTCTTGACTGTTTTAATGTATAGGCAGCTTAAAGTGGAACAACAAACACAGAAGGAGTTTAAAATAACTGCTCGTGTTCAGGGAGCATGTGGCTTTACCTTTTTATGTCTATTCCGGCCCCTGAATCTCTGAATTTCCTCACAGGCAGACATCTCCCTCTCCTGGCAGCAATCTCCATCTTCCTCTAACAACAAGGCGTTCTCCTTTTGTCTAATTTTACACAATGACATAATTAAAGTAATTCAGTTTTCCAACAATAATTGGCTTAACATTGCATTTGTCTTTAATGCGGTTTCATTTGCAAGTAGACAATGGGTTCAACATTTCTGCCATTATTCCCAAGAAAAACAGTTTCAAAGTGCAACAATCAATGAGGGTTCAGATGGCGCCTCTGTTCAGTGTTCTTTAACAAGTTTAACATGCTTCTGTCTGCTACTGTGGCTGAATGTAGAGCCTGAGCACCTGCTCCACATGTCTTTATTAGCAGGCACCCAGAGGACGTAAGAACAGGACAGGGTCAGCTTGCTCTCTCTACAGAACAAGGACACAATCTGACAAAAGGGTTGTACAATTATCCCCCCACCACTCCACTTCACTCTTCAAACTCCCACACAGAATTTTTTAACGTGAACCACACAACCTTTCTTCTGCCTCGTCTATGTAGCACAAAGCACAACCTTAAATGAACCACAAGACCTTCATTAACCTTAAATGAACCACAAGACCTTCTTTAAGCTAAAATAATCAACATTAAGACATGAAAAGACACATGTACAGTCTGTACACACTCCCAAATTAAATGTAATGACTAGACAAGATGGGCCCTGTTTCCCAAAAGTATCGTAAGGCTAAGATCGAACGACCCTCTTAAGTTCATGAGGTGTCTTCCAACTTTAAAACGCACTTGAGGGAGACTAAGAGCATCTTAAGAAGCTCTTGAACCTGCAGGAGGAACTGAAGATGTTCATCTTTAAACCTGCATTAACTGATTCTTTGACTACTTGTGGGGAGCAGAAATAAGTTGTGAACACAACACTGACACATCCAGATGTTACAGAGCAACATTATCATTCATGTGGAGTTGTGTTTCTGTCTACCTGATGAATATGAGTCCAAAATTGACTCTCTTTTAGCTCTGTTGAGTTAAGTGAAATATCTCTCAGCTACTAAATGTTCCACTGTGTTTACCAGCTAGTTGCTAACTGTGTCTGTGTGCCGTTTGGTGCTGAATAGGTAGTGTAAAGTGTGTTTTTTGGAGCTTTTTCTCTGAAAACAGCTGCCTGCTGCTGCCAAAAACGACACTATGAGAGCACTGAGAGTGAACCAAAACAGTACAGTCAGCCAGACAGCTAAACAATGAGCTGAAACTCGCTATAAAGCTCCGTAAAGCCGAGGGAAGCTGCAGAGTCGCTGATAATTCTCTGCAGGTTCACCACTATGAGCGACACCTCTGATATTACACATTATCTGACACATTGTTTATTAAAAATATTGATTATAGCTGCTTTAAGGTCAAATACAGAAACCATGACAGAATGACATTCCTAACAAATGATGTGTACTTTCATCAAACGTGAACAGCCACTGCTTTATTTTAGGTATAATATGTGCTTAAGAGCAGCAAATTCAAGCAACAGTTGCATCGATTAAAGTTTAATTTCTTCCATCCAGTAACATAAATTATTGAGGGAAAGCTCCAAGCTGAAAGCTGTTGGCGTCACATTAAGAAGAACATTTTTTAGTGTTTGTAGAAATGCTTTTAACTTCTAAGATCAATCGTTATCAGGAAACAGGGCCAAGATCAATCAATATTTGTCAGCGTCTAAGTAAGACGAGATCTCATTTTCTCTCTCAAGATGAATCACAGGTTCCGAATCTGATTTCAACATTTGATTGGAAATGCGATTAAGTGATTCAGCACAGAGATACTTACTATTCATCATTCATCAGTAGTAAGCAAGAGTAAGCAAAAAAAAAAATCCAACCAAAGTACAAAAAGTACAGACGCAACCCTTTCCAAGCTTGAAAGAACAGATTTTGAATGATATATTTCCAAGTTCTCCATGACTGAGAATGTCTTCTCCACATTTTCATTTCTATATTTCCAACAGTCCCTACATTAACTGTTGTAAAGAGGCACCACCCTGTCTATAATTGCCCTGCAGATGGGGCATTTCTTTGGCTCTGGCAGGGCCTCATAGCACTGGGTGCAGGCACACACGTGACCGCATTCGAGAAACACGCAGGACCGTTCCTGGCTCAGGCAGACAGTACAGCTGGTGGGGGACACGCTGCTTTCCTCAATGTTGAGATCACGCATACGTTTCCTCTGATGTTCCTTGAACTCCTCGAGCAGGCTCCTTTCCTTCTTAATCTGCCTGTGGTGCACGTATCGTTTCCACAGGATGAAGAGGAGCGTGGAGCAGGCGGCGACGCCGAAGACGACGGTCAGGATCCTCCACAGTCTGACGCTCTTCCCCTGCTTCCTCAGAAGGGAGTCGTAGTCCAGACGAGTGAGGAAATAACGGAAGCCCTGCTTGGGAGGTTGGAGCTTGATCAGGTTGTTGTCTAGGACCAGCTCTCCGATGCCTGTGACGCTGTCTCCCAACCGCAGCATCTCCTCAGTTTCGTGGATGCCCTTGGGTCGTTCCCCGCTGATGAAGTGGCCGATAACATTGGACAGGGACTGGACTGTGGGGTGGAAGTTCTCGTAGGTGGTCTCCAGGTCCAACTCCGCGGCGTCCAGTGGACGTACAATTCGTATCGTGGCAGCGATGTCTTCATCGTGAGAGCCGAGGGCAAATGGAACCGTGTTGGTGCGCTGGTGGATGACTTTCTCTGTGTTGTTCCTGTTCATAAATATCATGTTTACTTTTGTCTGTTACTTCAAACACAACAGCAAAAATTGTAATATACAGTTCAGCAAGCCTTCACATACCTTCTGACTATATTTTAGAATACTTTTAACTCATATTTTAACATTCTCACTGACTTTATTTTACTGTAATCTGTTTTTTTGGGGGGGGAAGGGTGTTATTGTCTTATTATTTTCTTTCTTTTGTTATTTTTTTGTCTTGTTTTTATAACTTAAAGACCGAAAACAATCAATAAATCAATCAAACTTACCAGAGATGAGTGGTGCGATTCCACACCATCTTCTCCTCCTTCAGGGTCAGTCTTTCAATGACGCCTTTACAATTATCAACAAACTGGCTGTTCAGAGTTTCCTTCACAGATCTCACTACACCTGCAATGTGCAATAAATAAAACCATGTATGAAACCACTGATATAATAATGCAAGATCAATATTAGTCATCATGAACAAATTATATAGTCTAAGTTAGGTTTTGGTGAGTAAAACTTTGATTCAGACCTTCTATGACAGCGTATGGGACACATCTTCCAGGAGTTTCAGACAGGATGTTTTTCAAATCCTGGTCAATAGTTACTTTCTTGGCTTCCTGTGTGAAAAAAAAAAACACAAAACAAGATTAACAACTGTAACATTACAGTCTTGTCACATATATGCATTATATCCACACACTCCTGACATTCACATTACTAAGATGGACTGTTTGTTGAAATGTGGCTGACCTTTAATCTGGCCACTGTTGTTGCTCTGCTCCTGTAAATTGTATAGAAGACCGCAGTCAGGGCTGAGCTGGTGGCTAAAACCACGATCTGTGCGGTTGATGGTTTCCCGCCGGAGTCCATCCTGCGATCCTCAGCATGCAGCGCTGTTGGGAAAGAGATGACGAGCACAGATTGAGCTGTCTTTAGATTAATTCTGAGTCAAATAGGACTGAACTAAAGTAAAATTTAGAGGTATTTGTATTGAGTATTTCCATTTCTGCTACCTGATACTTTGGTAAATTGTACTTTTTACTCCACTGCATTTATTTGACAGCTGCAGTATCGTCACTTTGAAGAGTTTACATACAAACCATTTGATCATCTTATAAGATAAGATGCACTGTTTAATTTTAAACTGCTCAACAGTATGTTAAATAGGCCTGCAACTAATAATTATTCTCATTATCACTCAATCAGCTGATTATTTTGATGTCAAATCGATTAATCGTTCGGTCTAGGAAATGAGATATGATAGTGAATTAAAAAATCACAGTGCCCAAGGTGATATTATCTAATTACTTGTTTTATCAGAACAACGGTCCAAAACTCAAAGATATTTAATTTCTATTAAATATGTCAGAAAAAAGCAACCAATCCTCACAATTAAGAAGCTGGAACTAGGGCATATTTTGTATTTTTGCTTTGATGAAGATTAATAGATTATCAAAATAGCTGCCAATAAATTTTCTGTTAATTGACTCATCGATTATTCAGCTAATGTGAAGTAGTTCAAATGACCTTCTCAAATGCTGCTTACATATTAATTTATCAACAGTAACTAGCAATGAAAGGATAGGTTCAAATTTTTTTAAATCCGTCTTAAAACAATAATCAGGAGCCCAAATGAACATCGACATGTTTATCTTGCAGTTATCATTCCTCCTGTTCATACTGGCCATTATGAGATCCCTTCATAATGCACTTACAATGTAACAAAATCCACAGCCCTCTCTCTGTGCAAAAATGAAGTTTCAGTTGTCCAAATTAGCCAAATCAAGTCAATATTTTTCAAAGTTACTGTCTTTTTATTGCCAAATTCCCTATTTTTTGTTATGATCCTTCTACTGCACCTGGACAGGAAGACACTGTTCATCGAGGCAAAAAGAGGGATTTATTTATTTTTTTACTAATATGACTGTAATTGTTGAATTATTATTTGACTTACTCAGACAGTTGAAGCATTCAGATAAATTTTTAAATACATTTTTGCTCAAAACAAGGATTGTGTGTGATTTTTGTTCCCCATCACTTACATTATAAGAGCATTCGGGAGGGCCAGAATGAACAGGAAGAATAATTACAGCAAGCAAAACATGTCTCGATGTTCATTTAGCCACCTGAATATTTTTTTAAGCAGACTTGAAAAATTGTCAACCCATCCTGTAATATGATATAATACAATACATTGAAAGGGCCAATTCTGTGTTGCTACAGTTGTGTACAGAAGTGAAACTCTGAATGCTGAACTTCAACTTGTAGCAGAATAGTTTTTACATTATTATATTACTTATTAGCTTCGTAAGTGTCTGAATACTTCCATCACATCATAAAACACTCATTACAACACTGTACACAGAATGTAAATGAGCCCGTGTGATTAAGGGAGCTTTTAATTAAAAATCAACCTGTTTTCTACAACCTACACTGACAAAGTACCTGAACTTCCTAATAATAATAACAGCTTAAAGAGAATGACACAGTGCTAAAATATCCATAATTTCGCTGACTGTGGCTACTTTACTACTATAACCTTTACCTTCCTTCTTGTACATGATTGACAAGTTTTGATTTTTGGTGTTCAATATTTGACACGACATGATGATTCATCACAAGATAACTCAGAGGTTAATGCTAACTGTCACGACCTTGCATGCTAGTGAACAGCTTTAGTTACTAGAAACATAAATATATATAGATATAAATCAAAATATAAAGGTTTTTGCACGTCAAACCGTGGCTGTAAGTTACTATTACAGCTACAGAAATGTTAGCTTTCCGGCAGTGTCACACACTTCCTTGATTTGGGCTTCCTGGCTAGCTAAATTAGCACTCTGCTAGCAATGTTTCAGCCTAACTAAGGCAACACGACTCAAACATCCGTTTTGAAGATATTGTAGCTTTAGTACGTCAGATACAAAAAAAAAAACCAAAGCTGACAGTTAAAAGCTTCTACAGACCACATCAAAATTGGTCAAACCTGTATTTTCACTCGTCCCTCTGTCAACAGAGCTTAAACAGCAGCAGCGTCTCCTCAATTCAAAACAAAAACCAGTAGACGTGCAGTTCCCCTCCCTGCCAGCAGGTGTCGCTGTAGAACCACTTATAGTATAGAAAGCTACCACGTAATAATAATAATAATAATAATAATAATAATAATAATAATAATAATAATAATAATAATATTAATAATAACAATAATAATAATAATGAAACAAATAATACAACAGAAGCTATTTATACAATATATATATAGACATATTGGCAGTAAAACTGTGCGGTATCAATTAAATAAAGGCCTTTCTACAAAGATGAGTTTTGAAAAGTGATTTAAGAGATGTCACTGATTCTTCAAGCCTCAAATCCTCAGGCAGGGAGCTGCAGAGCTGAGGGGCACTCACTGCAAAAGCCCAATCAACTTTAGTCTGGAGCCAGCAGCCAGAGGGGCCCTGTCTGATGATCTGAGGCTGGGAAAAAAAAAAAAAAGACAGCTACTTGCAAGGATGGTTATAAATCCATAAGATGGCTTTTTCAAACAGACATCATCACACTACCATATGTGATCTCATACTGGAATCTGACATGGAAAAAAGCCTGGCTGGCTCCTGTCAAATCGTTACCAGTAGTGGAAAGTAACTAAGTACATTTACTCAAGTACTTTTTTTATTTTTTATTTTGAGGTACTTGTACTTAACTTGAGGATTTCCATTTGATGCTACTTTATACTTCCGCTCCACTACATTTATTTGACAGGTTTAGTTACTTTTCAGATGAAGATTTGACACAATGGATAATATAACAAGCTTTTAAAATACAACACATTGATTCAGTTCTCTTTTCCTCTATCCAAAGGCTGTAAAAACAATCAATTCCAGTTTTTTGTTTAAAATCTTTGGATGAACTGTAACTCCCCCTGCTCTGAGTTTTTTTACTTTTCTTTTGCAAACCGCAAGATGAATATTTTGATATTTTGTATATGATCATTTTGTGGAAGAAGAAAGTGTAATTGTTTTATATGTCAATAAAGAAAAAAAAACTTGTAAGGATGGTAGGTTGAAGCTCCTTGACCTGACAGAAGATATCTGACATGTTACAGTGAAGTAAAAGCACAGGTGTAAATTAAATTCATGATGGCCGAATTTTAAATGACAAATATGTGTATATATCCACATGTATATACTGTACAAAACCCACTGTATGCACCTAAAGTAACTTATTACATCACCAATACTATTTGAACTACTGTGTACATAGTTTACAGTGATAGTTTGACCAAATAGACATTTTATGTATGTTGTTGTCCATTGTTTTGTGTATATACTTTTTATTTCATTCATTTTTTATATACATATTTATGATATTTTTCTTCTTTTTCCACCCACTTGCCTATATATAATAGCTATATGTTTATATCTGCTTATCTCTGTTAGCCTGCTGCACTTGTATAGCTGTATGTATTACATTCTGTATGTATACAGAATACATACAATGTACCCTAACATATACATGTATATGTTAGGGTACATTGTATGTGAATGCATTGAGATTGAGAGCAAGTGGAAACCGGATTCAAATTCCTTGTGTGTTCAAACATAGTTCTCCATAAAAGCTGATTCAGATTTCATTTAGCTGCTTCTGTTTCAGGGTCCTGTATTGTGCATGCTGGCTCATTAGCTGTCAGGACTTACTGGGACACACAGAACCATTATTAGTAACACTGGTGCTTTTCCTAAGTCAAAATGTCTGCTGTAAACCCCCACCCTAACCATAGCTGTGTTCTAATTCGATACTAATTCAAAGCAGGTTTTGAAATGTAGTGTGTTCACACTGGAAAAGTGCCAAAGTTACTCATAAAAAGGCAGAATGTGTACTAAAAATGCTTGATTTTTGAGTGGGGTGCTGATGTCTCACAATGCATTACACAGAGGAAACTGAGGACACACTGAATACTCACAGCTGCAAAACATAAAAATAAACTATGAATGGTGGAAAGAGGAAGCTCACCTTTTTGGACTATATGTGTTGTGTTGACTAAAAAAAACTGTCCGTGAGGTTATTTTTTCTTATTTTTTCCTGGTTAGTGGAACTTTGAGTAGGGATTATTTTGTCACAGTATAGTAATTTAGTTGTGTTTAAGTGTAATGACCAGAGCCAAGCTGAGCTGGTGGTGTCAACAAGAACACTGCTGTTTCAATTGCAAATGATCGTATTACGTCTTCCCATCCTCAGGAGAACAAACTCCAGAGTTGAACTTGCCAAATTCAAACTCCCAAGTACGCAAGTCTGGACTTTGCGTACTTTGCCTTAAACTTCCCATAAACACTACAAATAATAGTGATTTCACAGCTGTGCACTCGATTTAAAAAGGTGCATTGACATATATCATCTAAATCTTTAAATGTTAAAAATGCTTTAAAGGTATTAGTCCTTTTAGCCATTTGAAGGCATAAAGATCTTATTTACCACCAAGTACTAGATGATATTTAGGTGGTAATCACTTATCTCAAAGCACAAAAAAGTTTTTGCACACCCAAATCAGTTAGATTACTCATTTGATTTAGTTTTATTTAGTGTATTGACCATTAAAAAAGGCATAAAAATATTTGCATTTATTTCCCCTGTGCTCAAACTGGATGAATTAAAAAGCAAACCCCTTTTTATTTTTGGTTGAGCACAATGATCTTTATTGTTACGGAGTAATAACTTACCTAAAAGCATAGCTGAAATGCAATCATCACATTTGAATTTAGAGCCACATATTCTACTTTGAGTTGTTTACTTTGTGCTCACTGTGAACCTAACTGTATATCAGTTTGTTTTTAGTCACTTGAGTTGAGATGACAAAGCAGTGTCTTCACATTTAATCAAAATGACATATATGATACATACAAAGCACTGTTAAACATAGGAAAAGTGGTAGATTCAATGATAAAAAAGATAAATCGAAATCCATACATTGCAGCACAGCACTGGCTCCACTTACAAACCTTAGTAGTTAATCAATACCAGCACCAAAGCTGACACATTCACACAACTTCACAGTGGGTCTATTTATGGTTAACTGTATGACTAAAGTCAGCTGTTGGCACATTCATGATGTAGAGTAACAGCACATTCGATACTATCTGCAGTGAAATTGCAGGAAAACATTGTGTATAATGGATACCGTCTCCTCTCTGTTGTGGCACTGTGCACACATCTATTTGCAAGTTGTCCAACAGGTAAGAATGATGGTGCAGAATCAGTCTGTGCACCCAGCAGACTCAAAAATTTCCCAAAATATGTCTGTCTGTCTGCGGCTGCAACATGTCAGATTTGTTTGTGGTGTATGTTGATGTTTCCCCTTCCAGATTTGACTCTTTTCAAGGAATTCAGCTATAGAAAGATTTATTTATATAGCACTTTTCAACACACACACACACACACACACACACACACACACACACACACACACACACAAAGGGATTCAAGCAAAAATGAAGAAACGAAACAAAACAAAATAAAATGCAAAACCATTACTGAAGAAAAACAAGGTACCAAGTACAAGTGGGTCTTGAGAATTTTCTTTAAATGGAGTTTTAATGAAAGTTCAGTGAGGAAGGCTATCTCTTGCATGCTCATGTCTGCAGTTTTATTTCTCAAACCATCTATCATTCCCATCCGTCACGCATGCTCACTCATAATTTCCTTGATGTCATTGCCCGGGGTCATCAATTGAGACGTCAGCTTTTCACATCAGCTGGTCAATAGCAATAGCACGACGACACACCTTTATTGTCAGTCTATCATCCTGCAGCTGTCTTTTTAAATATGTTTTCTCCCTCTCTGCCTCTGGTGCTTTTCATGCTGCCATTATGCATGCCCCACCACCTCCCCATCACCGCCCAGTCTTTGCAGATTCATCAGTGCATCACAAACTCATCAGCCTTATCTGTCTCAGCAGAAGTCATCATCCACCACCACCACCACCACCAGTGTCTGGACTCCATGGGGGGATCTATCTTGCTGCTGCTCAGGACTGATGTCCCTCGATTATAAAATCTCCCCATAGAGTCTAAGCAGCAAAGACTTTTGACAAGACTTAATCATCAATGTCATCTGTATAATAAGCAATTATTTTTGCTTCATTCACTCGTCTCTGATGATTGAAACGCCAGTTGAGTTGGATGATCTAATGGTGAAAGGTAAAGTATTCCAAAGTATAGGGGCAAATGCACCACCTCCTTTCATTTTAAGACAAGCTCTAAGAAAATTCAAAAGGCCCTAGTTGGCCGACCTTAAAGACCGTACGTTTCTATAGGGACACAACAATTCAGAGCTGTATTTGAGGGCTTCATGTATAAAGCCTGATAGGTAATTACTAAAATTTTATATTTAATTCTAAATTCCACTGGCAGCCAGTGGAGAGAGGCCAACACTGGAGTAATTATACTCCCCGTGCTTTGACTTAATAAGAAGACAGGCAGCAGCATTTTGAACCATCTGCAGACAAGCTACAAATATAACTGGAAGTGCTATTTATTATAGTAGTTCCCAGTCTGAAAAGTTAAGCCAATGCGGAGGTGCCTTAATTCTGCATTCTCTCTAATGGCCATTAAGGGGCGACTCCACTGGCTCCAAAAAGAAGTCCAATTGTATAGAAGTCTATGGGAAAATGACCCTACTTCTCACTTGATTTATTACCTCAGTAAACACTTTCCTAATGAGTTCATGGTCTCAATCGCTAGTTTCAAGTCCTCTTCAATACATCATGATGTTCATTTTGTAAATTACGGTCCCATTTAATTTAAATTTGACGATAAAGCAGGGTATGCTTTAAGGCTTTGCTTTAACGTTGTGTTTGACAACTCACTACTACGACGACAGTGTTGGTTAGGTAACGTAACCATGGCATAATCCCAGATTCACAGAGTATAAGTGTAGCTACCACTATTTCAATGTTTTTTCAGTTCATGAAGGTTAATTGTAACATTTTGTTTGCCTAAAAAGTATTTTCAGCGTTTGGTTGTACTAAAAGAGCCTCTAAGGAGTCAGATGTTCAGCTTTTCCGGTAAGTACATTTTGTTATAATGTTTTTAAGCCTGTTTTTCATTAGTGAAAATTAGCATTAGCATTATCACAGTTAAGCATAGACTGTAAATGCACCATGCTAACCAAGCTAGCAGCTAGCATTAGGGTCAGCTCCACCCTCTCATTCAAATATGGTTACTTCTGGCTCCAAAAACCCAAGACGGTCAATGGTGACGGTCAAAATGCCAAACTCGAGGCTTTAAAACACGAGTCCACAAACCAATGGGTGACGTCACGGTAGCTATGTTCATTATTTTTATACAGTCTATGTTTATTCCAAGGTCACAGTTTGAGTGACGTTCTGTCATAGACAGTAGTCCATGACTTAATTAGTATATACTACATAGCTTTACACATTAGTATGTAGTATGGAACTGGCACACTGTACAAGCACCTTAGCAATCTGGAATTTTTTGTGTCGCAGTAGGAAAAACACAGATGTAACTATTATCTTTAATGATAGCTCTGTTGCCTTTGGGAAGGCCATTCAGCCATGCACCCATTATTAATGTTATTACTTACACCTGCGTAAATCTGCATGCTTCATATAAAAAGCCACCTCTGTGTTCTGAAGTATGTGCCAACAGAAACATAACAGAACAGTCCAATTGTTTTTAATGAATTATTGGGTAACTGCCATTTATAAAGTTATTATTAAGTAATTGGTAAACCGCCCATCACTTCAAGAATTTATTATTCATTATTGTGTCTAAGCAGTAAATTAGTTTCTCAGTTGATACCGGAGACTTAAAATGAGAATTCCAACTTGACTGTATTGGTGTTAAGAGTGTTTTCCTTTTCCTCATTTCCATCTCACATTTAATTTGCCTGCTGCACCATTCACACATTCTTCTTATGCCACTGCAGAGGACATAAAGCCAGAGCCGTAGTAAAATTAAAACAGATTCCAACCCATAGAAATGTGAAGGAGCACCCATAAGCCACCTGGAGGGTATGAGGGTTGTCTTGCCCTGAGTTGACCTTCTCAGCTAGTGGTTCAACCCAGGCTGCATACAAATTATGCTTTTTTTACATTAGACTCTAACCCGAACCATGACTTTAGGTCCACTTATAATCCCCACCAGTATACACTCATGCACACAATTACATTTGGATAAAAAACAAATCTGTTGTCAGACAGAATAAAGCAGAGTATGAGTCAGTAGATAAAACAGCCTTTCATTCTGATAGTCTGCTCCTCCTCCTCCTTATTTCAACTGAATTTGCCTTTTTATATACTGCTTCTCTGCGCATTGTATCATGTGTATGGCGTATTTCTTCAGAGTTGTTGAATTCTTAGTAGCCAAATGCTGAAATTAAGATGTTATTTTACTTAAAAATTCATGCAGTTCTAACACTGACTGAATCTACCCTTAATGCCAGGTGTGGTCTACATATTTTGAGAGTTTGAGTGCATGATATGGATTTTACATAGGAATCAGAGACATCCAGATGATACAGCTACATTTAGCCCAAACCATTTCAGATTGTTTGTTTGTTTGCTCTAGGATCTCCAGCTGTCAAAACTGTCCTATTGAAGTCCATTAAAACACTGGGACTGCACAGTGTTTGTGAGTGAATTACCCACAAGTGAACTGTGGAGCAAATAACCAGCAGCCAGTTTCAGTCAATAATAGCCTGCATCAGTGCAAGCAGAGCTGCTTTGAGTTTTGTCTTGATTTCAGTGGTATTCTGCAGGTTATACAACGACAGTTTGCTCATTAAATAAGCAACAATGGATGAAAAGGTGGAATAAAAGAGAATCCACCATTTGCAGCAATTCATCAAGGTTTCCATCATGTCCTTGTCATTGTTACTGTGTGGGCGGCTGTAGCTCAGGAGGTAGATGAAAATGTTGAATTTGTACTTATTACTATGGTTATATGCACTTAATTTTGGCTAGATTTACTCATGTTAAGAAAAAGCTACAATAACTCCCCCTAAAATCACTATTTGTAATTCTTACATTTCTGTTCATGTGGTGGTTAAGGATTATACAACTGAGATGCATCATGTAAATAGGACAGCTTTAGAGGTACTGGTGGGTGTCTTTTTTTCACTTTAGAAGGAGTCGGGCTTCTTTCATCCTGCCTCTTGTCTTTATGCTAAGCTAAGCTAACCATGTCCTGCAGGCTCCGAGCTTAAAGCACAGACATGAGATGAAAACATCTTCTCATATGAACCTCGAGGAAAATATGCAAATACGCATATTTCCCAGAACTTTAAACTATTCCATTAAGAAGTTGCACATGTACTTTTTCATGTAGTCATATTTGCTCAATCTGCTTTGTCCACGTCTACCTCAGTTGATGATTTTTCTGCATTGCTGTACAGAATCGTCAATGCTGGGGGCACAATTGAACTAATGGAGATGCCAACATTTCTTCCTTTTAATGATGCACAAATTCAAAATGTGCATATAAAAGCAGGTGGTTGGAAACATACCTTGAAAAGCAGGCAGCGAATGTAAACCTTTTGAGAATTTTGAAGGAAGGAAGGTTGCCAAATGTAAAGGAATGAAATTTTATTTAATCATAGGTGTTTAAGAATAGGAATCAGTGGACGATCATTGCATTCACTTTAGGGCCTCTAAATTTTTGGCTGATGTCTCTGCCTTCAATTAAGTGCACAAAAACACTATAAAACACCGTAAGTCTACTTGTTTTGGAAAGGATTTGCCATTGAAATGTTTTATGTAAAGAGAAAATATAACTGGATTGTAAATTTTTACTTCCATCTTCTCTGAGCTATCCTTCAAAATTTTAGATGTTCAATAATGTAACAGGAATGGCTGCCACAGAAAAAAAACTCTTCTGGCAGAATCAGTCTGACATAATCAACCTGACATGTGAATGATTAGCCTACGAGACTTGCTTCCGATGGGAAAAGGTGCAACCTTGTTTTCAACCCCGGTAAAAGAACAGAAATGTCCTCGGGGCTTTTATTCAACATTAGTCACCTTGTTTTGTGGACAGAGTGTACCTTGCAGACCCAGTAACCCCTCTGCCCACGTAAACCTCCCACTGCCTTACTTTCTTTGTGTCTGTCACATAATGACTTCCGTTCAAATGTCTGCCTCACACGCATTCACGTGTACTTCAAACAGACAGAAATAGCGACAGCAGATGGAGGCAACAGCTTTATGGGAGGAGTACGAGAGGCGAGAAGAACATCATATGTGTCCTCTGAATCCTGTAGCGTCGAAAAAGGATGACAGTTGGAAATTGCTGACTGCTTGAGATAAGCCCAGACCCTTGTCTGCATGTGCAACATCCGAAAACACTCTTCCCTGTAGAGTCTATGCACTTACAGTACACAGTAAGAACCCAAACACACACCAGTCGCATACATTTAGTGTAATATTGTGTCAGATTTACCACACAGATGCTGAAATTACAAATTGTGTAAGCTCCTTTTTAAAATGCCAAAGTAATTCAGGGCAGACCAGAAGAAATTGTTATTATTATGCATGCATAGGATTAACTTTTCAAATGTCACATTTGATTATCTGGCTTCTTTCATATGAAGGAGCAGAGAAAGTTGGTTATAACTCTCCAGAAGTTTCTGCACACTCTTAACTTTTCGGTCATTCTGATCTGACTAATACCATTCTTGAGTATATATATATATATATATATATATATATATATATATATATATATATATATATATGGGCCTTTCAAACCTTCAATATCAAGTATGCATCAAAAAGTCTTTTAGGTAAAAAACTTCAAAAGCACATTATTTCATGTGAAATCCATTTGGAATAATTTGAAGATTTTTATTTCAGTTCTCATACCTCTTAGCTATATCCAAGCATGCAATCTGCTTACTGTCCCACTGAAAAGCATATTATTTGGTGCAAAGTCCCAGTTCCTGAAGATATTGAAATCAGCTGGCAGCTTGGAGGATTGTCTCTGAGGATTAACCAACAAGAGCAGAGGATGTATACTGAAGCTATCTGGCACAGACTTTATCATGATTTGTCATATTCTGTCTTTCAAAACTTGACATATTTATTTACATTTGACACATGATGAAACACTGAATACCAATCATACTGAATGTAGGGTAATCTGCTATTATCACATGAACTGTGTGAATAAGGGCTACTGCACAGAAAGTGTAGATTTCATGAAGCTTTGAATTTGAGCATAGATCCAAAATGTGCTTCTAAACAGCACACTCAGCTGTCTTGCTGAGAGTTAGATGAGAAGATTGATACCACCCTTATATCTGTCCATTTAATATGAAGCTGGAGCCAGGAGATGGTTACCGTAATTTAGCATAAAGGCTAACTGTAGCCCTGTTTCCAGCTTGCCTGGCTTTGTCCAAAAGCAACAAGCAACTGACGCAATTAGACGCATACTTGCCCAGGGTGATGTGAACTGATGCTAAAACACATCCATGCCAAATGATCCCAATCCAGCTGATGTTTTTGGCTGTTTGGGGCGAATAAACACAAACAGTCCAAATACGTGCAAATGAAGCTCATGAATTAACATGACTTCCTGGAGTCTCCACCGGGAGTCACAGCACCTGGCCATGAAATTTTCTTGCGCATAAACCCTGTTTAAACTACAAATTATACAGATTAAATTGTCGAGATATAACGTGTTAATTAGTGAGCTTTTTGAGGATTTTGTTACATTCAGACAGAACTGACAGAGTCTTTATGCTAAGCTAAGCTAACTGGCTCCTGGCTGTTGTTTCATATTTAACAAACAGATATGAGAGTGGTATCTAACTTTCAGCAAGAAAGTGATTATGTGTGTTCCCCAAAATGTTTTAATTATTTTTTTCCTTCAAGCGTTCCAAATCCAGATCCTGATCAAAAACTGCAGCTATGTATAATTCAATCTAACATGCTCTAATTGGGTCTCATTTTAATTTCTCTTAGCTAATTGGCTGTTATTTTTTCTTTGACCTTACATGCAAACTAATAAATCATTTACTGTAGAGCAGCACTCTCCCCGTGCCGAAGTATAAGAATAAATGAGAGGGAGTTGACCTGCTGGTCTCCCGCGACTGTATCGTTCTCCTGATTAAGGAAGGGAATGAGGCTCCTGTACCTAATGTCCTGCACTCTCCCTGTTCATTAAATTATGATTCAGTTGAACTGCATTATGTATTCGGTCAAGCCGATGGGAATCTATAGGATGGGAATGAGATGGTATTGATTTCCATCCCTTGAGGCTTATAATTCCTCTTTTTGTAAACAAAGAAATGACTTCAGCTCTTCAAAATCTTCATGACATTCCCTTATCATTTTTGTGAAACTAGTATCTTTTTTTTTGTGATTGGGTGTAGGCGTGTTATCTATAGCAGCAGTCTGATGTATGAGCACAGTAGCCCTTTCTGTCATCATTCCCTCTCTCTCGTTCTTTACTGTGTGCCGTGCTGCCTCGCTGCTGCCCTCACGTACAGCCATAAATCAGCCATTTGAGAGCTGGGACCCTCTCTGCCAGGCCCCTCTCATTGATTACACTGCACTGGGTAACTGTAGCGTGATGAAGAGAGAACCCAATTCAATTAGGCTGCCTTGCAAGACAGAAATATGTAGCATACGCTGCCCCGGTTAAAAGGATGTCTTAAAGAGCAACGGAAAGAAGCTAAGGAAAAGGGAGAAGAATTTGGGAGGTGAGAGTTGGGCGCCATTTAGATAAAAGTAATTGGATCGCTGTGATAACATTCTGCCCCCTGGGTTGCTTGTGTGAGTTGATAACGGATGTTCATGTTCAAGGGAAGGCGAGGGAGGGAGGAAGTTACAGCGAATGAGGATGAATCAGGAGTCAGAGGTGAGCTGGAAATGAGTTTGTAACTGTTTCCAAAACTGTTGCTCATCTGAAAACAATCTCTAGTGACGGTAAAGTCGGTCTGTCGGTTCACAACTTTGGTTCAGACTGAAATATCTCAACTATTACATGAACTTCCATAAAATTATTTACAGACATTTATGGTCAACAGAGGATAAATCCTAATAAGTTTGGTGATCCTCTGACTTTTTATCAAGCACCACCAGCAGGTACAGTGAAACATCTACTCGATGAATTGGTACAAAATTTTGTACAAACATTTATCATTCCAACAGTAGACAATGTCTCCTAATGACTTTGGTGATCCCATCATTTTTGCACAAACACCACCATGAGGTTGACATTTGTGCTTTTGAGTGCAATATCTCAACAACTATCGAGTGGATTGTCATAAAATTTGGTACAGAAATTCATGTCCCCTCACCATGTATCAAAACATAACTTAACTCTTCATATAGCACCATTTTGAGCTCAAAATATTAATTTGTCTAATACTTTTATGACCAAATACTGCAAAACTGATCAAAACTCATCAGCCGCAACTGCTTGTATAGTGCTAATTAGCAAACTTAGCAGCCTAACACTCTAAACTAAGACAGTGACGAGGGGAAATATACCTGCTAAACATCCACGTTTTAGCATTGTCATTGTCAGCATGTTAGCAGGCTGATGTTAGCATTAAACTCAAAGCAACACTATATTTAAGTATAGCCTCACAGAGCTGATAATATGGATGGAGATTTTTAGTCTTGTTTCATACCCCCCCCCCCCCCCCCCCCCCCCCCCTTCCTTTTTTACAGATGAGTTCATGATGAAGCACTGATGCATTTGCTGAGTGCTTTAAATTGACATTAGTTCCAATGGAAAAGGCTGATGAACACTTCACGAGATTGGACTGTATAATGAGTATGTTTTTACCATGCTAATTTAGGAACTGCTAGTTCTCCAACAGGATTAAACCTATTTATTTGTTGGTGATATGAACCGAAAACATAAGAAAGTGGTTTGAACTTTTTTAAAACTCTGTCCTAACATTCACTTTGAATCCAGAAAGATTTATTAAAATGCACCAAACTCTCCGTCTGAGAGAACAAATTCATAAAAAAATAATTTTGTTGATCTTCCTGATATTCCTCAGTCCTCACTGTTCACACCAACATACTCTTAATTGAATGCTTGCAGAGATAATTATATTGTATTGCTTTTTACGACAGCTCCAACATTTTGTTACACACACGTTGTTTCATACTTTCACATCCCTTTAAAGGGGTCAAATCACGCACATTTCCAGGTCTTTATTTTTATTCAGGGGCTCTACTGGACTACCTTTAAAAAAGTCCTTATTTATGCAGCCCCTCAGTTCAGCCTCTGTCTGAAACAGGCTGTTTTAGTTCCTGTCTCTTTTAAGTTTCATTTATACTCCCAATCGATGCCCACACGGACAGCTGCGGACACCATGGACGGGTAGTTAATGTGTTTATACTACCTCCTGGGGTCCGCTTGGAGGACGTGTTCCACACATGTGCAGTAGATCGATGTCTACAGGAACACAGCTTTGTGACTACGTGGATTGGTGCGGACAGGTCCACACGGACACAACAAATTGCAGGTATGCGGATGTCCGCACAGAGCCTACGCGCTCATCCTCTGATGACGAAATTTACGTCAAGTGGACCCTAGTGGACCCTCACCGACTCACGGATGCGGAAACTATAATTTCAGCTTAAGGCCCCCTCCTGAGGAGCGTCTCTGTTATAATTGACCAGCTCCCCCGAGGCTGCCGAGGCAGTTCTTTAAGCTATGTAAACAAACTATAGTATAAGAATTTCACTTCTTTTTCATGTTCTTACTTGAAATATAAACTTCTCAAATACAATGCAATGCGATGTTTGAGCCATAATCTAATAGACCATGGAAAGGACAGCTATTTGTAGGCATGCATGAACAATCTGACATTGTCATGAGGAGGATGTAGAGGTAACTTTTTAAATGAAGTGTTTAGAGCAGTTTGAAGCCTTGGATTTTGACTTGCAGGGAGCATTTTTACATTTGTTAACCTCAAGTTTTGTAACCATGTTTAACACAGAAATCCATTAATCCAACATTATAACAGTATACAATAACAGAAAATCACAAAACGCTTGATATGTCACCATTAAAGCTGAGATAGACACAGATTAAACTGACAGCCAGGAGATAAACGACTGGACACGTTACACGTAAGACTCGAGACATTTCCTAATTTCACTGAACAACCCTCTCATACAGGCTGATAACTCGAATGGCAGATAAGTCAACACTGAATACATGCATCCATCTCTGTAAAGGCCAAAACATGATGGATTTTTTCAATTTAGCATATCAGAATCTGCGTTAATCTTCTGTGGTTAGAGATGAGCTATCTCACATCACAGAGGTGATTTATGGGACCACAGCTGTTTGCATAAGGCCTCTCCATCACACTATCTTTGGAGACTTGAGAAGATGCTGGCTCATCCTAGACCATATCATGGTCCCATTTTTTATTCACTCCAACTAGACTATAAGCAAAAGTCACTTCATCATTTTTTTACAGGGTAGCATCTCTTTTATGGCTACTGCCCAGACTATTCCCAAAGCATTTTATCAGATTTAACCATTTCCAAACAATCTTTGGTTTGGCCACATAAACTCTGGCTATGTGCGTGGTTTACTAAGAAGCCCTTTTCAGTGTGCATCCTGAGCCATCGAGAACAATTGAGATTTTAAATATATAGGAAGAGTAACAGAAAAGAAATGCAAAATAGTTCTGCACCCAGATTTGCTCTCTCCCTTAATAATAATTGGAATAAATCATATCTGCATATGAGATAGTGCCTCCAAAGCGATTCAATTTATTTTCCTATTCATGCTTTTCTTTCATTCACAGCACACATCAGGGCCAAAAAAAGAAAAAAAAAACAGACATTTACTCTTCAGTGTTGCCACAGTAACTAACTTCCATTTCTCTCTAGTCATTTCCTCGGTAGAGAACTTCATCCACCATCTACACATGACAATTCAGTACATGCTGCCCGGCAGCCTCGGTAGGAGACACATATGATACTTATTTTGATTCATTGCAGCATAATTCTCCACTGAAAGAGCAGCCGCCTTTTATCTGCCCTCGTTATAAGGTGTCGGCCAGTCACGTAGACAAAAAAAGTAATATATATATACGAAAGATGTTCACTGATGTTCTCTTAGTCGTGCTCCAGAGCACATTGCACTGTAGATTTTCAACCAAGTCTCCTAGAAATTACTTTTATATTGCCTACTTCTAATTTGTTATGTTTTTAGGGAAATGTAATGCAGTCCAGTTTTTTAACAACATAATGATGGATTGTCTTAAAGAACATATTGCAAAATGTTCATTGACAATGTATTTGATTTGTTTTCCTACATACAACATCTGCTCATAAATCTGGTAGAAGTACAGTAACTAAAGCATGTAGCATACATAAAGCTTTTTTCTGGTTATGTTTAACCCAGGTGGTAATTACTGTGGTTTGAAATGTGGAAGTACTGTAAAGTGCAATGCCACTGAAGGCCACTGGATGCTGAATCATAATAATTATAGTCATAGTCTTTTGACTAAAATGCCATTTAGCTTTAGTCATATTTTAGTCATCTGAATTGTGTAGTTTAAGTCTAGTTTTAGTTGAATAAATATCATAATCATGATTTAGTTGACCAAAATCTAACAGGTTTAGTTAAATTAAATGCATCAATTAAACTTTTCTCTAGAATTTCCAGTTAATTTTCTGCATGTAAACAGATTTGCTCTACAAACTCGTTATAGACTCCCGGAGGAAACATCTGTTTTCATGTTATTATGGAACGATATTAAGGTTTTAATTTGCAGTATAGAGACAGTTTTAACTGTTATGCTATGAAACATGCATTTATTTGTCTCAAAATCAAAAACATATAAAATTAAGTCTCATATAAAAGAATCAAGAATATGGCCTTGCTTTTTGCAAAAGACCATCTCAGACAATAACGAAATAACGCCAATGAGCATTAGGCCTACTCTCCCTGAGTAATTAGATATACTCTACTGTCTCTGTCATTAGAACAAAGTCTTCAGTCTTCAGTCGTGACCAGTAATCCTGTTCGCTCAATCCATTATCTATGCCCTCCTCCTTTCTATGTTGTTCTTTAGAGTCACTTTTGTACTTAAAAGCACTTAGAAGAGCTGTTGAAATATTCTGCTGGGATGCACTAGCTTTATTTGCAATCAGTGGCCCATTCTTGTCATCGGAGGTCTTCTGTCTAATTTTTCTCTCTTTCACCGCCTAACCTCCCCTCCCTTCTCTCACTCATACACAAGCACACATGACTCCAAGTTGTCTCTATTCTACCTCCCCTCCTTCATATGTCTGATATTAAGTAACATTAACATGAACATTAAATTTAACAAACATTTTTTTGATGCATCAGTGTGGTACTGAAAGCTCAACGTAAACATTTCTTCAGATGTGCATTCATCTGTTTGTTACATATTTGTTTCAATTTGAGGACATTGAAACTTTATTATCTTTAGCGTGTCAATCAATACTTTAATTTATTATCTAAGATTAGCAACTCTGGGTCATTCACTTCTCTTATCAGTAAAGGACAGCAGTGGTTTCTTTTAGCTTTTATTGTATTACAAGTTTAGTGAAAACACACCAGCTCGGGTTAGCTGATAAAATAACGTTAGCTTGAAAAAAAAACATAAAAGTGCACTTACCTTTAAATGAATTTTGGGATGACTTTTCTGCAAATGTTGCTTCAATTTTGTTGTTTTTAATTTATTCATATGACTGATCTCTTCCCAACTCGTCTCTCCTTAACATTTTCATCCAGATTTTTATTTGTTGACGAAAGTGTCATTAGATTTTGTCATCATAAATTAGTTTTTATTTAGTTATCGTCTCATTTTGAAAAAATGTTGTTGACGAAAACTATGAGCAAATTATTCGTCAATGAAATGAACACTGGCTCCAATTGACTCCCATTGAAAATGTGACAACTTCTCTCTAGAAATATTAAGTCAATAATTGTTTTCTATGAGTCATTATGGTCTCAATCACTGAATTCAGGCCCTGTTAAAGGTGTGCTGGTGATCATTTTGGAAATTATTGCACCGTTAATAAGATTTTAAGACTAATAGTAGCGTTGATGTCTGCAGTGTGGGCATTGATTGACAGCTGTGATTGACAGTTGGTTCACCTGCTGCTCTCCCTGGCTCTGAGTCCGACTATTGACGCAATATTTCAGTAAGTTTAATCTTGATTATGATGCCTGCCCTTTTAGTGCAATTTAGCTAAAGTAGCTAACAAGCCCAAATGTGCACAGCTTAGTGTTCCCAGTAAGCTAGCAGTCACTTCAGTCTCGAGTAGCGGGGCATGTTTCCAGAGTATGAAAGGCAACATCCTGCACTCCTTATTTGGAAGATCCTGGCTCCAAACAGAAAAGCTGCAACTCTCGGCTTCAAACCGGCTCCAATACAAACCAATGGGTGACATTACATCTTGCTATATCTTTATTAACAGTCTATGGTTCAACCTGTTTATCTTGGTTAAATCTTGGTTAAATATGAAACAAGAGTCTAGAGCTATACTAGTGGCTAAATGTTAATGCTAGCATGCTTATATGCTCACCATCACAACGAGTTACATGACTTTAGTAAAAAATTAGAAGTGTGTAGAATACATTTTCTGTTACAAATACACTGGGACTCCTTATTTCAAATGCATATTTTATGTTTTATCCTCTGAATCTCTTTAGCTGTAACTTGCTCTTTGAGTTTCTCTTGAATTATTGAATAATGTCATCCATCTCTAATGGAAGTCCAATCTGTAATTATTCTGACCACATATTCCAAGTATTTTCATCACATATATATTTCAAGAAATTGTGCCACATATGTAAATTCTTCCTTTTTTGTCTTTCACAAGTGAAATTACTGGTGTAAACAAACCTCTTAGAGCATTAGAGAAAACAGTAGAGACTTGGATTTTGCTTGTTATCCAGTGTTATCCAATCCAATCAAGCAAATTTACAGTAATACCAGGTTTTGAGCTTGTGTTTTGGCTTTTAACAGTAGAGCCCAGCATCACATGTTGTGTTAACTTCTTTAAAGATGAAGACAATTTGTAAATTCACAGTGAAGACCAATATGTTTAATCCGTAAAAGTATCACTACTAACAAGATCATTTTATGGACATTTAAACGTTGCAGTAAACAAGAAGACTTAATTAAATTCTGTGGACTTCACTGACTTTTACCAGAATTTACAAGTAGTCACATAAGCCCCCTGACAGAGAATGACGGGGCGATGTACCCTCTTCCTCAGATTTACCAGAAACATCAATACAGTGATACATCAGTGCAAAGCTGGACGGATAAATAATGCTTTGGTAGGGAGCCATTTGGAAGCAAAACAACGAAGCAGGGAGGGGGTTGAGGGTGCTTGAACACTGGGCTAAGGCTCCTGCACTGATCAACGCTGCATGGTGCAGACAGCAGAGGAGAAAGAGGAGTAGGAGGAGGAGGAGGAGGAGGAGGAGAGGAAGGAGGAGCGAGCAGGGGAACAGACAGGCTGAGGCTCGCAGCCCTCAGTCTCTCTTCTGTGCTTCACAAAGCAGCTTCTCTCCTCTGTTCTTCCTCTCACTCTCGTACGCACACCGGCTCTCCTACTCTTCTTGCCTGAGCTGACGAGAGCAAACGCAGCGGCAGAGGGGCTCACTCGCTCCAACTCCTCTCGTACCATGTTGCCCTGGAGAAGGAATAAGTTTGTTCTGGTGGAGGACGAGGCCAAGAGTAAACCCAAGAGCCTGGGGACGGGGCTGACCTACCAATCCATTCTCTCCTCCCTGCTGCGCTCCTGTCCTGACTTGCTGCCCGACTGCCCCTTCGACTGGGTGGGCAGCATCTTTCATACCAAACGGCAGAAGGTGGAACTGAACAAAGAGGAGCCTGTTTACAACGTGCGCTACCTGGGAAGTGTGGTCACCATCACGGCTAAGGGAGACGGCTGCACCCAGGAGGCAGTGGCCAAGATCTGGGCGAGGAGCAACTATGGGGAAGAGAGTGTCAAGATGAGGTTAACAGTGGGACCACAAGGGATCCGGATGAGTGCTGACAAATCCGGGAAAAAGAAACCCATCCATCTTTACTCTCTGAACAGAATCACCTACTGCAGTGCTGACCCTTGCCGGCCCAAAATACTGGCCTGGATCTACAGACACCAGGTCAAGAACATGGCGGTGGTGCTTCGGTGTCATGCCGTCCTAGTTAGCAAATCGGAAAAGGCCCAGGCCATCGCCCACAGCCTCTACCAGAATGCAACCTCTGCCTTCAGCGAGTTCAAACGGCTGAAGCGTCAGAGTGACTTCCGGCACTGCCAGCAGCAGCTGCTGGGTGAGGAAGCAGTGCCCCTGATGCCCCTGAGGAGGCTGCTGAACGGGCAGTGCCACTATAGACCGCCTGCCGACAACACCGGGTGTGCAACCCGCCTCTGCTCTATCACAGAGGAAGAGGAGGAGGATGATGAGGACAGCAAAGATGAGAAGGCAGCCGGAGAGGAGGAGGAGGAGGAGGAGGATGTGGAGGAGCAGCATGAAAAACAGAAGGTTTTAACAACAAACACTGACCCAACTCAGTTATTATCAGAGTTGGACCTCGGGGATATTGCCAGACTGGAGCAGTGCCAAATCAACTTCGTCAGTGACAGCAACAACAACACATTTACGTTTATAACCTCTCTGGTGTGACTATTACGCAGTTAAAAGAATGCGACTCTGCAAAAACACTACAGTAAAACATTCCTCTCTTTGCCCTTCACTGGTACCCCACTCAGGCTCCCTCCTTCCCCATCCATGTAATGTGAAGTGTTTACCAGAAACTTCTCCCACTGCCGGGTGGTAGAGAGAAGACAGACGATCGTTGTGTGGGAGTAAATTTCTATTCTGGCCAGATGGCTCAGATGCTGGTTTGCCAGATTGACTGTAGCAGTTTGGAAAACTGTGCACGTGTTTACAAAGAGGGCTGGTTATGCACAGACTAACGATAGCACAATGACGAACGAGGACAATGGTTTCAGAAAACACCAGAGCGCTGACGCTGAGATCACTGACATGCAGGTCACATATTGATCACAGCACCAACTAGGATGTGTTTATTAGTCCTCTATGTCTTATTTTTGTGAGTATAATTAATGCAGTGTTTGCCAGCAGGGACATTTTTCGGATTGACTTGTAATATTTTTTTAAGGGAGGCTCTTTGTAAATTTGTGTAATTTTTCTAATATGACAATCCTCACTAATGTTGTTCACAGACTGACCTTTCTGAATGCTTACAATCGCGAAGAAGTTTATTACTGTTTTACTAATGATCACGGCCGACTAATGAATAAGGCTATAATTTAGGAAGCAAGCCATTGAGTTGACATGTTTATTGCTGCCATTTGTTACAGTCCTTATCATTTATGCATGACATGTCAGCAGTAACCTTTCATGCTGAGCTTTTGTCTTTTTTTTCATGTGACATCTTTGATCCTTCAGCTTTTAAAATGAACACTGTGATAAATGTGTGACCAGGGACAAATACACAGCTGTTCATGCAGCAATGTCTGATTTATGTAATGCATTTTTTTGTCATCTGGTTTTCCAGAACAACAAAAAAAAAACAACCTGATCTCAATTTCCCATAGCTGTGCTCTGTTTCTTTTTTTTTTTTTAGCAAAGTTTTGCAAATGCTTTTCCACATCAGCCTGTGCAAAAACACAGATGGACCCTCACAATTTAACACAAAATGACTTAAGCTAATTTTTTTGTTGATGATATCTGTGCCGATGTCTAAAGATACATTGTGATTATTATTGGATGAAGCGATTTAAATATTTATTTTCAAAATATGATGAATAAAAATCACCCTCACTTGGGTTTCCTTCTTGAATCTCAGAGGGAAGGTATTTCTAGATACTATCAAAGAGAGTATTCAAATGACTACAACAACTCTGCGTACCACTAGTGTGCATTTGCATGTTTCAGATGTGAAAATATGTGTAACCTACACTTCAAAGAAAAAAAAACACGACATATTTACACCAGCATAATCTGCTTCCTTTCCCCACAAGGAAAGACAGACAATATCAACTTTAAATTGGCAGTCACTCTCAGTAGATGTTAATGTGGTTTGATTTGAATTCCTGCAGGCCTTGTGCTGACGTCCCAACCCTTTTACTCTGAGGGGAGCAATTAATCAGCGGATTGAATTATTCGGGAAATGAACATAAAGCACCTGCCTGGGCAGGACTGCTGTCAGGCTCTGACAAAACCGAGTGATCCAAAACGGGGACCAGGAAGTTGACTCACCCATCAACCATTTTACTGCTAACATCAGCCATTTTAGTGATGACGGAGTCTTTAAGCTGCTTTACTGGAATCACACATCAGCAAGTGAAAACAATGAAATATTTAGCACGTTGTGGGTTTTTTTTTTTTCAATGGGGCAGTTTACAGTCTTCAACATCTTTGAACAACAATGAATTAATCTTTTATTGACCACCATTATATCATCACAATATTACACCGCAGTGCTATAAATATATTAATGCTCCGTGAAATTATTTATGTTGATACTGTTCATACATTCCCTTTAATTGTCTTACGTAACAACATCAAAAGCTTTGTTTGATTTGACAGTACAGAGTCCATATTAGGAGTTCTGCTTTTGAAGAGGGATAGGTGCTGCTCTGTTGACGTTTCAAAAAACAAATTACTTTGGTTTGAATTACTGAGATGGATTGTTCTGAAGGGATTCTTTCAGCTGGAGCCTTTGAGATCAATATTTATCTTTTCCTCAAATAAAGTACCACTGAGGAAGAACAGGATCTAATGTCAGAAGACAGATAATAAAGGATTCCCGTGTCCTTGTCATAGCTGTCAAATCCACTCAAAGGAAGGATGACTGCAAGATCTGAAGAGAAACCCTTTGTGATTATATTGCTTCGTTACATTTTTCCCCTGCGTTTTAATCTTCAGCCAGTTCGATAGGCTCCTGCTCTGCATAGATAAACAGTCACACAATGTGATAAAGTCACACTGTTTGCACTGTAATGCTTTGTGTCTGACATGCTGCCAACGCCACGTTAATATGGAGTGGTTAGCAGAGGAGCCACAGTGCTTTTATGTAAACATTATTCCTGTCAGGCAAGCAGAAAAGAGGGAGCAGATGGCAATAGCAAGGTGCACGCTGGGCTACATCACCGTCATCATCCAGAATAACAAGGGCTCGAGCCCGTGATCACAAGCTTGTTTTGTTTTGTCACGTCGTCAGCTTCGGGGGACGCTTTAAGAGGAACACCGAATCTAATCAAACACAGCGCTGACAGACACTGGCCTGTCAAGTGTCAAATATGAGTGCTGTGCCATTTGACAGCGGGGCGTCTTCGGAGCCCCCTAAGAAAGCCGCTTCTGTCTGCACACAGCTGTTCAAAGGCTTTCTTGTCCCTACGCAGCTTCTGTGTAGCAAACAGAGGGATCGAGGTGAGTGACAGCACCACAGGCCGGCTTGTCTCCATCACGACGAGGAGGAGCGGAGGAACAAAATGTTGTGTCCCAGAGCAGCTGGCAGCAGGTGGCAGTCCGTTTAGTTCCAGTGAGAATTGTACAACAACAACAAGAGAAAGAAGCTTTCTTTGTGAAGATGGCAAAGGGGAAGAACAGTCCATGCAGGGAAAAGGAGAATAAATGAGACATTGTAGAAACGTGGTTATCTGTGTGTTTGAGTATGTTAATGCTGCTGACTGCACAGAGATTTTATTCCACATATTACCTACCTCATTGCTTGCATCATTTGATGATCCTATCCTGTTACAGTCGAAGGAGAAAACTTGAGCTACAAGTTCAAATGATCAGACTATCAAAGCTAACAAGCAGCATTTTCCATCTCATGCATATCTTATAGGGTCTTCTGAGAAAAGAGTCGCACACCTGGCAATTTGCAAATGAGATGCTGTATGTTTTGCTGCTCAGCAACACTGTCAAAATAACACCGAGGCAGAAGATGCTCTCCCTGTTGGTGCAAACAACCAAACTGCAAAGCAATGCACATTCATGATTTTTTTCTTTGTTTTTCATTTGACTGAAATACTTTCTGTTGAATATTATACAGCACAGCTTCTCCACATGCTCTGAAAGTGAGTGAGAGCTCATTAGAATAAGTTGTCAAATAATCTCCTGGGGCCACAACTGAGCTGTTGAGTGTAAACTGAAGCCCAGACTGCAGAAAAAAAAAACAACAAAAAAAAAACCTTGAGTGCCAGTGAGCATAACTATACAGCTAACTAATTCATGAGAATCAGGGATTAGTTACTGCCATCAAATGTTTATCCTTTTATCTTGTAAAAACATAATAAGAAATGCCAAAATTGTCAGGGAAGAAGTCTGAGAAGAAAAATCACGCCTCAGGAAATGTAATTTTGCTTAATAATGCTGTTCATAAAAGTGAATAACATCTCTGTCGTCTCTTTTCTCCTTGGAACAGTGCATGTTTTTTGTAGCAAGGCAAAAGACTGCAGCTAAATTTATGGTGGTGAAACGACTGAATCTTGCAGTCTTGAATAGTGTTTCAGTCAGCTTTACTGCTCATCCCTGCACACTTTTTAGCTGCTGGGTTTATTGAAAATGAGCAACAGAAGATATTCCCTGCTCTTCTCACCGCTATTCCACTATTAACCCTATTTAAATTACTCTTTGCAAAATTGGAAAAAGTCTCTTTAAAGGTTATTTGTAATGATGTTACAGAAACTGGAACACATAATTTCGTAAAGCCTACATGAGGAAATTTAATAGCCCTGTCATCCACCACCTGATGTCTTTCTACCACAGGCTACAGAGCCGGGGGATTGCAGAAGGTTACACGTATCTGTCGTCCCCTGACGTCACCAGAAAGCCATTACACAGACTAATTATAAAATCAATAACCTGAGAGCACACGTTTGTGATTTCAAAGTGTTCTTTTATGGCACCCGGTTGGAGCTCATGTCCTTGTGGGGGTCTGTTTAAATTGTTTTGTGGTTGTTGTGCTTGTGCGTCAGCTGCTTCGCTGATTGAAATGGTGAGATCCGGTTACACGCCGCATCAACCTTGTCTGATACCTGTGATGTATGCTGAGCCTGACTGCTGTAATTGCATTCTGACATCACCGGTGTTGACAGCAAAACACAAGTTTGGATCTAAAGAGTAGAATATGAAGAGAAGACTATACATATCCAATGGTGTTGTGGTGTTTTGGTAGGTTGGTATCTATAAAATAAACTCCAGCTTGACCAACTACAACAATAAAAATCCCACTTACACATTAATGCATCAGTAATCCAATAATATATTATATTAAAGTGATTTTTTGGAAATGTATGAGTTATACTTTAAGTACATTTTGCTAATAATACTTATGTTGCTGTAATTACAATGCAAACACCCCTGTGGTGCTGTGATTAACGTCATTAACTAACATTTATGTTTGTCTTTAGAGATACTGACAGTTTTTGCTTGTTAACACACTTTAATAATGTGCATTGATGTGTTTGCGTCATATATGTAGTTGTGTGCACCTGATAAGCTAGCTACCAGTGTTTTAAGTGGCCACTCATCATTTCATACCCTTCCATGAAGCTCAGGGGTTATAGAACGACAGCAGAGTTTGTCCTTAAGGCTGCACTTCTCTCCAGGTTTGGTAGTGTTTTATAGTTAGTTTATTACGTTGCCAGGCCTCCTGGCTTGAAAATGGAAAAATGTTGCTTGTTCTCTGGCTAAAGTCAAGCAACACAAATCTCTTGTGTGCAGTAAACAGCACAGATTACATAAAACACTGTGAAATGATTGGCTGCAGCCTTGCTCAGCAAAATGTGCAGTGATACGTATCTGTAGCTATTTTTAGGTGGGTGTACAGTAAATTCCCCTGTTCATAGGGAAAGTTTCTCTCATCTTAAGTCTGAGTTAAAGACATGTACCTATGAGCATGAATGGTGACATCACAAATAGTTTGGAGACAATTGTGGTCAAATATGCAACTTAAACAAGTGTGATGTGGAAACTTGAAGCCTCCAATAAACATACAGTTAGAATGGACTTTACAGTGAAGTACGAGACATCTTGTATCCAGCAGTTAAACTTTTGAAATGAACAATATTTGCATATTCATAGATTCTGGATTTTTTTAATGACAGAGAGAGAGGAGATGCCATCTTAAGGATTTTAACAAGGTAATTGATATTTTAAAAATTACATATCAGACACAAATTATTATTCAAAGAAGAGTATTTTTATGTATCTTAAAGCATGCCTAGAGGGGACCTTTAAAGGACCAGTGTGTAATATTTAGGGGGATCCATAGGCAGAAATGGAATATAATATTCATTAAGTACATTTTAATTAGTGTATAATCATCTGAAAATAAGAATCATTGTTTTCATTATCGTAAAATGAGCCTTTTATATCTACATAGAGAGCGGGTCCTCTTCCACATAGGCCGACATGTTGCACCACCATGTTTCTAACCCAGAACAGACAAACCAAGCACATAAACTTGGATTAAATAAACAATATATGATGCAAGTTTTTGTGAGCTTTAGAGCTGCTGGTAGATAGATTTTTTAACCTTTGGACAGAGCCAGGCTAGCTGTTTCCCCATGCTTCCAGTCTTTATGCCAAACTAAGCTAATCTAACTGTATCCTGGCTGCTTTGGGCGTGAGAGTGATATTGATCTTCTAATCTAACTCTCAGCATGAAAGCAAATAAGTTCCCAAAATGTCAAACAATTCCTTTAACAAACATGATAACCAAGTGTAATATGAGATTAGCGTCAGATTAGATCAAGTCTTTCAAATAGAGCGAGGTGTTCTCGAATTTCTCATGTCCTTCTTTTCACCTTCTCCTTCTACTTGTAATGCAGCGATCTCACATTCATGACATCCACTGGGTTGCAACAAAGATAATCCACCATCCAGATGTCTTTTTTTTTGTCTTTGTCTTTTAAACCTTTGCTGCTTGCTGCAGCCACAGAGATGAATAACATTACAGTCATGCCATTTGCCTTCCCGCTAAAGGCTCCATATATTTAGCTCGTACAAAACAGCAAGGGGCAACATGAAAGTAATTGGCTGCAATTATCATCACATTTGCAGCTATTTGCAGTAATGCGGAGGTGTACTTGTCATTATACCTGTGCCTCTCTGGGTTCATTCTGATGCTGCATTTGTAGCTCTTTGATGTCTTAGTAGAAGGCATGACTAAATATCATGACCAAACAGAAGCACTTTGGAGAAAGTTGTTTGAAGGAGAAGAAAACAAGGCTCCATCAAAAAGGGAAAAAAAAAAAAATCCCTATTTACCCCTAAAGCATTTTGTAGGACAGCGAAGAGGCAATCAGTCCAGCATCCGTTTGTTATAAAGTCATAAAAGAAACTGGGCCAAGACACACACATACACACATGCAAAGCTGGGGGCATTTCATTTAGATAGATAGTCTTTGAGGATAAGATAAGCCTTTTTTTTCCTCTCTTTGATGAGCTACACAGAGTGGCAGGTGGATAAAAGGGGCAGCAGAGTGGGTGGACTTGGCTGGCATGTGAGTAGGTTGGCACATGCCACAGAAAAGGCTGTGAATGGACCTGAGCCATGACCACAGTACCTGAATAAACAGGGATGCACAAAAACAAACAGGCGGGACCTCTGCAGCCTTTTAGAGGGGACACACCAGGGTACATTTCTAGCTTTTGGCATCACTTTATGCACTAACGACCACATTGAGTGTCAGTTATTAATGGTTGACTTAAATCTTACCTTTACTAAATTACATTTTAACGTATTCATCACATACAGTACAGATGACGTCAGAGAAAAGAAAAATAAAAATTTACTGTATACAGAACATTTCACAATTGCAGACTCCCCATGTCTATGAGTAGGTGTAACATCAAGTCTGTGATATTGCATCAGGACCTTTATTATATCACAAATACATCGATGTAGGAGTACACCGCAAAGGATCCAAGGCAACAAAATAAATATAACTAAAGCAATATCAACAATCAACAATAAATAAATGAAATCCAATAATCATAATATAATTTAAAAATGTATAAATTCATGGAGCTCACAACAGAAAAATGTAAAAATGTCTTTTAATGAATGACGTTAGCAATGTCACCGCTTCCTGTTTCCAACCGCGAGGCGTTTAAAAACTGTAACATGGTGTTTACTCTTGCCGACGAAGGTTTCCTAACTTTAAGGAAGTACTGACCATGTTTAAAGTGGTCTGTTAACCTAAATCATGATTTCCCTAACCAGACCTTAACCACAGCGCTGTCACACCATAAAACATCATTATTTTTTAACAGTGATTTGTAATGGTTTTGGAAAGCGGCATATTACGCTCCTATGGGTCGTTCTAGAGCACAGGTACAATCGCTCTATGTGGTTGTGTCATTATGAGGATGTGTTACCTCAAATATTGTTCAGAAATTGTTTAATGAGATGCATGACTAGAACATATGGCCCATTTATACTGATGATTGATGACACAGGACAGTTGGCGGGAGAATCAGAATACATTTTCTCAAGTAAAACAGAGACAGAGAGCAACTTTGATCTGTAGCAAGCTATCAACGGCGTTGTCGGTCTGTTGGTCCACCACTTCTGTCCAGACTGAAATATCTCCACAACTATTAGGATTGTATGTCAGGGTTATGACACCACTTGGGATCTCATTATTGATCCCATTCACTCCTTATCTAGTTGCATTCATCAAAGTTAAAGCAGCTATAATTATCTATTTTTTTATAATGATAGTATGTAAATCATAAAATGATAAGAGGTGTTGCATTATCAGAAACTCTGCAGTTTCACTCGACTTTACGGAGCTTTATAGTGCATTTCAGCTCATTGTTTAGCTGCCCGGCTGCTTTACTGTTTTGGTTCACTCTCAGTGCTCTCACAGTGCTGCTTTCAGCCACAGCTGGCAGCTGTTTTTAGAGAAAAAGCTTTAAAAACTGACTACCTGTTCAGCACCAAATGGCAAAGAAACACAATTAGCGCCAAGCGGGTGAACATAGTGGAGCATTTAGCAGCTGAAGAGCCAGATATTTCCCTCAGGAGTTGATACAGACCAAAAACAGAGCTAAAGGAGAGTGAATATTGACGAGATGGACAGAAACACGACTCCAAATGAATGATAATGATGCTCTGTAACTGCTGGATGTGTAAATAAGCAATTGTTAACTTAAGAGGTGATAACATGTCAGTGTTGTGTCCACTATTTGTTTCCACTGTCCAGTTAAAGCAGGTTAAAATAAAGCTAAACCTCCTGATGGTCTTGAACTCTTGAGGCTTGTTTTACAAATCCCTGTTTTATTCCAACCTAAATTAAATGAAACACTTACAGAATAATACAGATATTTAATAACAAAATAATACATATATTTAATAACACCTACTCATGAAGGGAATTAGGAATTTTCTATTTTTCTTGGGATATTTCATCAGCCTAATGTTTCCCCAACCACAGATATTGCGTTCCAATTGGATTACCCCATCTGGCGATTTACATGCATGACAAATTCCTCTTGCTCTCGCAGACAGTGCCCGTGTTCATTTGGGATCAGCAGGAAGTCATTATAAAACCTGCCAATCTCTACCTTGAATCTGAGATGAAGGAGGCCATCCTCATCACACGCATGCTTCAATAAAGGATAAGACAGATTAAACATGCAACACGTTACATCACATGAAGGTTTATGTCGGGGCCCGAGAGCCGCACGACATTAGCTTTGTTTATTTTTAACAGCAATGCATGACACAACTGCTTGAACGTTCATCCATCTATAAATTCACCATATCTGCATTTATCCGCTCTAACACACTCATTTATTCACAGCCAAGTTTTCTTCATCTGTCCTTGTATCCATTTTGTCAGTTATCTCTCCACCACTGCATGACATGCCTGAAAATGTTGACAAGAGCTGGAGGGGAATACTGATGTGGTCCCCAAAAGCACAACACACACACACACACACACTGTAATGCCAATTAATTTTAAAAATCATCATCTCCTGTGTCTGCGTTCGGAGAACAGACAGGCATCACCACAGATAACTCAAAAAAATTTTCCCTGAATATCCTCCAGTCTCTTGCCCACGCTGTGCTTGATTCCTTTCATCAAGAGTCTTCATTATCTGTCGCAGGTAGAGACTACACATGTGGAGCTGGCTCCAGCTGTTGGCTTGATGAAAGTTTTAAGTGTCTAACTTTATGTCGATAGTGATGATATTGCAGCTATTGTGCATGTTTTTATGTTTCTCAAAAGAGGATAAAAAAGAGGACATATTCTTGGAGACGTCTTAATGTGTGTTCAGCCTTGCCTCGTTCACTTGTGTTTGACTGCTGGACCCTGTTTATTCACCCCAAACAGTTGAAATACTTACTATACATTAGCTGTAAGCTAGCTTGTAACAGACGCACCAAACCTGTCCACATGTTTGTGTTCAGTTCAACTGCTGACTGACCTCAGAACTCATCAGAGACTCCAGCTCTTTCAGTTATTTCCTTCCAGTCTGTCTCCTTTTTCCCCCTAGTGTCTGTATGTCTCCTTATGAAGTAGATTCATAATGGTGAAGACCAACTGAACGTGATGCGATGCGACCCGAAGTTCACCCTCATTCATTTTCTATGGGACACAAGAGAATCGCTTCACAAGGAATTGAGGGCGCTTTGGTAAAAAGTTGGGAATTCGACTTTTATATGACTCTTCTGTACCACATTACGAAGCTAAGGACAAAAAAAAATGCAGCACGGTCAATTGTTAGTGAAGGCGATGAGTTGTTTATTTACACAAGGCTTGCTATAATGCTAACAAGCGAAAAACATGTCTCAAATATTAATAGGAAACACTCACAGTGGTTGACATGCCGATAGTGACAAGTGAGAAGTGCAATGTTGCACGATTTGTATGCTTTTAGAGACCTGTACTATGATGCAGGATTTGGTGTTAGCGAGGTAAATTTAGGTTTAATTCTGGCTTTTCAGGGTTACGACAGTGATTCACTTCTTACCGGAGTACATTGCCATGGTAACTTTCGCTAAACAGCTAACCTGCTCTGGATGTCAAGGCCTCGCCCCTGTCTCTCCTTATGTTTTCCTCTGTTTCCCCATTCCTCCTGTTTCATGTCTTACTCTGTGTTTGTGTGTGTGTGTGTGTGTTCCTGCTGCTGAACTGGATTTAACACGTCTACCTGCTATCAGCTCATCACCTCCTCAGCCAACACACCTGTCATGCATCAGCTAATCACCTCTCCAGGATATCTACCCCGGTGTTCTCCCACTCATCGCCAGATTGTTGTTTCTGCCAGTGTGATAGCTATACACCAGCCCTTTTTTTTTGCAAGTGATGTTTTCTGTGTTAGGTTCCTCGTGTTTTTTGCAACTGGATTAATACCTGTTTGTCTTCTGTGCTTCAGGATCCTTGTCAGTCTGCCTGCCTGCCTGTCTGGCTGCCTGTCTGCTCACCTACCTGCATGTTCATTCTCCCTCATTACCTCTGTCAGCCATGCCGCCTTGCCATCTCCGATCCTCCTGCCTTTGTCAGCTAACCCCAGTCATCTCATTATCTTTTGAACAACAATAAGTCTGTAAAATGTCATCTGCCTCTCTGAGTCTTATGTTCTGCATTTGGGTTCACTAGTAAACTAATCTTGAAACCAGAGCTGATTAACTACAGAGGATCAGATAAAAAATACTTGTCAAAACCCCGACTACTGACCAATCAGATCACTGGGAAAAAAAGAGTCATCATTCTTACACAGGATCCAGGTTTACAATAAGGTGACAAGTAAAATAGAGCAATATATAATTGTATAGGTCAAAGGAAACATTTTATTGTTCCAGACTTTCTATTTCCACTCTTCTAACAAACAGAGAGCTCGTTAACGACACTAAACACATAATGATGATTTTAGCTGCATTTTAATTGTGCAAAGTTTATTTTATCCCCCGACTGACAGCTGACAGTGTGGATGATTGTAACACTCTGATTCCATCACTGCACCTCAGAATAACATGAGACAACTGTGTGATGATAACTGGAAATAAAAATGAAAGATTGTCTTTTATTAGAAAAATAATCCACATACTGTTAATTGGCTCCCATGATTATAAATACAACATTTGGGTCAGATAGACCTTATTAACTACTTTTCCACTCTTTGATTTGGTAGCAGAAACAGTCTGGCATTACTTTCAAGTTTTTTCATGTGACATATTCAGAATAGTTTCTTCATCATCCAACTAAACAGCAAAGAAATACTCACTTTATTCTTCATATAGTCATATATGATAATACCTACATATATTTTAAGCTTTAGCCTACTTTTAATGTGGAAATTATTTCTAGTGTTTCTTCTATCTATCTTCTGTTCTGTTGTGTGATTACAGGCTGTTGTTTATATTTCACTTCATTGAATATGACTTTTTTTCTGTCCCTAAAACTTCTGCAGGTATCACTGTTTCATCTCATATCATATGAAGTATTTCATTCATGGTTTTGATGACATCACTCGTAATTAACAACCCTGCCTCTTTCACATGTACGTAGCTGAAGTGGAAGACCCAGAGTTGACTGAGCTAGTTGATAACCAGCTTTGTAGTAGTGGTTATCTGGGCAGACAATGTTAGGCTCAGTGAAACCAGCTAATGAAAAGATATCCTGAGTATGTTGAACTTGCTTCATAGTACAGGTTCCGGGGGGTCTTTACTGCTCTGGGATCTTCGCAAATCTTTTGTTCAAACTGAACAATTTCAACTTGCATGCATGTAACTTTGTATGTTTGCTTTGGATTCTGTCTGAACACACAGTAAGAATCGAGACTTTGGAACAAATCATAGTCATATACAGCCTTTACATTGATACAAGACACTTTTTCATCCTTTTTCAATAAGCCTGCATAGTGTCATGTACTGTTAGCTAATTAAGTCATCTGTTCATTTACAACATTAATTCTATGGCTTGTTTTACTATAAATTTGGATTATACTCAGAAAGTATAAACTAGCATATAAATTTCTCTTTTGACTCTTTTGGTACTGCGTACTGTGTGTGTGTGTATTTATATAATCTGTACATCAAATATACATACAGTTTATATATAAAATGAATTTTGGACTGACACTTCCTGTCAAACTCTACAGCATGTTAATATTAGACAGCATTAGTATTGCAGGAACACGCTCAAAGAATGAAAAGAGCTGTAATCCCCGCTGTGTTCCTGAGACGCACGTACATGAAAATGTAGCCGCCATGCTGTGAGCAGACTGCTTGTAAGTGTGAGCACAACCTCAAAATGACCTCTGTAAAGATGTTTCATCTTCTTCTCGGGTAAAGTTGGATGCATCAAAATACCGACTCAAAAAACTCCAGGTTCTAGGTTTGCTTTGAAAAGTTATAAATGAGGGGAATGAATAGCAATTCAGAGCATCTCCCTTTTCAAACACGGCAAGGGGTAAAATTAATATCTTGGTTACTTCACCCTCATGAATGGAGACTAGACTTGTCAGCTTTATCAGCTTAGGAGACGAAAGACAAATGAGTTGGACAGGATCCGAGGTATTCACTTGGGTACATATTGGAGAACTATGAGTGTTTAATATTCTGCTTCACAAGAAGGAGAGCTCTGTGCTAGTGCAGAATGTGTGTGTGTGTGTTTCGGTGAGAGAGAAAGTAAGAGGATGATTGAGAAGAGTGATGGAAAGAAAGAAAGAGAAAGAATAAAAAGAAAGAGGCAGGAAGACGCAGCTTATTCATGAGAGCAAAACATTCATTTTCATATCTCATTTTTGTTTAATTCAAGCCCCCACACTTCTCCCCAGACGCAGAATCTGTCCTCAGGCGGTGCTTTCTCTCTCTGGCAGACTGGTTCTGGCCTTTGATCTGCAAGTACTCAGCTACTGTATATCCACATTGTCATACAGCTCTGCTCTGCTGCATCAGCTCTGTCACTGGTAAACAGACTGATGAAGGGGATTTTATGGTGATTTATCATGACTAATAAAATCAAAAGAGATAGCCAGGTCACTTATGTAACATTCATCAGTACCAAGGGTTTACTTTGTGCTCATTTGGATTCAAGAAAAACTCTAACTGTAAATACAGCTGATTAAGAAACAGCTTCTTGTATAACAAATTTAAATTTATGTTAAAATTGTACTTTCATTTGTCTCAATTTTGAGTGCGTGACAGGACATTTTGAGCATAAGGTATTTTTTCAAGCAAATAAATTATAGTTGGTCGAGAAATTATCATCACACAAAGAAAAATTGAATTTTAAGCAAGAAAAAAAACTATTCTGTGCACAATACATTTGCATGTTTGCTGTTATCCTGCTCTCTCAAGTTTGCCTTCTTAACCTGAGTCCACTCAGATCTCTTGTAGGATTATTGGTTACTAGAGAAGTAGGGGAGCAATGCAAAAGCAAAGTATTTCATGTACAAGTATAATTATAAATGAATCTCTACAAAATATAACCTATGTGCTTGCAAAGAATAATATAATTCTATATTCTTGTGCATTATTTCAGTTGATCAGTGATTTCAACAATCATACAAGGTGCATAAAGTCAATTAAAAAACATTAATGTCAGTCTTGGTTTTGCCTTGGTTTTCAAGTATATCTCCCATTATATCTTCCTCTCTTGATTTTGCCTCCTTCAGTCTGGCACGGTCCTCTTTGCTCACCTTCCCAACAGATACGGATGAAATACAATCTGTAGATATGACACTCTGTAGGCCAGGCAGGCTAATGAGGAAGTTTAGCATAGTCAGGGATCATCTCCATTTAGCCATGAACCCATCTTTGCTCTGCAGACTCCTTTTAGCTTCCCGGAGACTCTTCAGGCAGAGGCAGCTGCAGCTCTGCACTCACAGCATCCACAGAGCTGTGACCCGAGGCACCACAATAGATCTCACTGCCTCGCAGCCTGTGCCAGACAGAAATATCATCACCTAATCACAGCAGAACACATTCAGAGCCTCATTTAAAGGGATAGTTTATTTTTTGAAAGGTTTTTTTTTTTTTTTTTTACAGTTTTATCTACTTAGCAATGCAGGAAAAAGAGCCTACCTCGCTAGCAGCTGCTCACAGTGACAATGCTGACATGCTCATATTTAGCAGCGCTGTTCACGATCATCATGTTAGCATGCCAAAATTCGCTAATTAGCACTAAACACAAAGACAGAAGATATTTCACTCAAAACCACAAATGTCTACCTCAAGGTGGCACCAGAGGGTACCATGAAGTCTGTAGCAAATGTCATGACTATCCATCCAATGGTTTGTTGAGATATTTCACTAAAACCTTAAAGTGTCAATCTCATATTGGTGCCGGAGGAAAAGTCAAGAGATAACCTAAGTCATAGGATTCATCATCTGGGAACCATGAATGTCTGTCCAAATTCTGTGCCAATCCATCTAACAAATGTTGAGATACTTCACCGGACAAGTGAAAATGTTTATCTGCTGGCAGCGTTAGATGAAAAGTCGGGAAATCACTTAAGATTCATCCTCTGGGCACCATGAATGTCCGTATCAATGTCATGGCTATCGATCCAATAGTGTATTGAGACATTTCACTAAATGAATTTTCTAAATGACATCACACATGGTAGGAAAAGTCACAGGATTCCCAAAGTCATTAAGATTCATCCTCTGGGGATCATGAATATCTGTACAAAATTTCACCACGATCCAACCTATAGTTGTTGAGATATTTCAGTCTGTACCAACTAACCGACTGACCAACAATTCCTTGGGCTGTGCCTCTAGCATGGCTAGAAATTACAACCGAACTTCCCACTTTTGAGAGGAGGTTCTGCTTGATTCCATAGACATCCAATTAAGCACCATTAAAATCTTGTCTGACTTTGGTAGGGGGGAGATATAAAAGTCACACGGTTTCTAAAAGTTGCACAAAGTTTTTTTTTTTTTTTTTTGAAAAGGTTGTGGAAACTTGTAATGAGAAAAACACCCCAGTGACCTCAATCTGCAACTGCAAAATTAAGAGTTCCAATTTGCATAGAAATACATGTAGTAACATATGTTCGCGCTGTATTCAGTAGCAGCTCTGCCTGGAGAAAAATCTAAATTAATGACCAAATCTTCCCACATCGTTTTTTTCAGTGACAATGAGTATAGAAGTCAGTCACACTCTATACAGTGGGTGAAAACCTTCGCAGTAAAAGTTCATCACAATGTAAGACAGAAAAAAAAATGAATCAGTGACACGGTAACAACCCCACTAATTGTTTGGAACAACAAATCTGACAGAGAGAGATAGGCTGAGACGTTGTCGTGCTGCTGTGTTTTTCTGGCACTTTATTGCTTTCTGGGAGTATTTCAGTGATGCATACTGAAAACAATTACCTCCAATTCATGCTAGGGTGGGAGAGAGTAGCAAGATGTGTTGCTAACAAGACATTTAACAGCAGAAAATGAATGCTGCAGTGCACACAGGAAGCCACCTCAAGTCTTCATTACTCATTCATGGACGCTATTTGCCGAAAAAAGGAGGGAATAGCATGGTGTGGTACATCCTCCGTAATGACCTGAGAGGAACAACTCATCTGGCGATAAAATAGACTACTGTGGATAAGTTATGCCAGTAAATACCCACACACCACACCCAAATACATAAATTTGCATGTGTGAATTTTGCCTGTGGTCTTGAACACAGGAACAATATTTTCTTAAAACATATATGAACCTGAAGAAATGCTGGAAACCAGAAAGACAAAACCTCCATCTGTGAAATCATCAAGAGACCAAACTTGGAAGCTGTTCCACTAATAATTAATGCCGAGAAGGCTTTTTGGGACTCACACAGTTTAGCTGAGTGTTTTACATCAAAATTAACTTTTATTATTAACTTTTTTTTTTTTTAAAGTGTAGTGCTAGAGGCTTTAAACTCTCGAAAGGAGAAAAAAAAAAAAAAAATCTCGGCCAGATTTTCATCCACTGTCAGTGAAGCAGCTGCAGGATTTGTCTTCTTTTTTTTTTTCTTTTTATATCTCTAAGACAGTCTTGGCTCTTGTCTCTTGCTCGGAAGAACCTTTCATGTTCAAAAACGACAAATTCAACCCCTCAGGAAAACTCTAAAATAACATACTCACCTTGAATTATACTGCAGTTTTTTTTGCAAATTCAGTTTAAATTGGATTTTGTTGTAGATTTAATGTACATCTATTATTGATATTTACTTTCATTTTCCTTTTGTCTCAACTTAAAGAAGAAATGAAGGCAGGGAGGCGACATGGCTCTTAGTCTGTATACTATATACTAACTCAACTTCCTGTTAGTCCCAACACAAATGTCAGATCAGGGAGTCTAAATGGAAACACATAAAGTGTTCATATATGAGACTGGACTGTATATGAACCTATAAAACTCATCATTGAAAAACGGATAAAGTACAAAAGAGAGAGGAGTCGTTTTAAACTCAATTTTATAGACAATAACAATTTAAAGGGTATTGAAAGTAAAGTAAAATAAAACCATCAACATCATTACAAAATAGAGCAGACGACCTGATATGTTGCTTTAGTGGAGATTGGGAAATTAATTTACTATCCAGATAATGAACATGACACCCTATTAATATTAATTAATTTGATGAGCAGTAATTTTCAGCTGTCTGCTATTGTAGTCAGTGGATTAGCCCCGTGTGTGAGAGTGAGGTTAGAAGTCGTGGAGGGCTATTAGTTGGTGTGAAGGCTCCATGTCAGCCCACTCCAGAATAAATTGGATGCGAAGGATTTACGGCATACCTGAGTGCAGCGGCCCGGGGGTAATGAGAACCTTTTAAAATGAGATTGCCTTGAGGGTGGAGGCATCGCTGGAGGGCCCTAACCTCTGCCCCCACCCCCCGCAAAGCTCTAACAGCACTGCAGATGTTTTCAGTCGTCATGAACAGCCGCTTCCGCCGCCTACTGTTCCCACTTCTCAGCTGGAATAAACACACCTGCCTGTCACAGCAAGAGGCCGCCTCCAGAGACCCAGACGCAACTTCAATTCAACGGCCCTGCTGTGAATTCGGCAGCAGTCATATCAGTGCCTGGCAGCGGTTGTGGCTCAGCTAATCTCCTGAAGCTTTAAACAATGTGGTTGTCAGAGGCAGGGCCTGCCAAGCCCCTCAGCTAAGCCGAGTCTCAGAGTGGCAAATGATCCCCAGCAACACACCCGTCTCTCTGCTCTGCTCTGCTTTGCTGTGCTGTAGCAGCACGTGGAGTGCAGAAATGTGCTGGGATGCATCTGAGTGGTTGAAGCTTTGATGCATACTGCAAAAAAAAAAAAAAAAATGCAGCTTTTACCCTTCAGTCGCTCAAGTCCAGAGTGAGATATCTCAACAACCATCCGATGAATTGCAATGAATTTTTGTGCATACATTTATTCTGTCCAGATGGAGGAATCCTAGTTAATCCTAGTGGAAGAAAAAGTTCTCACCTACTCAATATCTCAACATCTAGTAGATAGAATATTACTGGCTGTGGCAATCTTGTACACCACTGTGCTCCGTATGCTGCTGATAAGTGGTCATCCCCTATACGTCCTCCTGTATGTCTGCAGACTTTCTCATTGGTTAACTTTTATGCACAGATCTCTCCATGGGCTGGTTCAATCTTATCTCTGTACATACATGTGTAGAAATCAAAACCAATATGGCCTGTGCTGTCACAGTTTTCTGCAGATGTTGGTTCCCCCGAGTTAGAGCTGGGCGAAGAAAGCTTTTAAATACGCTGTCCCTTCCTCCTGGAACAATGTACAGAAGTACTTGAAACTGTCAAGGCTGATTACTGTTTAAGTCAAGTCTAAAGGAGGAGAATAGTACTCTTGGTTAGTGTGGTTGCTTTTAAATGTTTCCTTCTTACTTTAGTTGAGATAGTTTTGTAAAACCATGCCTGTTCATGCATCTTAACTGGATTCTGTCTATAATCTTGTATCACATATTAACTGGATATTTTGTGTACTCACATTGCATCTTAACTGGATTATCTTTTTATTGCAAATTAACTGGATATTGTGTTCACTCATTCGTAGTGTGTGACAATTGTCATAGTCTGTTTATGTTGTCTGTATTCATTGTTGTTTGTGATGTTTATGCTGCTCTCTTGGTCAGGTGTCCCAACATTTTGTTCCCAGATGCGGGAACCCTAATGACCTTGTGCCTGTATCTTGTGCCATCATCAGGTCAAACATCTCACTTATCTGATATTTCAACATCTACAACACAGATCAGCAGCTACATTCATGGTTCCCATAGAATGTATCCTAATGATTTTGGTGATCCCTTGACTTCTCCCCTATTACCACCAGGAGGTTGACATTTGTCATTTTGATAGAAATGCTTCAACAACTTTTGAATGGATTGCCATGAAATTTGTTTCAGACATTATTTCTCATCAGGATTAATTGTAATAATACCCCTTAAAGTGAGACTGTGTAACTTTTGAATGCAGAAATATCATATTCACTTTGCTAATAAAAAGTTAAACATATAGGCAAAAAAACACTCTCAATTCAGTACACTCCTGCTACAAACTTACTTGGTCTTGTATGACCAGTAGCTTATGGTGGCTAATGTTAGCTTACATTAGCAAACTTTAGCTAGATGCTGTATAACCGATGTTACTGATTCAATTTGTTGATTTAATGACTCTTCTCTACTTGTGCTACTGTAACACTACTGTAACCAACACACTGTAATTGTCACTTGCGGCCACAGTTGCTGCTGTTTTTTTCATAATCTCCAATGTCCAATCCTTTGTTACTTTGAATACCTGCAAAACTAATGACATTCCTATCAGCCTCAGTGTTTAGTGCTAATCAGCAAATGTTAGCTAACGAGCTAAACTAAGATGGTGTGTAATATTATACCTGCTAAATGTTTAGCATTTAGCTCAATTCTGGTGCCCAAGTTTATCTTTTTTGTTTCTACATTTTTGCATGTGTTTGTCAGGCCATATTTTAATGCATGTGTTATCACCACTTGAATAGACAGCATATGTTTTTCTTCTTCTTCTTCTTCTATATTACATTAACACAGTGAAGGACACCTGAGAGGCAAGCTGCAGATGAGCTACCAAAGCCATTAGATAAATCAGATGGGTAGAATCAGTGGAGAGGACGGGTATGGTGTAATTTTCCTAGTGTGTGAAAGTATTGCCTCCCACACTTGACAAAGTTAATCATGAAGCTCTCAATGATGTCCATAAATATCCGCACATTAGTCAGTTCACACCGCCTCAGTGTTCTCCATGAGGTGCGTGGTTGACACGACTGTGACTCCAAAACAAAAATTAAAAGTGGTTGTGTCCACACACTGAGGCCATACACTGGAAGAATCTATTTCAGTGAAGCCGTTAGGTTTGTGCTATTTATTAATGCTGTTGTAAAGGAAATAAAAACAGCTTTGGCTGAATAGTCTCCAAGGAGACTGGTGAGGGAGAATATTTTGAATGGATTACGGTCACAAAAGTGTTTTCATTCAACAGATTCTAACTTTGAGATCGAATAGACACCGAGGAGCAGAACAGAGTGAGCTTCAGTCCATCAAAATTATAACACGTCACTCTGTTCGCCAAACATTTTTGGCTATATCTCATACATCTGAGGTTGTTTACAGTTGTATTGTATAAATAAAATAATAAAATAATCAAAAAATACCATATTTAGTCCATGTGGATACAGAAATTAGAGGAATGTAAATGACCATAAATACAAAACATAAAATATTACAATTAACATTTTAAAATATTCTTCATTTTCTAATATATTATATATATACAGTATATAGTATATATATAATATATATGCTATCTTTTAATCAATTGGTAATTATGCTGAATCTACATTTTTCGATACAATGCAGCAAATTCTTTCAACCTCAGTTTTCAAACTCATCTTTAAAACAATATTTATGGATAAATGCATCTAATTTTATAGTCAATCTACTGTTGAAACTTAATAAATCTGAATTTTCCAGTTATTCTCAAAGTATTTTTCATGATTTTGTAAAAAATATTTTAAAAAAGATGATGGTAATGTTGTTTTGTATACTTAGTATCTTTGCATCTATTAGTCACATGACTTATCAAAGTTGTTGAAAACGTATACTGAATAAAGCATAGTGTGTGTGTGCTAGAGAGGAGTAATCATTTTGATGGACTAGCATTTCCATTTACACATATTACAGAGATTTTCTTTGTTGCGTGATCACAATCTTTAAAATTGGATTAAACCAGCAGGGAAGACTCTGAAATAAACTTTGAAAATTTGAAAGCAGCATCGTTTGCAGAAGCCAAGTCCTTCACATTTCACCTTCTTCATCAGTTTGGAGAACGTGCTGCACCACTGTTGTGGACTCAAGGATTAAACAATCTGCGTCAGTAATAATATAATGTTAGTTGGTTTCCACTTGGCATTTATGTGAATCACCTTTCAGAGCTGAGGTACAGTAATCGCCCTGAGAGAGGACAGCCAGTGGCTGTGTAAATGTCAATTAGATATTGCCTGTCAGATCTGATATTGAATACTCTCCTTTCCAGCGCTCCTCACAGAGGAGTCCTCATGGGGCAGTCTGGACTAGAAAATAATAAGTGAGCACAGCCCTAATTGTTTCATACACATCCAGACTTTATGAACTAACCTTCTACCTTGGAGCCGCTCAAACCCCAAAGTTTGCTGTTCATTAAAAAATCTGCTACAACAAAATGCTTCTTAAACCTCTCTCTGAGTCGAGATCAGACACACAGCTTCAGTCCAGGCAGGCAGGCAGGCATGCAGTATTTCTCATCCACCGAGAGCACAAAGGCTTTTAAATAATGTATGGCAGAATGCTTCTTGACATCATATATTATAATAAAGCTTTGTACACCTTATCACTTTAACGCTAAGAATTACATCCAGTCTCTGCAGCACTTAAAGGCCTTGAAAACCTATTTTCTGAATCGGCTTCTTACTATGAACAACAGGATCCTACATGAACACCAAACCTAAGTGGAACATTTTTGATTATTTCAATTTAGAGATTTATGTCTGTGCTCTTTGTACTGGTTTGAGGTGGATGGGGCTCAGCTGGTAAAATATGATGTCACATACTTCTGAGCACCAATCAGGATTCAGCAAAAATCAAATCAGAATGTAATGACACTTGAAACCATAGAGTGCACTATATTTATTGAGTATCTGAAATCTCAACACACCATATGTGTCCTCAAAAAATCCCACAATAGAAAGATAAAATGTAGTACTTTCTGATTATAACCCTAAAAACCCCATAATGCAGTGCTCCACATGTTAAATAGCTGTGTGACATCACAGCTGACTGTGATGACGCACAATTACATTGATTGGTAAGTGTCTGAAATCTCAATTTACAGCTCACTATTGAGTAAACTATTCAGTGTCTATTGGGAGTAGTGAAAGAGTGAACGAGGGACACAGTCCTAATCTTACCGAGCTACTGCCAATCAAATCTGATCTATGAAACCACACCCACACCGTCTTGACATAATGTATATAAACCCCTGAAAGTATTGAATTGGGAAAAGGTGTTATATTGCTTATAAATTCAATTTTTCATTTGTAAAAGGAAGAATGTGTTGTTTTTCTTCCTTTAAGTTTGAGCATCTCTTGTTCTAATCCAATTTATAATGCGGTTAAATGCACTTACTGATACAACATATAGTATAACATTTACTATGATGAGAACAGTATGGCTTCCCTAGTTCATAATTTTGAGGGTTTTCATAGATATTTCATTTTGGAAATATCTAATATATTGTAAAATGCAATTAACACACACAGGATTGAAAGTGTAATATCCTCTATAATGGTTCTCCCCATTAGCAGACTGCGGGATTCACCGCAATTAAAAAGACAGAAATCTTTTCTTATTCTTTTTTATTTCAAGGGGGGGAATGTTTTACCGTTGGCATGTAGATACAATCCAGCTCATGATGAAAGCCTCTCTAAAAATGACAGAGTGAACTCAGTTAACTTAGCGCAGCTCCCTGCGGAAAAGTCAGCTGACTTAGCTTCTTTATTAAAATTTCCCCCACCAAATATTTACACAACTAGCAAGATGCATGAATCAAGGATCTCTATGGAGAGGCATCTCAATGGAAATACCAATAAATAAAAAGCAGAGAAGGATCTGGGGATAAGCTTTCCTCTATTTTCCCTGAATGGGGTCTAAATCTCACTGATGGTAGGAAGGAAACAATAATAGCGCTCATCTGCGGAATAATAAAGGACAAGAGGAGACTGACATTTGGGAAGGGGCTTAAACAACCACGATGTTACATAAAAAAGAAATAGGTCGGGAAAAGTGAAGTCAGTTGTGGGAATCTCTCCTTAGAGCATACATAAAGAAATATCAAAAAGAAAAGACTCCCAAAGCAGAATTATGAATTCATGAACCTCATGGTTATTTTGGCGAAACAGGACAGAGCCTGCTCGACTGAGATACTCTGCTGCAATAACTCACACCACATCCGCAGCTAATAACTATGAGCATAACAAGGACACAGCCAGAAGCACAGAGTAAACCTTTAATTGCATTAAATATTCAAATGTAGTCATATCAGCTTTCTTCAGCCAAACTACAACAGATAATACTTCATATCATGCACAACCTGCTTGGTTTTTTTTTTCACTCGGCATGCTAATAAACCTTTTGTATATCTAACATACTTAAACGTGACGAGTACAGGCATCTTGTTATATTGCTGTGATTTACAGAACGCTTTGTATTCTGCATCCATGTGGATGTGCTCTGAATGTGACATTACACCCTTCAAGTTTGTTTGAGAAGGCGCCTTTCTTTGTCTTGTTGCTTGCGCTGCAAACCGTTGAAGTGCTCTGCCTCAGTAGGAGAAGAAAGAGCAAATTTACATTTCAATTTAGCAGCTGGTAATTAAGCTACACAGCAAAGCTCCTCCGCAAAGTCTGACTCAAGTTAATTGTGGATTAAAAAAAAATAAAGTGCTCACATTAACGGACCTCAAAAACTCCCTGCATTTGAGTCCTGATGTGCCAAAAGAGAGTCAAAAGATACTCAAGTAATGTGAGCACTGATTTACTGTTCAGAAAGCATCATCCTCCCCGTGGTTCCTTTGTTTTGTTTATTCAATAAGCTGCATCCCAGAAGTGAAGACGTGACATCAGCTGCATGATGTCATGAAGAAGGAAAGTTTGAGAAACTGAACCCAGCAGTTTGTGTCTGTCATAAATCCTGCAGATCCAGTCATTTCTCTTGATGAACACTGTGCTTCATGCTGGTTGATGATAGTTTTTATTTATTTATATGGCTCATGACGGGAAAGTGATGGCTTACTAAACTAATTTTCATAATCATTATTCCTCGAAACACAGTGTGACATGTCATTAAATATAAACTTGTCTGGTCTGTTTTCTGCTTTCATATTTATTATCACTTCTCTCTGACACAAAACCACTTTGCTTCATGTAGACTGAAATATCTCAACAACTATTGGATGGATCGCCATGAAATTTGTGCAGACATTCATGTCATCCTCAGGATGAATTGTAATAACTATGGTGATTCTCATTAATATATTACTTCTATTCATGACTAAAAGACCTGCTAAACTAATGACATTTCCATCACTCCAAAGGTTAACATGGTCAACATTATACCTGCTAAACATAAGTATGTTAGCATTTAGCTCAAGGTACAACCTCACAGAGCTGCTAGCATGGCTACAGCCTCTTAAGGCTCCTTTACACTGTGTGATTTTCAGCCGCCTGAGACTAAATATGACAGTTGTGAGAGAAACATGGTGAAATATTTGATCGTCAGTCCAAAATGATAATCCTAGATCGCACTGTTAGACACATCCATCAATGACCGATCTGGAGCTTTGACAACCAAAAACAGCCTGAAGCCAAATTCTTACACTCAAAAATTTAAGACCAAATTCTCACCACGTGAGTGCTGCTACGACCTCCGACCACAAACCAGCCAATCAGAGAATACACTGGCCTGTGTGACATTTCCTCACTGCGTTTTTGAAGAAAGTTTAGAGAGAAAACACACTTAAAACTGATTTATGGTACGTCGCTCGGCAGAAATGACATATTTTTGACATAAAAAAAGTGTCACTCAACACTTTCCTTTCTTGCCGTCATATTTTCTCACGCAATGTGATTGGGTAAAGTTACTAACATCGCCACAGAGATTTTAGTTTTCATTGAACTTCCTTATATATTTTGGTCTGTAAAACTTAAGATAACTTGCAATGTCCTTTTTTAATTAGTCCCAGTCAGGATGATATAACTCTAATGTAACTAAACAAGCTTAGTGGAGGATAGCCTCTGGTTACCATGGAGACAACTGAAACCTTTTGCTGAAGCATAAATAAATGTTGCGCGACTCTTTAATTCCTGTTGAGCAACACTTATCAAAAGTGTCGAGTGATCTACCATAAAGCAGCTTTTAATACACCCATGGCGAACACTAACCAAAACGATGGAGGCGAAAGGAAAATAAGTTTGTGAGACTTTGCTGCATTTTCAAACTTCAGAGCTTCAGATGGATGACGCGGGGTGATGATGTGCCTCTGCTTTCATACATTTTTGTCCATTTCCATGGTAGCACTATAATTCATCATATATTCTTTGCACAATCTGACATGCCTCAAACTGATATTTTACAGTCAGATATGCAGAAAACTTACACAATCATTGTTTTTACACAATCTCAAGGCGCCTTAAGTCTTGTTTTCATCCTTTCCAGGTTTGATTTTAGCATCATGTGTGAACTCTTACTGAAACACATTATACATTGGAATTAAAAACCTGTAAATGTTTTATTTGATATTCACTTTGTGTGATATATGTAGTTTAATAGCACCAACTGTGATGAGGTGGAAGGCTGAAAAACGCTCAAGGAGAATAAAAAAAGGCACGTTACATAAGTCACACTCTCACTTTCATGATGTACAATCCAAAATAGAGCAGTGATCTCATTGTTAAATGACCCTCTGTGGATTTCCACCAATTGTCCAGTTTCACAGGATAGACTTCCTATTAAAAAGCGGCAGCTGGAAAATGAGCAATCTAAGCGAGGGAGCCCAAGTGAGACATTAGTGTAGTAGGGTGGGAAAGAGAAATGGTTTGCAATTTTCTACTCCTACCTAAAACACACACACACACATGAACATGCACACACAAAACACACTAAGCTATCTGTACACAAGTCCATAACTTGTGTTTCAATCTTCAGTAGTCGAACCGTAGAGACGCCACATAAATACAACAACAGCTATTAAAAAGATATTCAGCATCCTGAGGGAGCAGGAAAAAGCTACTTCAAAAAAACTTTCTGACATGTTTGTTTTGTTTGCGATGTCACTGAGAAAATGCATTCGATATCAGAACGCAAGGCTATACAACAGCAGTATTATTGGGATGGATAAGGTTCAGTTTCTGTTTCGGAGAATGGTAACAGAGAAGAGATTAGGGACTATAGTCAGGGACTATGCAACATTTATTAGAGGGGAAAAGGGATCAGGAGAAAAGGGAGGGTTGCTGTATATCTTTCTTCTTCTTGCTGAGAGGAGAGTAGCCTGAAACTTTTAGACAAGCAGTGGAAGGTCTTTCAGCTTTTTTTCATCCGAGATGATTATTATTTCATTATTACCTTGAGAGATTTATTTTAAGAATAAATTAATACAAATCGAATACTTACATCAAAAAGATGTGTGTACCATGGGTCATGGCTGTATGCAGAGGAAAACCAACTAGCTATGAGAAATAGATGTGGGATTACAAGGAATTTAAACAAGCGTGATTCTGTTTTCAAAAGCCTGCAATGTCTCTCGCCTTCGTGTTTTCGGCAATATAACAGAGCAGCACACTTTCTCTCTCACTTCCCCATGTCAGAGAGCACTAGACTTTAATTATGTATAATATAAATTAATTATAAACATACGATTTAATATCTACCACCGAACTCTTAGAACAGCTGTTTGGACAACAACCTTCATCACATCTGGTCGTGCATCTCTGGCTTTATGATTTTGGTTTGACAGTCTGACATCTGATCTCATACATATCAGACAATATCATCTGGTCTTATTTGCATCTTTTGTTTGCATGTTTAGTTTGTTGAGTCTGGTTGCAGGGCGGAAACCCTGCAGGGCTCAAATCCATCAGCAGCCACGGAGCCTCCGACTGAGCCCTTTTCAACTTTGGGATTATTCACTGGCAGGATTATTCACATTTTTTGTTATGTTTGCTTTAAATATTTTATTATGAGATATGAGGGTAGGGTATGAGGGTTTTGAACTCTTACATACTATTCAGCTCAATTTTTTTATATTTGAGAGCAGTAAAAACATCCTCAACACCATCCTTTTAGCCTGAAATTTGACTATTCCTAAAGTGACCCAGAACATGCAAAATTGTAATATTTCATCTTTTTGTGTGTGCAGCTGATACATAGAGCCACCCAGATCACTTTTTATGTACATTTTGTACATAGAGAGAGTTCTGGGTGTTTTAAATTTCAATATCATTCATTGAAATCATAATGGCCTGTTTTAGTTTACATAAAACCATAATATCATGTGATTGTAAAAACTAATAGCGTAAAACCTAAAGAAGTCACTTTCTCTGCTCTCTGAAATCCTTATTACGGATGAACCACCCATTTATTAATGACAGATGAGGTATTTATGAATGAATAATAGATTTGCGGTTCAGAAGTTTGGTATTGTTGTGGAAATTTTCTTGAGAAAGAGGCACATGGAGACATAAAGAAAGCATTAAACATTGTTACTTGTTGAAGCAGTTGTAGACACTGTACAGTCCATCACATCATCAGTAACAATTATACAAATGTCCAAACACAAACAAAAATACAATCATCTTGTATTTTTGGAGAGAGAGCATGTTGTTCAGCTGGCCCTTTCCCTAAAGATTGTGAACCCAAACTAGACAGCTCTATACCTCTCCAGAGGCAAAGCTAAAAACAGTCTGGTCCCTAAATGGACACTTCCAAAAACCGTTACACCTTCTTACAAACAAGTATGGTCTCTAAAACAGTAGGCTTAAGACAAAGATATCTCTAGCTAACCCCAGAGGTCAGCAAGCAATCCTCAGATAGAAACAAGTTCAAGAGTTCAACTAGCCTGGGAGTAGGATTTCTTCACCAACATGACAATGACATTACATCACATTCAGTTGATAACAAACATTGACTCTTTAGTTTGAAAACATTTGTAACATACATACAAAAGATTTATTAAATGATAACCCACTATTCAATTTTCTTTCACAGTATTGAGACTATTTATGAGGGTATACTGTGAATTTTTAAAAACTTGCTTAAAAATATAAATGAAAGATTCTGCACTTCCCTACCTCAATCATTTTTGTATGGTCCCATAATATATTAAAAATGCCATTTACAGCCTTAAAATCATACAGTATTGAGTCTTTGAAGACAGTGTGTCATCTTGAATTCGCACGTCTTGACAGAAACAACTGTGTAAAGTAAAGTCGAGGTTGATAAGTTAAGAAGAAAAAAGAAAACTGTTCTGGGTTATGCCTTTGAAATGGACTTAAGGTTGTTGTGATGATGTATAGTCTCTCGCACCCAAACGATAAAGGATAATTATAATGGAGAATGGGAACAAGGCCAGAAGAGACTCCTGGCTTTATCTCCGGGAGGGTAATATATTTCTGTGGATTTGTCTGAAATGCAATAAAGGTCAAGCAGACAAAAAGAAACTTTGAAAAGAGTGAAGAAAAGGAGAGAAGAGACAAGGTTATATCGAGCAGTGATAGAGCGGAAAATCAACCGTCTTCATTTGGTGTTGAGGACACAAACTGTTATTACTGCCAGAAAACATCTATTTGACGAAATGAAACACATCGATCTTTTGGGAGTTCTGGACAATAGACTCAAACGCATTTTGGGCTGACACACAAAAAAAAAAAAAAAACGTTTTTTTCCATGAATAAAAATCAGTGTCCAGGTAGTGTCTCGAAAACTCTGGGAACAAGTGGAGACCAGCTGCCTGGAGGAATCACTGCCTATCTCACTAAAGCAGATATTTTCTGAAAGAGTAAGCATTTTATTGAATTTACACTCGATCCATATCCATATGCTTGTTCTGTTTCAGCACATTTATACTACAGCAGATTAAGTAGAGTATCAAGGCTTTCTAAGCGTATTCACCGGGGACTTTGAGCTGAACCAGCAATATTCCAACAACTTTGTATATCAGCATGGTGTGTGGCATTTAAAAAAGACGACTATACTATAGCTCTGGCTTATCAGACAGCTTTTCAAATGAAAACATCTGAGGCCAGCATGAGTTGGTCTCTCAGGGCTCGGATAAATTAAGTTATGAACGGTCACTCGGCATGATTCATGGGTTTACAGGCCACTTGTTTATAGTAACAGATGCTGCTTCTCTCTCAGGGCTCTCTCATGAAGCACATGACATATGAAGAAACACCTTGGAGTAAACACAGCATCTTCTCAGCTATGATGAAAGGATATGATGGATTCATGGAGGGTCTCTGAGGGGGCCGCTTTTTCCACTTAATGATGATATTATAGCAGCTGGTGGTAAAGGCTTGGCATGAATCACAGTATCCACAGCAGATAAAACAGAACCCATATTGTACCCGAGTCCTTGTGCGTAGACTACACAGAGAAAGCAAAACACTAACGAGATTTAGAGCTGCTGATTAATCAATTAATCAATTCAAGATTTAGTTTATTGCGATTTTCTTGTGTATTTGCATACACACACACACAAAAAAACGCTGTTCCTCCCAGCCCACAGCAGTGCAACAACAACAGAGAGGATGAAGAAAGTACGTGTCTCAGTTTGATGTAGAAAGCTCTTGCATGTCAACGAGTGGCCTAGCTTGCACTCCTCCGTGTTTGCCCAGCTTCCACATCCTGTTGCACTGCTTTTGATGTTTCCTTTCAGGTGCAGCTCCAAACAAGGCCCTGGTCTCCTTTGGGCCCACTGGGCACAGCCGACCAAGCGCGCTCAGCTGATTTAGCTTCCAGCCAGTGTTTCTCATAGCAAAAGTCTTTGTTACAAATGTCCAAAACAAACTGACGATCATAGACATATTTCTTTTGCACTCCACACAATGACACTGATGTAGATATGGACAAAGACACTGCATCGTCAGAACTAGGAGAGACCACCGCAAACATTGTCGCACCGCCATCATACCAGTTCATAGAGAGAGAGAGAGAGAGAGAATACCACCAATAAGGACCCCTTCATTTCTCTTCTTATCTTCACAAAATAACTCTCTTGGCTTCCTCAGTGCAGTTTCTCCTTTGGAGGGTTGGTAACAGTAGCAGGTAGCTGATTAATGCTGTTACCTCTTCTTTAGAGTCTTTTCTGAAGATTATTTGAAGGTTATTTTGCAAAATGTCCCACTTTTTAGCTCCAAGTTTGAGATGTATTCAGGAGCCCATCCCTGGTGCAGCCACTCTCTCTCATTTCAGAGCTATTATTAGTCGATCGACAGAATATTAATCACTGAACTATTTTGATAATCGTTTAATCGTCTAAATTCTCTGATTCCCAGCAGATAATGATGTCAAAATGTCTTCGGTGAAAAAGGCCTATGATGTCCCATTTAGAGTATGAAGGTGAGGCTCAATTTTAAAGGACAGGTTCACAATTTTTCAAATCTGTCTTAAAACAACAGTCATATGAACATTTAAACAGGTTTTCATCATTGTTATCATTCCTCCTGTTCATATTGATCCCCTCCGAATGTGCTTACAATGTACAGATAGTGATGGGGGACTAAATCCACAAGCCTCCTTCTGTGCAAAAATGTATTTAAAAGTTTATCTGAAGCTAATATGAAGCTTCAGCTGTAAATAAAGTGGACATCTTCCAAAGCAACAGTCTTTTGTGTTTAAATGTCCTGCTTTGTGTCCCTGGACAGTGTTTTTCCATTGAGCTGTGGTGGAAGGATCGTAACAAAATGAGGGACTTTGGCACTAAAAAAAGTTCAAGTTTATTGTCATGTACGTTTAAAAAATACAAATGTACATTCAAATGCAATGAAATGCAACTGCACTGGCTCTGTCAGCCCTTAAAACTATATATATAAAGAAGCAAAAACAAATAAATAAGAGATCCCACAAATAATAAATCACTGTGAGTCATGTAAAGTGTTTACTGCTCAGTAATCTGACTGTCTGGGGGTAAAAACTATCTTTGAGGCGGCTGATCTGAGCTCTGATGCTCTGCAGGCATTTTCCTGAGGGAAGGAATGGTAGATATTGACCAGAGTTTGAAATGTTTTATCTTTTTTGGACTGCTAAGACTGTAACATTGAAAGATATCAACTTGATTTGACTATTTTAGACGACTGAAGCTTCACATTCTCGGATCTCGTAATGTCCAGTATGAACAGGAGGAATGATCACAGCAAGAAAAACCTGTGTTCATTTTGACACCTGCCTGTTGTTTTAAGACAGACTTGAAATATTGTGAACCCGTCCTTCAAGTGTCTCTAAAATCTATTGAGATGCTCTGCACAGCTGGGTGTGAAAGCTTTGCTTGGAGTAAGGACCTAAACCCCCCTAACTTGACCTGTTTATTAGAGTCAGAGTCAAAGAGGCATAGCAGCTCAGCGAGGCTGTACTCTTAGACTTATCTGTATTCAGTGTACAGACACGAGGTTGATATCGATCTTCCCATGAAGAAAGTAAATAAGCGACTTTTCCCAAATGTCAAACTATTGCTTTAAATCAATAAACAAACTAACTGCATTCAATTTTGCATAATTGAGCTTCATCTTCTGCACCAGTCCCTTGAACATTCTTCATGAAGCATGTTTCAATTACTGTAATTGTCTGAAACAGTTACTTTTCAATCCAACTGATCCCACCTTAACCAAAGCTGAATTGAACTAAATCAGACTCTCTCCTGTCTTATGTATCAACCCTTATTACGGACACCATGCCAAATCCACTTAAAAGGGAGAATACCATGCGCATACTGAGAGCTGACACAGATGGAGGTTTAAGTGCAGGGATGTTGGTTTGTTGTGGAGAAGGCCCGTTAATCCTAATTAGTGCCCTTCACTAATGAAGCCATTAGCCTTGTTGTGTAGCCAGAGGCACGCTGGGCCATACTGCTGCTGCTACAGATGCACTTGTTTTCATCTTGTCCTGTTTTACCTTCACAAGTGTCCTCTAGTAAACAATAAATCTCACACACTTTAATTTGGTCATTTACAGATTAGATCCACATTTAGTTTTATTTTAGTCATGCCTCATTATAAGACACCTCAGCGGATCGAATTGCACATAAATACCAGTGCCGTCAGTGCATCCTTTTTAAATTGCATCCCAAAGCCACAAATTGATTCTGAATTAGGTTTTTACCTCTGAATAGCAACTTTTGTAGCTGCGGTTTGCAAGGACATTTGTTATCTCCACCAAGCCTGGAGGGAATCATGCATTTTGGTCTTGTGTGTGTGTGTGTGTGTGTGTGTGTGTGTGTGTGTGTGTGCGTCCGTCTGTTTGCAGCTAATCTCACATACTACTGGACCCATCAGCCTAATATTTTTTGTGCACATTCATGACTGTATGGACAGGGACCTCTCGTGGTTGTGGTGACTCACAATTTTCTAAAAACCTATTTTATAATGTGATTCCTCATAAGACTTTTGTCTTTTCAGTGGTCCTCGCCATTTTACAATATGCTTTACAAGATAACAAAAGGCATTTCTGGCAATGCTAAAAACAAGGCTTACTTAGTCTGCTGCAGGCTACATTTTGGCCTTTATTGTGGCTCAAAATCTGACATTTATAGAAAAGTTTGGTCTCATCTTCCATACTTGATATGTTATGATCAACTAAAGTTAGACACTATAAGAGATGAATAAGTTTTTGTTGTCTTCCTCAACATCTCGACTGTAAGGGAGCCTGGAAGGACCATTAAATGAGATTCATCCTTTCTTTGTTGGATAGGGGAGAGGGAGGTAGGGAGGTGTTTTACTGTATTTTGTGTGGTGTGTTACAACAAAATGTTCTTAATAAATAACAACGTTTAAATTGTGAAGTTTGAACTTATCATCCTGTTTATTGTTTCCTTGGTGAACCCAGGATGTTCAGTTACAATACCATTACACTACTCTATGCATCTTAAAGAAAACTGAGACTATACTATACAAAAATACTGTTTAAAAACTTTGCATACATCTATATAAGAAAACTTACACACCTGGCAGAGATCTGCACGCTACTGAGTGCACTCTGCTAGGTGGTACTTGTGAGGAAGAGCAACAGTAGTATGCATGAAGGCTGAATATTTATTAATCTATGTGGAACAGAAAATGAATAAAAGACTACGTTGGCAGTGAAATCTGCTCATATGCATGTTGCCGGAAAGTAACTTAATTAATTATTTGGTATTGGAGCGTCTTCATGAAGTGGCTGCTAGACCAAACAGGTGCCAGAGAACAATCTCATGTTAAATAATTCATCGTTAAATTGTTAAAGTACACATTATGATCTTTACATAACTTCTCTGTTATTAATGTCTCCATTGCAAGATTTGCACTGTAGAAGAAACTATTGCTACAAATACAAGAAACACAACAAAATACAAAAACAGGCTGCAAATACAGAAAATACAACCAAATATTGAAACACTGCAAGTTGTACAGAAGCACACGTGACTGAGAAACAAACCAGAAGAAGGAGCCACTAAAACTGAAACTAATTAATCACTCTAAATCATTAGCTGTGTGTATCTAGTCAATTTATTTGAATTGGAAAGCTAACACGACTTAAGTATGTGTGAGTATGTTAATATTGCAATCAGAATACATCGTTAGCTCTTTTTCTAATGTCACTGACTGGTAGTCGAACCACAAACCGTGATGACGAGTTGCATGTTCAGGCATGTTTGTCTGTTTTTAGTGTCCTGTGGAAGTTTAATTTGTTTTGTAACTCAGTTCCATTTTTTTCTGTACAACTTGCAGCTTTTTTGTGTTTTTTTCTGTTGTGCAGTGTGTTTCTATACTTGGTTATGTTTTTTATATTCGCAGTGTTTTTGTATGTGGACTTTTGTTCATGTCAGGATCCTGTCAGAATGATGACTCCTTTATTCCCAGTGATCTGATTGGTCAGTGGTCGGGGTGTTGACAGGTTCTGCTCCGGAGCAGGTTAGCTGTTCAGCATAAGTTACCATGGCAATGTACCCCGGTGAGAGGTGAACCACCATCATAACCCTGAAAACCCAGAGTTAAACCTAAAGTTACTCTGCTAACCCCAAATCCTGCTTCGTAGTACAGGTCCCAGGTCACACCAAATCCAATTTGACAACTTTCCTCAACTTTTTTGATGTTCAGGTCTCAAAAGGAGTATCATGACTTCAGCTGCTGCCTTGCTTAGAGATTGTTTCCTTCCTGCCCAGGTACTCAAAGAAAATCCATCAAATAAAACTATGCTTCACCTGGGGGCTCTGCAGCCCCATAACACCTGTCTCTGTTTAGAATTGGCCAGGCAGTAACATGGATCTCTTTAGATCAGGCTGGTGTACTCCAATATCCCATCAGTCTCTCTTTCTCCATATTGATTGCAACCCCTCCTTGTTCTCTTCAAGTAATCAGCGGCTGGCAGTGAAGGGGGGATGACAGCGCTTCTCGCATTCTGCATACGGATGAGATGTAATCTGTCTGCCATCTCCAGCTCGAAGTGCTATCTGGCAGCCATGGGGCACAGGAGCGGAAATGACTCTGTTCTGTTCAATCACTGTTCTCTCTTTAACAGGGTCTTTCAGATAGAGCTAAGAGCCATAAGATTTTGCTTTCACACACACACACAAGGAAGGCTTGTCCCTTTGATTAGCAATTTCCACTCAGAGTATCAAGTTTCAAGGCGACAGTCTCTGCGACCACTGACCTCTCGGTGTCCGTCTCTGCTCTTGCTTTATTTTCTCGCTGACAGAGATAATATTTTTAAAGATTCAAGTCGCAGGATTACCTCTGACATTGCAGTTGGGCAGTGAGAGAACTTGACATCCTCTCTCAGATTGGTAATCTGTAGAGAGTCGCATGATGAAAGCAGCTCAGACTCAGATGTGACACTGTGTCTGCTCTCTGACACGGGATCGAATGTACTTCTTCCCAGCGAGACTAAAGGAGCTTGTTAAAGTGGCTTTTCTGTGGCGAGATCCATTGAAGATTCAGACTGTTTACCAAGTACATTTAAGATTCTGTCTGAGTGGTTCAACTTCAAAAAGAAATTCAGAGCCAATCCACAGTACAACCACCAATCACTGTCAAGGTCTCCCTTGCTTCTCTTTGTGTAACAGCTTTGGAGATCTCTTCCATGTCTCCATCCTAGAAGCATGATTATGGTCTCTGCTGAGTGGCAGCATCAATTTTGCACAGTAGAGCTTCGGGGCAACATGAGGGTTAATTGCTCCACTTTGTCCCCTTGCTACCTTTGTCGTATGCAATTTCAACTTTGCCTAGTTTCAAAGATGTCAAAACAATTGTCTCTTGACAATGTTAACACAGGACTTAGACTCTTACTTTCCAAAATGTTGCCGCTGGTTTAATCACTGCTGTCTGATCAAAACATTTCAGTAGCTGTTAACACTTAGCTGTAATGTATTATTCAGTGGGGATGGGTGTTCTCTTCTTCTGTGCAATGTGGCATGTACACTGTTGGCATGCAAAGTACATGTAGAGAGAGATGTACAACCACAGCGTTGCCTTTGTGATTTGTTGTTATAAAAAAAAAAAGCATCTTACCTTCAAAACCCCACCAACCAGATTAGACAGGAGACAGCAGATGTGTATTATTTAAGTAAAAGGGAGTGGGAGTTGTTCACATCCAAACACAACAAGCCTCATGGCTAGTTTTAAACAGTCTGTCAACACTGATGGGATCAGATATTTTGTTAAACCGCCTTCACATCGCCCACTCTATCACTAACTGGCTTATTCCTCCTCACACATCTTCCATTTGCACCCCAAATGTTCTCTTTCCCGCCATCTGACAGCGACACATAATGCAAGCGAGACATGAGTGTCACTTCTGCTTCGTCAAGTTTTAAATTAGCACATTTGTTTACTTATAATTATCTTTCACTGTTTGGACCAGCGATCAGATTAGCTGCAGATTAGTTTCATCACATTTGTTGGATATTCAGGTATTCAGTGTGAGAAGAAATACTCTGATCCTTTACTAAAATAAAAGTATCTGTTACAAGTAGTTATTATCAGCAAGATGTACTTGAAGTGTCAAATATAAAACTACTCATTATGTGGGTTTTGTACTGCTATATATATTACATTATTGTATTTTTATTACAGATGCGTTAACATTATAAATATATAAAATCTTAGTCTGTGAACTAATTATCAACCAGTGGAGGAGTAGTGAAGCTAATGCCAGAAATGTAGCAGATATCTGCAATAAAATCTGAATCATGCAATCAGGATGGTAAGATAAATGTACATCATTACCATGTTACCATGGTAACAACTTTGCAGCAACTTTGATTCTTACTTCCATTTTGTTCCAGCTGCCTTTGTGTATTTGTTTTTTTCATTTTCTGCATATGTATTGTCAAATTGATGATGTTTTTTTTTATCATTTGCTTGTGTTTTGTCTGTCTGTATGTGTTTTTTAAAGTTGCAGTGCATTGAGCTCTGGGGCCACTATAAGAAACCTTTCACTCATTTGTTTACTTGGTGAAACTCAATCAGTGGAGTAAAAGGTACATTACTTTCCACTGAAATGTGGAGTATTAGAAGTACAATGCTGCGTAAAATAGAATCAGGTATAGTACAAATACCTCAAAATTGGACTTAGTAACAGTGCTTCAGTAGATGTACTTCAATACTTTCCACCACTGAGGGTACTTTGAAATAAATCAATTGGCTTGAATTCAAGCAGCCATGACAATACATGAGTTAGGATGTTTTGTAAGTCTGTCTTGTTACTAGCTGGTAAAGAGTTGGGGGAGTAAGTCAATTGTGTCAGTGGGCTCTGATCTGAGGCTTCAGGGGGGTTATCAGCAATATTTTCTCAACAGAACAAAGCACTGCCTCCCTTTGATGGCAGCCCTAAGTTAGGAAACATGATTAAAGTGCCCTACTTTCTGCTAATTCTCTGAGGGGAAACTTGATAAATCTACTGAGTAGTAAAAAGGACGTGGAAGGGAGCAGAACCAAGGCGAAGAAAAAAAAAAAATAAGGGGAAGGGGGGGGGATGGGAGCAGCTTTTCAAAGTGTGTCTTGTCATTCATTCTTTACAAGTTGAACCAAATATGCATTTGCCTGCCTGCATTTGGTAAATAATGAACAAATAAGTTCAGTGAAATACTTTCAACTGTCCATCCAAAGAATTTCCTCTTCAAACTGTCTCAATTGACTGTCTAGGGGATGAAAAGAGAGATGACACACTCCACATCTTTCTCATCCTCCGTGGTAAATGTCTTTCATGGAAACTGAAGTGCTGTTATTTGCAATTATTATCCCCATCCTTCTTCTCAATACTAATGATTCTCTATTTTCAAATCATTATAAGCTGTCTCAGTCTGACATTTTTCATTGTACTCAAGCCCCCAAACTCTTTTTTTTTGTAATTGTTTACCACTTCTTCTTAGTGAATTAATTATTTCTGTTGTAGCTATTATAGCAGATGTCTTTTGTTTCAGGATTAGCATGTTACATAATGAAGATAATCCTCCACATCTGGGTGGTAGGCAACACAATAAGTTACACCTGCAATGCTGCTCCCAAATCACAAGGGCCCTGTACTGTACTGAAGTGATATAAGACAACACTCACACACCCAGCACAATGGCACACTTGCATACTCTGCATTTATTATTCAGAGAAAAAAAATAGACAGTGGCAAGCCCTATTATACGTAGCTGGGATGCATTACACCATTTGTATATGTGCACCCAGCTACTGTAGAGGATGTTTTTCCTGCTCTTGTCATCCAGTAGCATATTAGACTCCATAAACGTCAGTGGTTTTTAATATTCAGCTGTGCTCTCCGAGGTGTGTACTGCCAAAACTGTCAGGACTTAACACTTGAGCTATTCATCTCCATTTAGCAACAAACTCTTCTCAATGGACAGAGGAAACAAATGGCTCCATTTTCAACGTAATGGATTTAAAAAAAACAAAAAAACAAAACCTTCAGAGAGAGACAGGCGAATTATGAGATAAGGTAACTCTTAAATTGAGGATTCTGTCCTCTGCAACTAGAATCGATGACTTATTTGCTGTATTAGCTAATGGTTCCCTTTGTCTCAGTTTTGAAGCTTGCCAAGACATTTGACTCTGAGTGGAAGTCATCTGAACTCGAGAGGCTGATTCAGTCACTCAGCCCGCTCATTATCCTGATCTGTCCTCCTGCATGAGACCAGCATCTATTTTTGGTGACCAGTGGCATCTGATGCAACCATCAAGGATGCTTTTTTTACTATGAAAAGCAACAACAACAAAAAAAAAACGGACTGCACAGTTACTTTGAAACCTTAGGCAAAGAATTACAGAGGGACTTCTTTTCTGCCACCACCTCTGACCATTTTTAAGTTGCAGAATATAGTAATGATTATCCTCTCTAAAATTTAAAACGTATGCCTCTGAGCCAATCCTCCCATCTTTTTTTAAAACATATTTTACACATCTCTTGTCCCAGATTCATGAAAATGCCTCTTGGCTGAAGCCATGTGAAAGAATTAAACAGGGAAATTGGTGACAAAAAAAATAAATAAATGAAATAAAGTGCATGCATCTCCGCAGGGTCAGGATGGAAAGAAAGGGGAAAGACAGGAAAGAAAAAGGCTGTTTGTGAAGTTGAATGGCTTTTTGGTTTTGAGGAGAGGACCGCACAATAATCCGGTCACGTTTTCATGTCAGCTTCTGTCATGCCTCGGAGCTTCCTGGCATCCCACTGAACTCAAACAGCTGTCTAGCCTCCAAGACTCTGCATCCTGGCTGTAATAAGTATAGAGGACCAAAGACGTTCAAGCTTTCCCCACAAATACTCTGTTCTTACCATCATATTCCCTCCCTCTTCTCATTTGGCCTCTAATGAAACATCGCCAGCACAATAAAAGCACATTCATGACTTAGGTGCACTTTAGTACATTGTAGACTCTCAGTCTGACAAAATATAATTTGAAGTTTACAGCCAGCAAAACCCTACAAAGGAACTTGTAAAGGTGCCAACACCTAAACTACTAGAACACACAAAATACATTAGCAAGCAAGAGACACACAACACAGTAAAATTCATTGTTCCCTACAGTGTATTAAACAGACAGTGACAGTGCAAAATTCCAACATATAGTGTCCCGTTCAACCCAACCCCAGAGTCAATTGCTCATTGTTATCAGTCTGTGTCCCTCATAGACTGTAAAAAATAATGGACGTAGCTACGGTGACGTCACCCATTGGTTTGAAGCCTCGAGTTTGCATTTTGACTGTCACCATCATGGATTTTTGGAGCCAGTAGTGACCATATTTGGACGAGAGGATGGAGCTGACCCTAACGTTAGCTGCTAGCTGCTAGCTTAGTTAGCATGTTGCATTAACAGTCTATAGTTAACTGTGATAATGCTAATGCTAGTACTAATTTTCATGAGCGAAAAACAGGCTTAAAACCATTAAAATGAAATGTACTTCCCAGAAAAAACTGAACATCCAACTCCTTAGAGGGTCTTTAAGATGGCGGTGCACACAGACGCAGCAGCTTTGTGCTCCTCAAACGCATCATTTGAGGTTGACACAATTGCAATTTCATTGTGCTGAACAAGACTTTTTTAGGTGACCAAAATATTAGAATCAACTTTGATGAACTGAAAACACACTGAAATACCGACAGCTATGGCTACACCTTTACTCTGAGAATCTGGTTACACCATAGTTTTTTGTACCAGGCTGTAAACATGTTTATATCTGCTGTAAAGTTTGGCATGTTAACATGGGGTCTAAAGGGATTGACTCACTTTTGGAGCCAGCCTCAAGTGTCCGTTTGAGGAACGGCAGTTTTTGGCACTTCCACGTTGGCTTCATTTTTCAGCCCCGAAGTTTGCTGCTTGCTCTCTGTTCAGCCGAGACTTTCTTGGTTTCCACAATTACTCTGCAGAATTGGAGTTCCCCAGATTTAGACAGAGTGAAACCTCCATCAGAGTGGCAGCTTTGTAATTTGCTCTGGGAATTCCAGCATTACCTCCTGTACTCCAGCAGCAGACTCCCAGGAATGAAGCCAGGGAGATGAACGGATGGTTGGTGAGTAATTGGTGTGGTGAGTGCAGAGAAGTCAGATCCGGACTGTAAGGATGGGCGGCCTAACAAACGACAGACTTTTCTGATGCGCTGCCAGAGGTTGGCAGGCTAGTGACTGAAACTCTCGGACAGTCTGACATCTTCCCTGTGTGTGTGTCAGCTTGTAAGTATGCGCCATACTGCTTTTCGAATTCATTCATCCGTCTAGGGGTGTGTGTGTGTGTGTGTGAGACGTGGGGGGGTGGTGCTTCCTTAAAGGCGCTAATTGTCACAACATTCATAATCATTTCAGTTAAAGTATGATGTAACCTTTTTAATGCATAGACACAACACTTCAGAGGAAGGGCTTATTATAATCAAAAGGAGGCAAAGAGAAGGAAGTGCCAGCAGGCCTGCATCTCATCTGTTGTTTTTCTATTCTTCATGCTTTAATGATCAAATGCCCCCTGGTGGTTCAAGTAAGTCATGTGCATAAACAGCAAATGCTTTATGGTTTGACATTCTTGGAACAATTAATGTTTTTTTTATCTATTAATAAAGCATTCATCTTCAAAAATGTATCTGAATATGAAAACATATTGTTAACCCAAGCACTAATAGAGCTAATATTTATTCACATTGCCTAACCGTTTACTAATGTGTATACCACCTTACCTCTGATACCCCAAATCTCTGCTCGAGGCTTTAAAGTAAACTTTGTTCTTCAAATGCATAACACATACCGGAATATAATGAATGCAGGTGGCCTGGTTTTTCAGGGAAGGAAGCCACTATAATTGTAAAACATGACTTGTCTCCCCAGCTGTCACAAAGCACTGCTGGGAGAAACTGTGAATGTTAACAATCTGTATGCCTCAATCAATACTATTCGGCAAGAAACATACAAACTCGGAGAGAAACATTTCCCTTTGCGCGCAGTGAGCATATAGGGAACTCTATACTCTAACACTCCCTAGAGTGGCCTTCTCATGCCAGAACAAAAGGAATCAGCCTTTATGTAACAAAGCCTGTAAAATCAGAGGCCTAAATACCCTGAAATCTATCAATCACACGGTGCACTGACACACCCATCATCACAGAACAAACGGGGCTGAGCAGTGAAACCAGAGATCCCCCTAAAGTAGGCCATCAACTATTCATTCTGTTGTGATACGCTTACACCTATCAGGTGTGATGCAGCCTGTACTGATTTCACCTGGCTTTGCCTCCGCTCCTCTTTACAGGAATCACTGCTGGCTGCAAGCGCTGGCTTCATGAGGGAGAAAGGAGTCCAGCAAACGCCTAAGAGCCATTACACAGATTGCTCAGGGGGAAAGACTGGCCCCATGCATATTTCATGACGGTCTTCCAGTTTTGGGATAATTCATCAGCCGTTTTAGTAATTGCTGGTGACAAGCAACCAAGACTAACATTCAATACCGAAAGGGATTGCTGTAGCTTTTAAAAATTAATCAGTGTGCTGACTTATTAATTGTTCTCCTTTAATGACTTTACTGACTTCTTGTATAAATGACAGAGCATGAAGAGGACTTTGCGAGTTATCTATCCAAACAGCTTGTGTAATCCGTTGTTAAAGTCTCCACTCAGACGCAAAGAGCGGGGACAAGCCCCCGCGCTGCGATATCGACAGTGTACTTGCAAATAAAGACGTCAGCCGGAGAGTGGGTGGAAAACAAGATGGGATGATCAGCGATTTATTAAAGTGTATAAAACAGGAAAACACAGCAATTCATGTCATTGTTTTATAACACACTCACAATTTCAAACTCTGTTTTTAACCTAATTCCATGCATTTGCTCAACTCTCACACTTGAAGGTGCTTTATGCATAGTGCCAGGTTTGGAACACAACTAGTCCATAAATAAACCACATGAAATTGGCAGCAATCATTTACTTATTGAATAAACTTCACTGTGAAAATTAAGGACAGACATACACATACATAGATTCTTACTAATTGTAACTGAGTTAGTTCACATTCAGATTGACAGAAATTCTGTATGCATTAATGGTCCTTTATTGATTAAATGAGACTAAAGGAATAAATCAAGCCATTTGTGAATTATTTATGTTTATGTTCAATATCATTACAGCTGATCAAAAGCATGCATTTTACCATTTGATGTTTGTTTTTGCAGTACAACTCAATAAACACATAAAAAACAGTGCAACAAGTTACTCTACAGTTGAATCAAGAATTATCGGACATATCTTGACAAAATTAAACATTATAAGCCTGACAAAAGTAGTGGTTTTTGCAAGGCTTTTGTATTGGGTTGCATTATATTGTACAGTTGTAGCTGTTTTTGTGTCTATCTATGCACGGGCATTGAATGCTCATATGACTTGTAATGTTGCAGTTGTAGCAGCGTTTGTGAGTGCACTTCAAATAGACCTTCATGAGGTTTAGAAAACTCTGAACTTTAACAATTTAAGCAATGATATGGCACCTCATTCTTGATGTTCTGGAAATGTGGTCAATATGTCCTATTTTGCCAGAGGGTGTTTGTGTATTATATACAGATCAACAATTGACATGATAAATATTCAAGCTTGAAAACTTGGAATAGTTTGACATTTTGGAAAATGCACTTATTCGCTTTCCTGCAGAGAGTCAGATGAGAAGATCAGTATTACTTTTATATATCTGTCCATTAAATATGAAGGTGAAGCCAGGAGACTGTTAGCTTAGCTTAGCATCAAGAAATTGGCTAGCACATAACCTCACATAAAACTTTTACACTGAAAATGTTATCTGATTTTGTTACATTTGGACAGAGCCAGGTTAGCTGTTTCCCCCTGCTTCCAGTCTTTATGCTAAGCTAAGCTTAACAGCCGCTGCTGTGGTGTCATATTTAGCACACATATATGAGATGGTGTCAATTTTCCCAACAACTCTCTGCAAAAAAGTGAATAAGTGTATTTTACAAAATGCTGAGCTATTCCTTTAACACATTAATATATAATCAAATGTGCACACATGATAAAAAGAACATAACGTTAAATTGGAAAAGGCTACACTGAAACCAAGAACATAAAGTCTCCACTGAGTGTTGTTTTTTTTTATCTTAGAGGCTTTCTAGTTTTTTTTACATTTGCTGTAGTAGCTGAATATGGTGTTGTCTATCCACCTGCGGAAATTGGACACAGCAGTGTAGACTCCAGGAAACTGGGCATCACCACAACCTTTCCCCCAGGACACCAAGCCATAGACCCGGCCGTCACATACAAGCGGACCTCCAGAGTCTCCCTGAAACAGCAGGAAAGAAACATCATAAGGACTCCTACTAGAGTAAAGCAATTTACTTCACTAAAAGTACCAATACAACAATGTAAAAATACTCCATTACAAGTCCCACATTCAAAATTTTACTACAGTATAAGTATATAAGTGTTCTCTATTCTGATATTGATATTACCAATATATTATATATTACATTAATAGATTGTTAACACTGATGCACCAATGCTTTTGTGAAATATTGGATACTCAAACCTCTTCGGGCCTCAAACAGTTATTTAAATGAAACCATTTGAGAAGTTTAGAGGGGAAATCACGCTTTAGTGGAACAGATAACATTTCATAGACATCAGAAACATGATGGGACTAAACTAGACACTGCTTTTTGTAAAGGGTCAAAAGCCAAAATGTTGGCTGGTTTAATCTTTAATGATTGAAATGAAAAGTGACTATAGTTGTTAAATGAATATAGTGGAGTGAAAAGTACAACATTTCCATCACTGAAGTAGAAGAATAAAATGGCATAAAATGGAAATTCTCACAAAGTGCATCAAAAACTGCAGTACTTTAGGTGATGCACTTAGTTTTCCACCACTGGAGTATGGTTTTACTGAAGAAAGTTAAACCATACAGTACAAGGAATTTGACTTTCTAATGTGGGTCATTTTAACCACAACAAGATGTGTTAAATGCAGAAAAAAATGACAAAAAAAAGAAAATGTAAAAATGCAGGAGTAGTATATAAAACAAAGTATCTTAAGAGCAAAATTTCTTCAATTCAAATTAATGAATTCAGAACTAGAAAAGGCAAAAGGAAAATGACTACATGTGTATACAGGTATATAGATACTTGTCTGTTATCTGTTACACTAAAGACTAAGACTTACCTGACAGGCATCCTTTCCACCTGTACTATAACCAGCACAGAGCATATTTGCTGTAATGCGGCCATTGAAGGACTCGCTGCTGTTGCACTTTTCTAAGGAGACGATGGGGAGTTTGACAGTGCGGAGGGTGGAGGGGATCTGGCCTCCACCGGGGCTGGTGAATCCCCAGCCTGAGACTCTGCACGCTCTGCCCTCTGCTATAGAGGCACCGTATCGGGGCAGCAGAGCGATGGAAACATAGCTGTTCAGATAGACCGGGGCCCTCAGCTGGAGAGATAGTGGACAGTGTGATCAGTAAACAGAAGAGGACCAACCATTTCATATGTGGACTGAAGAATCCACAGCTACACTAGCGGCGCAGTCAGGCTGTAATTAGGCACAGCAGTCCTTTGAGCTAAATGGTAACATCAGCATGCTAGCATGCTCCAATGACAATGCTATCATGCTGATTTTTAGTAGGTATAATGTTTACCATGTTCACCATCTTAGTTTAGCCTGTTAGCATCTTAACATTCTCTAATTAGCACTAAACACAAAGTATTGCTGAGGATGATGTAGTAAGTAAAGATGTTACAATTCATACTTAGGGAACTTGCATGTCTGAACCAAATTTAGTGACAATCCAACCAATAGTGGAGACATTTCACTAAAAAACAACAATGTCCACCAATGGTGGCGCAGGAGGAAAAGTCAGGAGATCAGCCAAGTCAAGGATTCATCCTCTGGGGACCATGAATGTCTGTACCAAAATGTGCGCCAATCCGTCATGCAGATGTAGAGATATTTCAATGGATATTTGAAACCTTTAACATGCTGGTGGTGCTAGCAGGGGTTCAAAGTCATCCTCTGGGCACCATGAATGTTGTTCAACACATCCAATAGTTGTCAGTAGATTTCAGTACAAAGTTTCATGGCAATCCAGCCGGTCGTCAGAGAGATATTTCAGTCTGAACCAAAGCGGTGTCCTGTTTATCACAGTGGTCTTATTGCTTCCTTTTGTGTACTGTACCTTTATAAGCATAATGTCACTATTGTTGGTGGTGCTGTTGTAGTCAGGGTGGGGCACCAAAAGTTGGGGCAGGATTTCTTGCTCTGTTCCCTCGTAGATGGTGAGAGAGTAGTCTCCTGCCACTATAATCATTTTTTGTATCCTGCAGACATAAAAATGCAGGAATAACATCATAATTGACAAATAGTTATTATTAATATTAAGAGAATAATAATTAATTAATATAAAACGAACATTGCTAATATAAAAATATTGATCAGTGCAGCTTTAAGACCTTCGTCTTCTTGCTGTGTTCAAAGTTAGCAAGCAGGTAACTTACGGGAAAGCCAAGATGAAAGTAACATTTTTCAGATAAACATAATTTTAAAAGATAATGTTACAGATACAAACTAATTTCTGATCAACAACTCACATGTGTGTCTATCAGTACCAGGTGCTATTTTGTACAAATGTGGAATGACTTCAGTATAATTTGACTTTGAACAGAGGTAGTGCATTGTTACTTTCAACCCCGTCAGTCGGGATGAAAGTAACACATGATTGAGTCAAAAGTAACACAACGGTATAAACTTGAATTGTCTGTATAATTCTTGTTTTTTATTAAAAATGTCCGACAATGCCGTTGTATAATTGCAAACATATTATGCCTTTTATCTTGATAAAAAATTATTAAATTTCATTTTCAATTTCATCAAACATTTTACAACAGTATGAACAATATAACTTTTAAAGAAAATTTAACAATATAACTGTAAAAATGACATCTTTCATTTGCTGTATTACTAAGATAAATCCTCTTTTTTTATTCATTGTCACAGTTGTGACAGATGTAGTGCTTTGTGCCTGCAGTATATGCCTCGTGGGACCAGTGCAGACAAAAAAGACATTGCACCCACACTCCCCAAGGCAAGGATCAGCTGAATGTCTCTCCAAACACAAGACATTCCTCATCCTTGTCCTGGGAAACTGTAGGTGCAGCGGTTTGATCAGAGTAGAGTCTGCTGTAACACACACAGTGTGACCGCATGAATGGCAGGACAAAAGACACAGCTGTCACTATCATCCCGACAATGACTCCTGACAGTTAAACCTGACTTGCTTCTATACTGAAAAACTCTGAGATGGCAAACTCCAGGATGTGTTAAAGTACTAAATAATCTGTCAAATGATCATGACAAAGAAAATCTCCTTGTCACTTTCATACTGGCTTTCCCAACTACAAACCACGGAAGTACATTATAGTTTTGCTTACCCTATAGAGGCTGGAAATGGATATCAATTATTCGATGGAATTTATTTTGACAAATGACTAATATTTCCATCTAGTGTTCAAAATTTGAAGAGTGGCATATTTAGTGAATTGTGGTACAGCAGGACACCAAAACTATAGACGGGTTTCTGAGCGATGTCAATCATAGAATTGTAGAAACAAACCAGAATGAGCATATCTTGTGCGCTTAACTTAAAATCTTGTGTGCACAAGATTTAAAGGTGCAGTGTGTAGAATTTAGTGGCGTCTACGGGAACGTATTTGGCAGAAATTGAATATAATATTCATAAGTATGTTTAAATTAGTGTAAAATCACCTGAAAATAAGAATTGTTGTGTTTTCGTTACCTCAGAATGTTCCCTTTATATCTACATAGGGAGCAGGTCCTCTTTCATGGAGCCCGCCATGTTGTACCGTCATGTTTCTACAGTAGCCCAGAAGGGTTTAAACCAAACATTGGCTCTAGAGAGGGCCTTTTACGTTTTTTGCGAGTTTCACAGCCACCGTTGGTTCTACTACAAACTTGGAAGGGGAGGGTCATTTGGCTGCAATCTGCAACCTCACCACTAGATGCCACTAAATCCTACACACTGGTCCTTTAAAAAACTTTTGGGGCTCTGTAAGAAAAATATTTAGTATCCCCCCAGAGGGAAACCTCCCTTCCACTTCAGAGTGTAGGATTATCAATCTGCGTCTAGTGATCTGGTCAGACACCTCGATCTTAACAAGATGGCAATTTTGCAAAAAAAAAAAAAAAACTGGCGCAGAAGAAACACCTGTTTTAAGGTAAGACAGCTCAAACTGTTCCTGAATTTTTTTGGCTCTTTGGGTTAGCATTATTAGTGCTACTTCATAGTGGCCAATTCCATGTGTTACATTACAAAGGTAATTTCACTGGTTTCCAGCAAGGTGCTTTTGCTGTCAAAATACTGAAAATATTCCCAGATAAGCTATTATGACACTGTGGCAAGGTCTTTTCTACCCACCCAGATTCAGATTCCCATACGAAAGAGCTCCATTGTTACTGGCATGATTGTATCACTTTCATGTGCTTTCTCTCAGTCTTGATGACTCACAGGATCTGATATGGCTCAAAAAATACTGGATCTAATGAAATCCTGTACACACATATTTACACACAGAGAAGTCAGGTCGAGGTCTTCATATGTCATTAGACCTTTAATGGCTGTGCACAACCTCCTTATAAAAATCTAATTGGGACACAATATACTGTGACCTGGGCTTATTTTACCACTTTATCAAGTGTGTGTTTTCTGCCTGAGTTTATGCAACTTTTATATTCAGTAGAAGGAAATCAGAGGAAAAAAATTTTAGCTCACCCGATATTACAGTGTGCTGCTGTGATTACCCAGTACTTGTTTATCAAGGAGCCCCCACAGAAGTGCTGACGCTCTGTCGTCTGTACCGACACAATGTACTTGATTGAATGTGGAACTGGTGCATATCCTCCCACAATACGTCCCTGTGCCACATCTTGACCTATGACACACAAAGAGCGAAATAAAGATGAGACACTTACAACAATGCACAAAAGCTAACACAGTTGTAAGGTTTCTACTGCAGTTGCAGCGTCAGCGAGAACAATACAAAAGTCAAAAAGACAACACTAGAGCACTTCACTGCACGGATGCTTCTGGCTTAGCAGATCAATGAAAAACCATCTCATCCCTGACGTACATTGATTCACAGTGAGGATGAGTCAGGCCATCTGATGTTAACACAGAGTTTGGGTACAGTGTGCTGACTTAATTTGGTTTTCTACTCAATATGTAGTAGAGATATTCTCATGCGGAGTCCATTAGGAGTAAATTAGGTTTAACAAGGATTAAACCTAACTGAGAGCTTGAAAATGTCTTAAGATTGTGATCCTTTTAGTAGAAGAGAATGAAAAGAGATGAATATCGCTTACATGGATCAGCCCCTTTAAAAAAGATGAAAGGAACTTGTGGTCTGTCTTTGCTTTGGATAGATTGACTTAAATTGTTTAAGGGTAATACAAGAGCTGTACATATTCATATAGCTCTTGTATAGAATTTTCGGAAACACTTGAAAGATTTAGAAATTATACACTGCTGTTTTTCTTTTTTGCTTTGGGAGGGGAAATATGTTAATGTACTATACATGTGCTATACGTTAAAAGTTTTTTCACGTCTGTCTTAAAACAACAGCCAGGTGCCCATATGAACATAGAAACAGGTTTAGCTTGCTGTAATCATTCCTCCTGTTCATATTGGCCATTTAAAGTTTTTCTTTCTATTTCACTTTCAATGTAAGTGATGAGGGACAAAATCTACAGTCCTCATTTTGTGTAAAAAATTGTTTCAGTTTGTCTGAACTTAATACAAGGCTTCAGTTTGTACTAAAAAATACTAACTTTGGAAGGTATCCACTTGCTTAAGTATTGTATGTATTAGCCTCAGATAAACTTTGATTTGACTTTTTGACTTTCATTAATTGAATTTTGGCCGTGTCTAATTTGTAAAACGGATAAATAAAAGTTAAATTTAAAAAATATATTGACTTTGACAAAAACAGTGCATTGGAGCTATTTTGGGGTTAATGTTTGTTTTCAGTTTTACCATCTTTCAGTTGAAGACTCACATTTCTCCGTAACCAAAGAGAACCGGTGAAGATTGACACCCAAAAGGCAATTCTCATCATTTCTGTTATCCACATTGTGAACATTTGAGACTTAAAGGTTAACAAACCAAAAGTATACATCACAGTGACTGAGAGCCATGTCAGACTGAGGGATGAAGCAATGCCGTCTCATTACCGTCCTAGATATTGATCCCAGGCTATAATTAGCAGCAGTGGTGCGTGTCAAGAGCAAAATGGTAACTCTACAGTATACATTGCATGGATTAGGTGTGTGTGAGAAGAGACACACACGCAGAGGTGCATTTGAAAGTATGATGCAAGACCTTGCAACTGAACCTTTAACAAGTGATCTCCCTCTGTGTGTCATGTAAGCTGAAAAGTATAAAATAAAATTTATAAGATTAAATAAGGCAGTGGTTCTCAAACTTTTTCACGTCAAGGACCCATAAACTCTCACAATTCGCACCACGGACCCCCATTTGATAAGATTTTGTCCCAGGATCTGCCACCTGATAAGATTTTTGCTTACGGATGGAATTATAGACCCCCTGGAACCCCATCAAGGACCCATGGGGGTCTCCAGACCCCACTTTGAGAACCACTGAAATAAGGTATTATTTTTGGTTACTCTGCATACTGTCAAAACTGTACATTGTAGCAGGCCATGCATGTAATTTATTGTTTATAGCTAATGTAGTTAGCCACCATCAATGAAAACAAAGCTAGTTTTTCAATATTTTGTACATTCAAAATAAACTAAACTAGGAAAATGTTTTCCTTGACACTGACAATATTTTACACTTGTTTTAAGAAGAGTAAGACCCAACCTGTTGTTCATGTTTAACATTTTTGAAGTGCAGCGGCTCATCACAAAATCATTAGTGCCTCCAGCATAGTCTCTTGTGAAATTTAGCAGTTCTTTTTAGTACCAGATCCTCCTGTCGACCTGCTCAAGATGTCTATCGGAGTCTCCTTTCACATTTTATCTTTGTGACATAATTGCCAGGCACAAAAGGGGGTGTTGGCCACAGTTACTTATTGTTTTTTTACTGTTAGCTTTCATCTGTTGTTTCACTTGAGGTTTCAAGTTCTTCTCGTGAACAAACATACTTATTGACCTTTTTGTTTCAAAAGGTATCTCTGTACTTCTGAGTAACTGTTACAGGGATATTCACTGTGTAATTGATTATACAAAAGTTGAAAATAAAACTTGTAAACAAGAAAGATCAGCAACTTTAACAACCTACAATCTTGTGCAGGCACAGTACATAGACAAGTATCTTTACAAAGGCGAACCTAACCATATCTTACAGACATCCCAAAACAAAATGATGCTGTGTCCATTTCACACCTGAAATATACTCATCTTTTCATTTTAAGTAAAATGTATGCCCATTCTCCCCTTTCTGTGTTCCTCCGCTTGTGTGAGTCTTGATTTCGATCAGAAACACGCAAAGTCATGCCCAGATGAAAAAGGCTGTGAGTCAGGAACACTTTTCTCTCAAAAGACCATTTTAAGGGAGCATCAAAACTGAAAGTGCCTCAGAGTGCAGCTAAAAGGGATGTTTTTAAAAATTGATGGCAGGAATACTAATAGCTACACATTCAGCCCATGTAAATACACATTCAATTTGTTTTTATTGTTGTTTTTCAGGATGTTAGACAACAGTATGCATCCTAACCTTTCTGTCACCAAAAACAGGCGTCGTCTCCCAGAGGTGCAACTTCACTTAAAGCTCTTTCATGCATACATGAATTAATAAATTCAAGAAAAAGAAGCTTACTTACAATTTACAGCCAGGACTTCCAACAGTATACAAAACAATACAGATGTCAGGTCCATAGTGAGACAATGGGAAGAGCAGTCTACGCGGAGAGAGAGGCTTCACCTGTGTGCCACTTGTCTAATCTTAATGGGAAGGCATCGCACCTGCACTCTCGGGTTTCTTATAGTTCCTATTTCCGTTTCCATGGACACCACCTTGTCCTGGACCGATATATAATTGAAGCTTCAGCAGCACGGCCCCTTGTCTCACCTCTTCCATGACCTACTCAACCTCACCTATCCTTGCTCATTGTGTGTATAATCACTCAGTTTATTGTTGCCCCTTTAACTGTCACGTAAAAGGTGAAGGGATACTGTGTCAACCTGTGCATCAGGACCACCTGTAGAGTTTTATCATGTAATTGTAACAGATACTCTGATGTTCTAGCCCTTTAAACTATGTCAAATATATGACATAATTTAGTTTGTGATTGAAGCTCCTAATATGGATCAAATGAGTTGCTGTCATCCAAAATGAAAGAAGATACAGTCAAGGGTCTTTGCAGCTCTTCATCATTTTATAGTCTCCTCTCATTGATTTCCCCAGAAAGGATTAATGAGGGTTTTGACTGATGACAAGAAGCAGCTTTTGTATCAGACCAGGTCAAGACGGCACTGCTCCACATCTATTCTAGGTCCGGGTGTCATTAAAAATGGAGCACAGCTCCGGCAAGTCTCATCACTGCTACCATCCCTCTGTGGAGTTCCTGACCTCAGCTGACTAATAGCCCTCTCCGTTGCCCTCCCTGCTACTGATAGCTAGTCGGGCTCTTGGTACCTCTCTCATCCCCTGAGTGCTGACCACCGCCTTTTTTCCGCATGACCCACTCCTGAGTCCAAACGCTGTCATCATTGCACATGGCAGCCAGCTACCCTTTCTCACATTCATCTGTCTGGCACTGGAATGAGAACTCAACTGTATATTACAAACGGCAGCGCTCTTATTCCTGAAATCACATCTTTGTTTTAATACAAACACTTACTGCAAAATTCTCCACTCGTTAAAAATCAAGGCTTTTCTTGTTTTATGTCAAGATTTCATTTTATTACATTTTCAAGACTTGACAAAGATTATAATCAAAGCTGAAGGTTTTAAAATGTACTTGAGTATTCAAAGTAGTCTGTGTTGTTTTTAATTACAGACAAAAGAAAAAATGAATAATTTATGAATCGGTAACAAAACGAAAAGGAGACATGAAGATCCTAAGATAATCTTAGTTTACAGTCTGTGAACTGGAGTGGCATTGAGGTCTTATCAGTGCCAGTATCAGTATCATCACTTCTTCAACATGACACAGCACTGACTTCCTGATTAAACCTTATTCAGTTCCTCCATGGATAAAGGCCTTCAGTTACAAACATGTTACGTTATGCATGAGTAGATGATTTTACTCAATTTCAAAAGACTGGGTGTTAATTGTAAAGGTTGATGGTAAAAAAAAAAATAAAAATAAAAGTTAAACCTGCATCAGCACAACAAGCTGTAAAAATAACCATATAAACCATATTATATAAGCCATATTCTTATAGTTAGTTCTTATGGCAAATGTTAGCAACCTGTTGCCTATGCTACAAATCCAGCAGACACAGAGCAACATCAGTATTAAAGTCGAGATTAAATGAAAAATGCCTTTTTAACCCTTTTAGATCACACCTCTGGTCATATTGCACACCTTTTTAATAATATATACCAAATTTTTTTTTAAAAAAATATCAATTTCTTTGTATTCTTATATCAAAATCCATCATGTTTTCTTCCTGTAAAACAAAATATGACGTGTGCTTGAACCAACCAATTTCAACCAATAATATCTTGACATCCACCCATCAATCAGTCTTCAACTTTTAGCGGCACAAAGCTAAGATTCATTATGACATGCCCACTTTTCAACATTCAAATAAAATACCTCCCAACGTTATGTCCCGCCTGTCTGTCCTGTTTCACTCTGAAATACGTGATGATACAGAAGTTAGATACTTTCGAAATACCGTTTCATCTGGACTTTAATTTAGCTGGGAACAACACTGATGAAAGTAGTAAGACTGAACAAAAACAGCAAGTTGCAAAACCAAAACAATGAGCTGAAAGACACTAAAACGCTCCACAGAACTGAGAAGAAAAGCAGAGTTTGGTGACAATGTTTTTGTGGGTTCATCATTACCAGCAAGACCTTTTACATTATACATAGTAATTTGATCTTTTGTCAGTATAGAAATATAGATTAGAGCAGCTTTAATAAAAATAATATTTTTTATTATTTAGATGCAATACCATTTTAAGATACGCTCCAAAATCCTTGAATCCAAAAGCTTGGTAAACCCAAACTATAGTGAGGGTGACCTTGAGACATTTGTCCTCCACAAGGTATTCAACTTCTGATGCCAAAGGATTGTTTTCTGCATGAGGACATGAATCTCCATTGCAGCTGCCATGAGTTACAGCCATATTATTGGTGCGTGCCATGTCGGCAACCAGAGAAGAAGAGGCCAGAAGGATGGCAGCTTTTCTGGTGAAAGAAGCAAAAACTTGGGTATTTGAGAGGTTTGGGGAAGTCATCTTGATGAATTTGTTGGTGGTCTCATAGTTTTTATCTGCTTAAATACTGCTGACCTTGACTTGAGATATTGTCAAGCAGTTGAGGGAACTCAGTAAATTCTTGAATCCAACCTCTTTAGAGGAGCCAGTCTCAAGTCTTGCAAGACGCCATGTACATCTCTCAGGTGGAGGTCGCTGAGGTAGTCCGAAAGCTCGATAGTATTTCTTAAGCTCTTAGAAACTAGTAGGTCTAGCTAATTTCAAACTTGTGACTTACCAAATCAGGTTGCACCATGTCTTCACTCGTAAAGACTTATGTAGAGTGTGAAATTGGTTACTGGGAAACATAGCCATCCAAAAGCAATCAGCTATTCAACAAGAAGTCACCGTAGCATAAGCTGCAGCTAACTTCCGAAATTACTGCTTTTGGAGGCAAATTAGGATATATTAACCTTAAAATCCTTTGTAAATGTAGTTATTACTTTTGTTTTATTTATGTATGCATACATAGAGAAATATGTGTGTTTCACAGTTAATAATATTCATGCAGTTTAGAATGAGTTATGCTAACCTAGCTGACATTATTTGGTCCTTTCAGTGTGATGTTATAGGCATAACGGTTGTAATTTCAGGTATCTCATGTTACTTTCAGGAAATGTAATAAGAAATCTTTCCAGTTTTCATCATCATTACACTGCTTTTTTATCAAGTGTCAGGTTTTCTCTTATATTCTTCACTCTAAACGGGCTACATTAGCAAGCTAACGTGAGTTTTATCAGTTGGTTCAGTTAGCTGTTAAAGTTACGCCTGGCAGTAGAAAGAACTAATCTCTACGTAATAACTAGTTTGTGTGGTGCAGTCTGTTTCAATTTAGGGATGTATAAATCTCTGCTTAATAAACATGTGTTATATGCACTATAACTGTGCTAGGTTTGAACTTACAAACACCTGGTGGATGAACGTCACCCTGACGCTCTAGAAAAAGGGGACTGGAGGGTTGGCAGGCTGGTTTGCAGTCTGAGTCTATGGTACTCTCTGCAAAACAGTGAGGTGAAGGACATAACGTATTTTTTGAGAACTGTTCACAAGGGAGAGTATGATAATGTGTGAAATCAAAAGGCGGATTGGTGATGAGGGTGTTGCTTGTTTGCAATGCAGGAGGGCTGCATGGTGAGGGGAGAGCTGAGCCTGAAGGTGAGTACAGATAGTACGACACAGTTGAGGTGATTCAGGCATCTGATCAGGATCCCTCCTGATATACCTCAAGTGTTTGTCACCTCCCTGTAGAGGTACTCTGGGAAGAGACCTGTGAGGCAGTCACAGAACACACTGGAAGGATAACATATCCCACCTGAGCTGGAAATACTTCAGGTTCCCCCTGAAAGAAATGGATGATTATGTATATGTTTTCATTCCCTTGTTCAGCCTGATGAGAAATAACATGCAGTATAAAATTTCCCAAATTGTGATTTAAATAAGGCAACATATGATTAAAGGATAAGTAAACAGGAATAAGAAGCTGATTGAGTATTAGAGGCCAGATTGACAGTTTTTATCATACTCTACTATAAACACAATTTAGTTGGTACTCTGAAGGTTGAGACTGAACACAGAGTCCATTTGAACAAGATATTAGTGACCACCAGCTGTTATACTGTACACACATATGTTCAGAATACATTAGTGATAAATCAGATATACAGCCTGTAGCTTGTTTTGTTTTCTGGTCTCAGATATGAAACCTGCTGGGAGATCAGGGGTTTTAAATCAACCAATTATTACCTCCATATTATAGAAGATCTAGAGGCATTTTAAGTTAAAGGAAAGCATTCTGTATTATTTGATTGGAAAATATGAAGCTGTGATTATTAAAATACTTTTAAATGATCTATATTTTAATTAATAATTTTAACATGTATACCTGGACTAGAAAGGAATGATGTAGTCACATAAAGGCTCTAAGCGAAGCAATTATGTCCGACAATACCCTCATGTTATGGGTTTGTGCTCCCTGTAACATGACACAGGATTTTTCATGAATAGCAATATACACTGCATTATTCAACCATATGCTAAAAAGTGGAAATGTGGGAGAGTACCACAACTAAAGAACAGATTTCTTTGCCGCTGTAAGACAGACTACAAGGAGTCTGCACTGGGGGATTGATAGCTGAAGTGGGGAATCGTCATTAAGAAGAAACAGAGTTGGTGATGGTGTTACTGTAGTGTTTAAGGCAGTAGATAGATCCAAAATCTGGAAACAGACAGAGAGTCCCAAAACATATGTAACAAAACATTCTTCTTATAGGCTTACATTTGTATTTTGATTCAACAATTAAATTGATATTGTTTATTCTTTTATAAATTCCGTTGAAGTTATTGTGGCACTCCAGCTCACTAAAATTCATTTTTTCACTCCTCTTTATGTTAATGATTGTATTGTTTTATTGCAGGTTTTAGTTTCAGGGTTTTTTTTTTTGGTTTTTATAATTATAGATGTATTATTGTTTGAGTAGTAGTAGTTGTAGTAATAGTAGCACTCTTCAGGCAGGACCCTTCCAGCTGTTCCTAAGTCCCGGCTCAAGACAAAACAAAACTTTTTATTAATTTATACTTTTATTTGTCTTAGCCTTAAGTTTTATGTTTCCAGTTCTACAATGTTTTACTTGTTTTATTAGTTAATTTTACTGATCTTTATTGTATTCTATTTTCTTCTCTATACCTTTAATTGCTGATTTTTATCTAATTGCAGTGCTGATTTGTTTTAATTTTTTTCCACAAAAACGTGTTCAAACTCACCGTATGAGCGCAATAAGATTTCTAGTGCTAGTGGGGTGAAAAACGCCGCCCTCCTCTTCCCCGTTGCCATGGTGACTCGTTGAATCGGGGCTCCATTGATGCTGGCTTTTTATAGTTGTGGTGCACGCTGCTTAACTCCAGGTGAAACTACTCCGAGTTGAATAAACTGACTCAAATCAGCTGTTCTGGAACCGGAAACTCGGAGTTTCTTATCTCAGAGTAGATCAACTCAGAGTTCAGGATTAGACTCAGAGTTTGTTGAACCTGCTTTGTGAAACGGACCCCTGAGAACTGGTGGACACAAACAGACTCTAAAACCAGCTTAAGTTACCTTTCCAGGTAAATTATGTCTGTGAAACACGCTATCAGCCGGGGGCTCGAGTTGGGCCGGTCGGTCTTTCAGCTGGGTCTCCTTAAATCGGGTGGCCGAATCGCAGCAAAGCTCCGAGCTGACCGTTTCCGTGTAGGCCCGTCGGTCCGCAGCATTTCATAACACTGTTTTAGATACATGATCATTAGCTATAGTTATTACTAATGTATTAGTTTTTGTACTAGGGAAGTAGTAGTAGTAGTGGCGGGTGTTTGTTTCATTGGGCGCTAAATAACACATTCCTGTGTAAAATTTGAAGCCATATTATTGCAACGTACATTATCTCTGTGGCTATCAGTGTGAGAAATCATTGACATATGACACTAATGTGTGTAACAAAACCAGAGGGTGTAACACAGTGGTACTTTAGCAAAGACAGTACATACAGTACATTAGAGAGTAAACTGAGAGTCAGGAAGCTTTAAAATCCATCCTCATATGTAATTCATATAATTCAAAAAGGGAAATCAATAAAGGGGTAATGGCTTTTACCTGTTTTTGACCAGTGTTCTTTATTAAAAAAAGAATATTCATTACAAATATTTAGTACATTCACTGAATGTCTAAATTTGGTCATTGATGTTTGTATCAGCACACACAGCGTATAGAAATCATCATCGCATGCTACAATGTGGTGTTATACACAACCGCTGTCACTATCATGGGGAGTATTATTACCTATAATTACTTGTTTTTTAATTAAACCTTTAAATTAAGATGTTATCTGTTGATTTATAAATGAAACACATGTTTAAACAATATTCCAGACAAATTTTTTTTACAAATACAAGTTGAACCACACAAATGTATGATGATGTAGATTCTTTAGTTTAACAATGAAAATAAATGTACAACATTTATTCTATCTGTAACCTGGTGATGATGACTGTGCAGGGGTGTTCCCATCCCAAATACCTTCATATCCCAAGGTGAGAGCAGAAAACTATAGCTTGGACACAGACATAATACAAGACAACACCATAGCTTTGTCATGTAGTAGGTCAGTTTCATTGTTCAAGCGTGAGATGGTCAAAGTACAAAACAAGACGAAAGGATAATACAAAAGATTTGAACAAGGATTTAGTTACACTATAAAAGACAACAGGAGAACATTGGTCAGACCAGTTGGAGATACTCTGAAAGATGCTGTGTTTGTGCATACAGGTAAGTAGAAGGTAATTATAACGCTTTTTTGTTAAAATATTATAATTAACATTCAGTCATCTGCCCAGATTTCAGGGTATGATGATGCTTTAAATTTTAAAAACTATATTATTGCAAACATATTTTTATCATACATGTTAGAATGGCATTTTAATTTCATACCCTCATTTCAATATGAAAGTAGATAGCAGATAGTCATAATGACATATACTTTATTAATAGTCTGTTACCGACCAATAATAGGATTTAGACATTTAATTTACTAAAAAAAAAAAAAAAAAAACTTAAAGATTTTGAACTTTTTGCCATTAATTAGTTCCACTAAAGGAACTGAAAGCGAAATCTAAAAAAAAAATCATTATTTTCTACAAATTGTGACATGTAACACACTTAAAAAAAAATCTTGAAAATTCATGTGTACAGCCGAGTGAAAAGAGTATAACTGTACAATAATTTGGGGCAATGTATCAATTTTTCTTAATT